>NC_069383.1:122200000-122515833 GCF_027475565.1 Acinonyx jubatus | reverse complement strand
AAGGAATTCAGGCAGCACCTGAATTTGTTGAAGAGCTTTGCTCCTGCTCTCTAATCTGGGAGGACTGGAGATCATTCCTGAATGAATAGGAGTTTATTTGTACTTGGATATGGTCTACACTGAGGAAACCAAAAAACAAAACAAAAGCAAAAACAAAAACAAAAATTCTCTCTATTAAAAGAAACAAAAAGTATTGTGTTGAAACAGCTCGTCAGCATTATTCTATAGGCTTGACCTTATCATGCATAGCTTAAAAAATAAATAATATAATCGTATCTCACTTTAAAAAGTCTGTCAGACTCTGCATGAGTAATAAAAGTAATTGCTGCTGTAGTATATCTGGTAGTATCAGAAATATACTCGTTAGGCAGATAGATGATTATCAAAAACATATGGGCACATTTGTAACAGTTACTCTTTCTTACTTTACTTAACTCACCAAAATTGCATGAACTGAATTTCCTGATTTCATGGAAGTAAATTAGACTATCTCCTGAGTTTCATGAATTCACAGCCATCCACTTTATTGGTATGTTTTGTTATATTTATACCTCCCTCTTTTGTATTGAATGAATTGAATGCAGTTTGCACCAAAGAAATGTTAAAATATATCATTAAAAATTATAGTTAACTGAAAATTAGAAAATGAAGAGAAATAATGCCAGCTGCTATTGTAAATGAAAACTGAAATCTCAATGGATTAACAAAACAGAAGTGTATTTCTTTCTCAAGTAAATAAAGGTTGTTTGGAATGGGACTAGATGTTTACTCCAGGCATTTATTCAAGCTCTAGGCTAAGAGAACGTTACCATCTTCAACACATTTTTTGCAAGGTCTCCAGAGTGTTAACTTTTTATCAGCAGATAGGGAAGAAGAGAGATGAGATTGCACAAGTTTTTATGGGCCAGACTTGGAAGTGATGTCCCCTCTGTTAGCATTCCTTTGGCATAAACTCAGTCATGTGGCCACAACTAACTGCAACAGATGTTGAGATACAGTCCAATACCATGCCCTAGAGAAAAAGAAAAAGGAATTGGTTTGAAAATTGTTAGCCAGTCTTTGCCACAGTTCACCCTGCTGATCAGTATCTGGTTTACTCGTCATACCTAACATAGAACACATCAGTCTCCTTCCCGGTCCCAACCAGTCTGTGCAGGTAGCTCAGTTTCTGAGGTTTCTGAGGGAAGCACACATACCTCCGTGAGGACCTAGTATGGCTCCACCTGTGATTAATCACATATGATTAAAAAGGCAAAGTATTGGGGTGCCGAGTTGGTACGGTCGCCCGACTCTTGATCTGGGCTCAGGTCATGATCTTGCAGTTCCTGAGTTCAAACCCCACATCAGGCTCTGTGCTGATGACGTGGAGACTGTCTGGACTTTTGTCTCTCCTTCTCTCTACCCATTCCTGGCTTGTTCTCTCTCTCTCTCTCTCTCTCTCTCTCTCTCTCTCTCTCTCTCTCATCAAAATAAATAAATAACCTTCTAAAAAGAAGGGCAAAGTATCATGTACCACCTCAGCACGCACACACACACACACACACACACACACACACACTTAAGTGGAGAAGAAGCAACAGAATCATCTCAATAAAGTCCTTTTACAAAACGAAAGAACACCAAGCAGTCGCTGGTGTGCTCTGGTCTATATGTAGGTCATATGGAATGATATATGTCTATAATGCTAGATACCTTTGCCCTAGCAGTGAGTCAGTTTCTTAAGTACATCCTAATTTTTGCTTTCTGAGGAGCCAGGGCGATTGTCATTGTTGTCTATATTCTCTGACCCTACCCCTACTGGCTTTTCCATGTTTTCTCCTATGCTTGGCCAGATCTGAAGTAGGTGATGAGAATGTCCTTCTCAGAGACTGGTCAATTCCCTCAATGTGCTTTCATCCAATTTTAACACTTAAGAAGTCAAACTTATATTTTTAGTCTAGATTTGCAGGTTTTTTCAAAATGCAGTACCTTCATGATCTTACTAGGCATCTGATTTAACTGGCTCTAGTTAGTTCCATGCTCTGATAGACTAACAGTTTTTTTCTGGGTCATAGTTTTTCAAGTGTGATGTTTTCATTCTTGTTTTTCTTCTTTATCTGCATGCGTCTTTTGCAAATACATATTGACTATATTGAAGCTTTTTGGTTTAAGTGGGAAGCTCTGTATCAATTGGAATTTTGCTGCATAGTTGGGTACAAATGAATCTTTGTCAGTCTGAAGTTTTTCGATCTTACTTTCTGTTTGGCTTCTACTTTTTCGATCAGGTTTCTCAAATCTTGCAGAACCTTAAATTTCCAGACACTTTCTATTGTTTTTCTTTCTCTGTGAAACACAGCTAATTATCGTTCAATCTTATTTCCTCTAATACCAGGTTTTGCTCAGCCAGTGGAAACCAGTCCTCACCAATGATACCATTTTTCAACCCCTTTTCCTATAGCCAAAATTTTTGTATACATATTGTCTGTCTTCAGGTTATCAGAGGCAAACAAATGCTTTGCCACTGAATAGCTTGCATTTATATCTTTCTTGCCTCTGACACCAGTTTTTTTCTTGCTAACCACTAATTAACAGCTAAGCAAAGGATAACCTTGGAAGGGATGTTTAAAAGATGGCAGAGCCTATGGGATCCTGAATGTCTTTGTGAACTAGAACTCACTCTGTTACCTACCCCACATCTTACCTCACTAGAGCTTAAAAATGGAGAACAAAAGAAAAACACTCAGTGTTGGTTACACATTTCTTTAGTAATTAATAAAATAGTAGGCCCTGTAATTGATACCCTCTGAAGCCTTAGTGGCTTCAAACATTAGAAGTTTATTTATTGGCCATGTGAGATATATCTGTTGGCAGGGAGGTGGGAATGTGGGGTTGAAAGAGGCACTCCTCTCTTCAATACACACCTTCAACGATGACCCTTGGCATCATGAATCAGCAAGCAATTTGGGGAAGGGAGAGAAAATCAACAGTGGGTGGCCAGGCTGAACATGACACACATAGCTTTTACTTACATCTCGTTGATTCACATTAATTATCTACCTGCAGAGAAGGCTGGAAAATAGCCTAGTTGTGCCCTCAGTAAGAAGGGAAAATAGGAAAAGGATAAAGCGACTGCCACAGATGCTAAATGATTTCTTTGATAGAGCATTCATATTGGATTGAGCTGCCCGACCACCAGGGTAAAAATGAAACATGTTACTAAGACAAGAATTACAGTTCCTTAGGGGAGAAGAAGCCTTCCCTGAAAATAATTTCCACATAAGGACTTTCTTTCTAACATGGAAACTTAAATAGGAACTGTTAAATGATATAGCAGGCAACGCTTTTGACAGGAGTCTTAAAATCAATTTAATAGTGTTTTTCATATATTTCACAAGACATTAAGTAGTAATTTGAGAATAGTTTTTCCCTCATTAGCAGGAGCCAAAACCCCCATTTTAAGAAGGAGGTATACTATTTTATACTGGCTTTGTAGGCATTGGAGAATAGCTTTGCCTGTTAATTGTTCTTTTCTAATCTCTTCCGTAAAGAGAATGAAATACTCTAATGCTTTTTCCTTGAGAGCACAAGAACAATGAATTTCTTTGAGCCTCACTTGGTCAGATTTATCTTAGCCACCATTCTGAAATCAACAGTTTCCAACCATGCCATTGACAACTTTGTTAGCATGAAGAAATACTCTTTCCTACCCCTGACTCAGACCACTGGGCATGGAGACACAATGACAACTGCTCAGAGGCCACAGGTGAAGACGACAAGTAGATAGAGGGAGCTTCATAGTGTAAAGAAAGGAAGTTATACTTTGGAATCATGGAGCCAGGGGCTCACAAGTGACCTGCATCCCATTTGACTTGTGTGATTTGGGCAATTCACTTCGCTATTCTAAGCACCAGTTTTCTCAACTGTAAAGTGAAGATATCAATATTAGCACCCTCCTCTTAGGCTGTAGGAACCAAATGATTTTTTTGTATGTAAACCACTGAGAACGAAGCCTGATAAAAAACCAAGCCTGATAACTCAATAAAGACTAGCTATTATTTTTGTTATTAGTTATTTATTGCTGTTAGAACGTGACTGGAACATTACACCTACCAAAAAAATGTTAACCATCTTTGATGTTATTCCTTCCTTCTGATGTCCGTAAATGACCACATGTATCTGTTTCCATCCATCTTTATATATAAATCATATATCCCCAAACGATGCCAGATAGGTTTTGAATTTAGACTAGGAAAAAAAAATAGGAGAGTGCATTTTATTTAAGGTTCCAATTTGAAAGGAGGAAGTGAGGTGTCGAAATTCTTGAGAATAGAAATAAACATCGTGGTTCTTGAGTACAGTCTATGGGAGAAGATAAGGAAAGATTGTGCTATTACATAAAGCTAATATGGTCAGTGGTTACAATAAAAGCACTTCCCAAAATTGCTTGATATAGTTCTCTTTTCAGAATTTCACGCCACTTCTGAAGATGAGCCATGAGTACAATAAAATCAGCTTTCCTGGTCTTGCATACAATTTTAATTTGCCCATGGCTATCTGTAAAGCTAACAGAATCACAGTCTATTCTTTTCCTATCAGAATCTTTGGATTATTCTGTTTTCCTAGTTCTTGTAAGAACTATGAGAAAAGCCATAAATAAGAGTACAAATATGGCAAGCAAACATTTACCATATGCAACACCCAAATATTAAGCCATATGCTATGTTCTGGTAGTATGTTCCATATTACAAATGATTTGTGTATTGTTCCATTTTATAATTTTAAGTACATTAGAATATTTTTTTATTTATTTTGCTATTTTCATAACATGAGACTTTCTTACTCCCTTTCTTTTTTTTTTTTTTTAATTTACATCCAAATTAGTTAGCATATGGTGCAACAATGATTTCAGGAGTAGATTCCTTAATGTCCCTTACCCATTTAGCCCATCCCCTCTCCCACAACCCCTCTGGTAACCCTCAGTTTGTTCTCCATATTTATGAGTCTCTTCTGTTTTGTCCCCCTCCCTGTTTTTATATTATTTTTGTTTCCCTTCCCTTAGGTTCATCTGTTTGGTCTCTTAAAATCCTTATATGTCTTACTTTCTGATATGCACATTCCACAACACAGTGAAGTAATTATTTCAAAAAAAATAATTGAATTTCTAACTTGAATTCCTAATTTTCCTAATTTCTATATATGAGTACTAAAGTTAGGTTTTCTTAATGTTTTCCGTATTTTTAAACACACATCCAAAATGTGCATTTATTCTTCCCTCTTAAAACAGTATGTATATGTTTATCCAAGATGAACAATATCCAAGTGTATATTGAAATGTTTAAATTGTCTTATTTCAAATAATTCCTGTTTTAATAGTGTCTGAGTAATTTGAGTCTGAATTTCCCAAACTTAAGAAATAAAACAGTAGAAACTTTTTCTTCATGACATGAAAGAAGAACCTAATGAAATAATTATTTTCTCATCATTTGTGAAGGTCATTAATTAAGAAAGAATTATAAAAACATATCTTTTGTGGGCCTGTTATGATTCACTAACACATGGTAATAAATTATCAAAATATTAATAAAGATCCTAAATCAAAAAAATTAGGATGTAAATAGATTCTCCTACAAAACATGTATGTGACTTAGGTAATTTATATAATGCCTCTGGGCCTCTGTCCCCTCACTTGTCAAACAGGGAAAACCACACTGTCTGTGGTGGATATGTTGACTGCTCATCTAGTAACCGTGTGCTTCCCCAGATTC
Source organism: Acinonyx jubatus (assembly GCF_027475565.1). Classification (NCBI taxonomy): domain Eukaryota; kingdom Metazoa; phylum Chordata; class Mammalia; order Carnivora; family Felidae; genus Acinonyx; species Acinonyx jubatus. The sequence goes on along the minus strand of NC_069383.1, from coordinate 122,510,089 downwards.
TCTGCCCCATACGTGCAGGCAGGTCATGTGGTAGCCATGGCCAATGGGCTCTTCTTAGTCAATTCTGGGCTAAAGCATTTAAGAGCAGATGGCAGCTCTCCGGATCTCTCTTTTCCAGATTTGGGGACCTGGGAGGCATGTGTTGAAATGGTGTCATCACAAAATTAAAGCACCATGAATCTCTGAGTCACAGCATGCCATAGAACTTCTCTGAAGATTCACCTGATTCTACATCAGAATTTTTTGTGTAAAATCACTGAGATTTGCAGGTTTGTATGTTGAAACAGGATAGAAATAAACTAGCTTGTAGGTTGATTTGAAGGTTAAATGACATGATACAGAGTATGAATTCAATAAATGATGTCAGATAGCAGTAATGGTCATTGTACACCTGGCCTCACCATGACTCTTTGAAATAATCAGAAGCACTGATTATCAGATGATATGAAATTATCATCTTTGTACCAGAGGAAACTGAGGTTTCTCAGGGCCTTACCTATAAGCACGTGATAGAGCTGGAGTTCTAAGCTGGTGACTTTGTTAGCTGAACCTTGCATTCCCCACTACTACCATAACAGTACTCAGAGTTTAATGCATCATTATCACAATGCATCAAAAGTTAACTGCCAGCATGTCTGGTTCTGACTGTCTTCCAACAAATATTAACACATACTCACGTTGGCTATTTCTGCTGACCAAAAAATCTGATGAAATAAAATACTTTACATAAAAAAAACCTTTTGTGGTATTTCAGAGAGGCATCTGATGATAAACTAGTTAATTTTCTTAAATTTTACAAGTTATTGTTCCAGCCATATTTGCCATCCAAAGACTTATTGAAAATATTTTTTGTTGAGTTCCAAAAATTGTCCTAGGGAACCGACAATCTGTTTACTGTGTTGTTTTTTCCCTCCCGGCAATTACCTGTTCTCTCAGGAAACTTTTTCTTGGAGTACGTCTCCCTAACTAGTATGTCTGGGTCAGAACAATTATAGTGGTTAATTGCGATTGAAGAGCCTTTTTAGGCAACCGAATGGATTTTGAGAGATAAGTATTTGCTAGGTGGATGGGGTTCAAATCTGCTGAAACTGCAGCTTGCATCGTTCCAGGCCGTTATTTTTGGTCCACTGAATAACAGCTGCTGCCTATGGTAGTTGTTGAGTTTTCTGCTAAAGATCCACTTACTGGCACAAATAGTAAATGTTTGCCTGTGCTATTTTGATACATCTCCTGTGAGGCTCTGTTTCCACTTTTAAATGTGGATCACATATGGTGAATTGAAATATCTTTTTGTATGTAAAGCATATGTCCAAGGAGTAAACCAAAGAGACATAGTCTATGGCACTGTCATGTTCCATATGCCGTCTATATAAGCTATAATTTAATGAAAAATAATATAACCAGAACCACATCAGAAAAAAATTAAGTGCCTAGTTATTAACACTAATGAGTGCCAACATGGAAGGTAGACATGTGTAACGTATAGTAAATGCTGTTGCTCAAAATTTCATACAAAGCCTATATAAAATTATAAGACTAAAATAATAAGGATAAAATATATCACTAAAATACTGCAGTAAATTCTAATATACTTGAATTCTTAACAACTAGAAAATTCAGACACTTGACAGCCCTCCTGAATTGACAACTTAATTTTTATGAAACAAAATAATTAATGTATGGACAATAAGTCAGTTGATGCTTCAGATATGGATTCTCTGTATTCGGAGAACTTACGGATTGGTAGGATCAATATCATTTGTAGAAAAAAAATATATGAATTTTGTAGAAAAACAACTATAATAAGGAAGAAAGAGAAATGTGTACTATGAAACAGCCTGATAGAGTACTCTCAGATTTTACTGACCAAGACTAGGGAGATTTGGGGCCCAGCTGAGTTCTGCCGATAGTTATATGCCATTCTAGGCTAGTAAATTTGTTCCCTCTCTGAATAAAGCTTTCCCTTTTGTAAAGTTAGTGGGTCCTATGGACTGAGTTGTGTCCCCCATGCCCAACCAAATTTATAGAGTGAAGCCCTAACCCCCAATGCGATGATACTTGGAAGTGGGAACTTTGAAAGGTAATTAAATTTAGATATGGGTGGCACTCCCATTATGAGGTTAGTGTCCTTATAAGAAGAGGAGAAGAAACCAAGATATGCTCTGCTATTCATTCTCTCTTTCCCTCTCTCTCTCTCTTTGTCAATTCCCATCTCTCTCTCTTGCTCTCTCTCTTTGCTCTATGAAGACACAGTGAAGAGGTGCCTGGATGGCTCAGTTGGTTCAGCTTCCAACTTCAGCTCAGGTCATGATCTCACAGTTCATGAGTTGGAGCCCCACATTGGGCTCCAGACAGAGTGGAACGTGCTTAGATTATCTGTCTCCCTCTCTCTGCCCCTCATCCTACCCCCCCCACTCTCTCTCTTTCTCAAAAATAAATAAACAAACAAAAAAAAAAGACACAGCAAGGAGGTAGTCATCTGCAGGAAGGAGGGTCCTCACCGGGGGATTGAATTGGCCTGAACCTTGAGCTTAGACATCTTAGCCTCCAAAACTGTGAGAAATAAATTCCTGCTGTTGAAGCCCATGGTATTCTGTTACTGCAATTCTAGCAGACTTATATAGTACATACATTCAAGGAAGCTAAAAAGTTTTCCATTTGTGTACCATACTTTTCCTGTTGGTATCTAACAGTTTTTTTTCCTATGGCTCTGAAACATTAAAGACTCTAAAAATAAATCAAAATTAAAGTATGTTATATTCCAGTTTTTATTTTTACAGCATTTCATTTTTTAATTTGTCAAATACTTTAAAGTTGAAACCATCTATAGTTTATGTGATAACTCTGAGTAAAATAGAATATTTAATTAAACAGAACCTCTTATTCCCCAGGCATTATGGGATTTACTTGTTACTGAGTTATATAAAGCCTAGTAATATCTCACCACAACACTTTGAATTAAGAACATCTTAATATTGTTCTCTCTAGTGTTCAAAATAATGAATCAATGACTAGCTCAGGTTGTATCTTCTTGGCTCACAAAATTTTCATGCTGAAGTAGATATGTCAAATAGGTTGGTATGTTTTAAATGCAGTATTTATATGAAAGAAGTTTTATTTAAACAAAGCATCCTGAACATAAGAAAAAGTTTACATGGGAATACTCTATTTCATTATATGATAGTCAACAATTCACCTTATAATGAATACCAAGGGTAAGGTAAATACTATGAGAACTTGTCGCCAAACTTTTACATTCTCATTGAAAACTGTCAAATGATCTTAATTAAATATTAAGGAAGCACCTCAAAATGCAAATTCCTGAGGATCTATTTTTTTGACAGCGAAATATTATTCCATTATATGGATATACCAGAATTCATTTTCATAAATCCTCGTTCCTGGCCATTTGGATTTCTTTTTTTCTTTTTTTAAAAAGATTTTATTTATTTTTGAGAGAAAGAGACAGAGACAGAGTGCAAGCTGGGGAGGGAGACCCAGAGAGGGAGGCAGAGAATCCGAAGCAGGCTCCAGGCTCTGAGCTGTCAGCACAGAGCCAGACGCAGAGCTTAAGCCCACAAACCACGAGATCATGACCTGAGTCAAAGTCGACACTTAACCATCTGAGCCAACCAGGCGCCCCTCTTTTATTTATTAGTTTTTTAATTTAGATTTGAGTTAGTTAATATACAGTGTAGTCTTGACTTCAGGAGTAGAATCCAGTGATTCATCTCTTACTTATGACACCCAGTGCTCATCCCAAAAAGTGCCCTCCTTAATGCCCATCATTCATTTAACCCATCCCCCCTCCCCTCCAGCAACCTCCCCTCCAGCAACCCTCAGTTCGTTCTCTGTATTTAAGAGTCTTTTACGATTTATTTCCCTCTCTGTTGTTATCTTATTTTTCCTTCCTTCTGCTCCACTATGTTCATGTGTTGAGTCTCTCAATTTCCACACATGAGTGAAATCATATATCTATTCTTTCTCTGACTGACTTATTTCGCTTAGCCTAATACCCTCCAGTTCCATCCACATTGTTGCAAATGGCAAGATTTCATTCATTTGGATTTCTTTTAGCTTTTTACCATAAAATAAAAAGCTATAATTAACTTTTATATGCAAACATTTGCTTATTTATGTTAGCATATATTTTTCTTGAGTGAATTCCTATATTGAGATTTGCTGGATCAAATCCACATGTAGTGATGTTGAAATTTATAAAAGCAACATTGTCAGAAAATGAGTGATTTCATTTTTCAGTAACTGAATTCAACATAGCTCATGAGTTCCCATTTTAAAGGAGTACTTAAAATAATTACACATTAATTCAAAGTGTATTGGTCATCTGTTATTTAAAACTCAATCACTTTTGGGAAAGTAGTTAAATGTAAGATTCACCCCTTCCCTTCCTCTCTCCCTCTCTGCCCTGACAGCCTGAATCCAAAGTGTGGGGCAGGGGATTTCTCATCATCCTGGCTTTTGTTCCATGTTGCCTTTGATCCTTTTGCCTATGTTGAGGTGTCTTTTCATGTCTAGTGTTAGGATGCCAACCCGTCTTTTCTGTTTCCCATCAGCAAAACTCATGCCCTCTGCACTTCTGGTCTAAACTTCAGGTCTATTTATTTCCAGGTGCTTCTCACCATTTCTATCCTGATCCTTGTGTGGCTCAGAACTCTCACCTGCTTTCTTCACATCTGACTGAGACTCTGGGTCTCTGGTTACTTTGGAAAGTGAATATTGCAATGATAAAAGATCTTCCTATTTTGTATTTATTTAAGAACTGCTTTATTAGTCAAATTGTACATTTCATAGATGAATAATTTCAGGGTCAGTTTATGAAGGGATCACCAAGAAGAAAAACATATATATATATATATACATATACATATACATATATATATGTATATATATATATTTATATATATTATATATATAAATTAATATAATATATATAATTATATTACTTTATATATTAATATATATTAATATATAAGGTAATATAATTATATATAATTGATTTTACTGCTTTTGTATTTTTTAAGTGATTAATCTACTACTTTTGTTATATTTATATATACCTCTGAAATCTATTACTTCCTTAAGTTTCTTACTCTTGATAGTGGTCTTTCCTTTCCATTCAAAGAATTCTCTTTAACCTTTATTGTAAGACTTGTTTAGTGGTGATGAATTCCTTTGACTTTTGTTTGGGAAAGTCTTTATCTCTCCTCCTAGTGTCAGTGATAGCCTTGCTGCATAGAGTATTCTTGGTTGCAGGATTTTCCTTCCAGCACTTTGAATATATCATGCTGCTCCCTTAAGGCCTGCAAAATTTCTGCTGAAAAATCAGCTAATAGCTTTCTGGGTTTCCCTTGTATGTAACTGTTTTCTTTTCTCTTGCTGCTTTTATTTTTTTAAGTTTATTTATTTATTTTTGACAGAAAGAGAGAGCAGGGGAGGGGCAGACAGAGAGAGGCAGATAGAGAATCCCAAGCAGGTTCTGCACTGTCAATGCAGAGTCCAATGCATGGTTCTATCTCACAAAATGTGAAATCAGGGCCTGAGCCAAAACCAAAAATCTGACCTTTAACCAACAGAGCCACCCAGCCACCCCTGTCTTGCTGCTCTTAAAATTATCTTTCACTACTTTTTGACATTTTAAATATTATGTGTCTTGTTGTGGACGTCTTTGGGTTGATCTTGTTTGGGGCTCTCTGTTCCTCCTGGATCTGGATTTCCCTTTCCTTCCCTAGATTAGGGAAGTTTTAAGCTATTATTTCATCACATAATTTTCTGCCCCCTTTTCTGTCTCTTCTCCTTCTGGAATCCCTATAATGTAAATGTTATTTTGCTTGATGTTTTGCTGAGATCCCTTATTATGCTTGATGAGCTGCTGAGCTGATTATTTTTTATTCTTTTTTTCTTTTTCCTATTCAGTTCGTTTGCTTTCCATTATTATATCTTACAAAACTATATGGTTGTCAGATAAAATTTAAAACACCCAGTCAAATTAGAACTTCAGATAAATGACAGATTTTTTGGTATGATATTTTAGTATAAATATGGATTAAAGACTAGTTAAACATGCAAGGAAAACTTAATTCAAGACTATTTCAGTGGAGGAGCATCTGAGTGGCTCAGTCGATTAAGCATCCAACTTTGACTCAGGTCATGATTTCACTGTTCATGGGCTCAAGCTCTACATCAGGCTCTGTGCTGACAGCTCAGAGCCTGGATCCTGCTTCAGATTCTGTGTTTCCCTCTATCTGCCCCTCCCCTGCTTGCACTCACTCTCTCTGTCTCTGTCTCTCTCTCTTTCTCTCAAAAATAAATAAAACATTTAAAAAATTTTTAAAGACTATTCCAATAGAGAAATACATTTGCAATATGCGAGAGAGGTTAGACTTAACTATATTGAAGAAAAAACCAAGAGAGTTTTTCAGTGCAGGGTGAGCTACTGAAAAAGTATCAGAAGACATTGAAGGAGGTTGGTCAATGTGAATTTATAATTGGTGCTTGTGATAGTTAGGCTACTATCTTCCCACAGAAGCTGGGAGATAAAGGCCCTATCTTTTGTGATGATTATATTTCCAAGAGAAGTCTCCCAGGTCCTTGAGAAAGACATTCCTGGGATTGCAAGATTTATACTTCAAAAGGGAAGAGATAATTTACAATTGCCAGTTTCCTAGAATAAATGTTCTAAGAAAGGGAAGGCAAGGGTCTGAGTCAGGAAGAAACCTGTCTAAAGTTTACTGTACCTGAGGGCACCATTCAGACCATCTGGGTTGTATGTCCCAAATATTGTATGGGACACAATTATATTAAAAATTATTTGTTGTTAATCTATTTGAAATTTAACTTGGAATGCTATATTTTTATTTACTATATCTAGCAACTCTGTAAATCTAGCAAGTTGTCTGAGCTCCTTCAAAGATTATATAGAAAGAAATGTCTTTAAAAAGAAAAAAAAGCATCTAGAGGGGTGCCTGGGTAGCTCAGTCAGTTAAACGTCTAACTCTTGGTTTTGGCTCAGGTCATGACCTCAGAGTTTGTGAATTCAAGCCCCACATCAGGCTCCACGCTGACAGTGCAGAGGCTGCTTGGGATTCTCTCTCTCCCTCTCTCTGCCCCTCCCCTGCTCGCTCTCTCTGTCTCTCTCAAAATGAATAAACTTAAAAAAATTAAAAGAAAAGAGCACCTAGGAAACCTAATGAATTAGCTGTTTTCAAAATAATTTTGTTTTTATTTATTTACTTTGAGAGAAATGGAGAGAGTGTGAACAGTGAAGGAACCAAGGGAGAGAGAGAGAGAGAGAGAGAGAGGGAGAGGGAATCCCAAGCAGGCTTTGTGAAGTCACTGCACAGAGCCTGACACAGGGCTTGAACTCACAAAACCATCAGATCATGACCTGAGCCAAAGTCAAATGCTTAACTGACTGAGCCACCCAGGTGCCCCAAAAGAAATGTCTTCATTGAGTGCAATTATGCAGCTTTACTGTGCTACCTTAAAAAGGATTTCAGTCTTTTTTTTTTATTTCAGTATTTTTATATCAATTCTTTGTTTATAGTTTTTTTGTTTTTGTTTTTGTTTTGTTCCAGGTTTTTATTTAAATTCAAGTTAGTTAACATAAGGTGTAGTATTGGTTTTAGGAGTAGACCTTGGTGATTCTCACTTACATATAACACCCAGTGCTTATCCCAACAAGTGCCCTCGTTAATGCCCATTAGTGTTTTATTATTTTATTTTTCCTTCCTTTTTCCAGTGTTCATCTGTTTTGTTGCTTAAACTCCACATATGAGTGAATCATATGGTATTTGTCTTTCTCTGATTGACTTATTTCAGTTAGGCTAATATACTCTATTTCCATCCAAGTCATTACAAATAGCAAGATTTCATTCTTTTTGATAACTAACATTCCATTATATATATGTATATATACATGTATATATACACACACACGTATACCACTTATATGTATAAGTATATACATATATGTATATATGCATATACATACCTCTTCTTCTTTATCCATTCATCAGTTAATGGACATTTGGGCTCTTTCCATAATTTGGCTATTGTTGATAATGCTGCTATAAACATTGGGGTGCATGTATACATTTGCATCAGTATTTTTTTATCCTTTGGATAAATATCTAGTAGTGCAATTGCTGGGTCATGGGTTTAGTTCTATTTTTAACTTTTTCTTTTAATGTTTTGTTTATTTTGGAGAGAGAGAAAGACAGAATGTGAGCAGGGGAGGGGCAGAGAGAGAGCAAGATACAGAATCCAAAGCAAGCTCCACTTTCAGAGCTATCAGCACACAGCCTGACGTGGGGCTCGAAACCACAAACCATGAGATCATGACCTGAGCTGAAGTCGGATGCTCAATGGACTGAAGCACACAGGCGCCCCTATTTTTAACTTTTTGAGGACTCTCCATACTGTTTTTCAGAATGGCTGCATAAGTTTGCATTCCCACCAACAGTGCAAGAGGGTTCCTCTTTCTCTGCATCCTTGCCAACATCTGTTGTTTCCTGAGTTGTTAATTTTAGTCATTCTGACAGTTGTAATGTGATATCTCTTATGGTTTTGATTTGTATTTCCCTGATGATGACTGATATTGAGCATCTTTCATGTGTATGTTAGACATTTGTATGTCTTCTTTGGGGAAATATCTGTTCATGTCTTCTGCCCATTTCTCTTTTTTTTTTAATATTTATTTACTTTTGAGAGAGAGACAGAGTGTGAGTGGGGGGAGGGGCAGAGAGAGGGGGAGACACAGAATCTGAAGCAGGCTCCAGGCTATGAGCTGTCAGCACAGGGCCCAATGCAGGACTCGAACTCACAAACTGTGAGATCATGACCTCAGTCAAAGGCAGATGCTTAACCAACTGAGCCATCTAGGTGCCTCTGCCCATTTTTTAACTGGGTTGTTTGGTTTTTGGGTGTTGTATTTGGTAACTTCTTTATAGCTTTTATATACCAGTCTTTTATCCAATAAGTCATTTGCGAGTATCTTCTCCCATTCCATAGGTTGCCTTTTAGTTTTGTTGATTGTTTCCTTCAGTGTGGAAAAGTTTTTTTATCATGATGAAATCCCACTAGTTCAGTTTTGCTTTTATTTCCCTTGCCTCTGGCGACATGTCAATTAAGAAGTTGCTGCGGCCAAGGTCAAAGAGGTTGTAGCCTCTTTTCTCCTCTAGGATTTTGATGGCTCCCTGTCTTGTGTTTACCTCTTTTCATCCATTTTGAATTTATCTTTGTGTATGGTGTAAGAAAGTGGTCCAGGTTCATTCTTCTGCATTTCTCTGTGCAGTTTGCCCAACACAATTTGCTGATGGAAAAAAATATCTTTTTTTCATTGGATATTCTTTCCTGCTTTGTGAAAGATTAGTTTGCCATATATTTGTGGGTTCGTTTCTGGGTTCTCTATTCTGTTCCATTGATCTATGTGTCTGTTTTTGTGCCAATACTGTCTTGATCATTACAGCTTTGTAATACATCTTAATTGTGATGCCTCCCACCTTGCTTTGCTTTTTCAACTTGATTTTAGCTATTTGAGGTCTTTTCTGGTTCCATACAAATTTGGAATTCATTAAGAATATTGATCTCTAATTCTCCTTTTTAGTAGGGCCTTTGTCTGATTTTGGAATCAAGGTAATGCTGGCTTCATAGAATGAATTTGGAAGTTTTCCTTCCATTTCTATTTTTAAGAACAGTTTCATGAGAATAGGTGTTAACTCTTCTTTAAATGTTTGATAGAATTTCCCTGGGAAGCCATCCAGCCCTGGACTCTTATTTTTTGGGAGATTTTTGATTACTGATTCAATTTCTTTGCTGGTTATGGATCTGTTCAAATTTCTATTTCCTCCTGTTTCAGTTTTGGTAGTTTATATGTTTCTAGGAACTTACTCATTTCCCACTTATTGGCATATACTTGTTCACAATATTCTCTCATAATTGTTTGGATTTCCGTGGTGTTGGTTGTGATCGCTCCTCTTTCATTTGTGTTTTTATTTCTTTGGATCTTTTTTCTTTCTGAAAATTCTAGCTAGGAGTTTATCAACTTTGTTAAGTCTTTCTAAAGGCCAACTCCTAGTTTTCTTGATCTGTTTTACTGTTTGTTTGTTTGTTTGTTTGTTTTAATTTCTATATCATGTATTTCTGCTCTAATCTTTATTATTTCCCTTCTTCTGTTTGCTTTAGTCTTTATTAGCTGTTCTTTTTCCAGCTCCTTAGGTGTAAGGTTGGTCTGGGTATTTGAGATTTTCTTGCTTCTTGAGGTACACCTGTATTGCTATATACTTCCCTCTTATGATCACCTTTGCTGCATCCCCAGTGATTTTGGACTGTCCTATTTTCATTATCATTTGCTTCCATGTATTTTTTTTTATTTCTTATTTAATTTCCTGGTTAACCCATTTATTCTTTAGCCAGATGTTTTTAACCTCCATGTATTTGCGGTCTTTTCAATTTTTTTCTTGTGATTGATTTCAAGTTTCATAGCATTCTGGTCTAAAAATATGCATGGTATGATCTTGATCTTTTTGTACTTCTTTTTTTTTTCTTCTTGTACTTCTTGAGGGATGATTTGTGACCCAGTGTGTGATCTATTCTGGAGAATGTTCCATGTGCACTTGAAAAGAATGTGTATCCTGCTGCTTTAGGATGAAATGCTCTGAGTATATCTGCTAAGTCCATCTGGTTCAGTGTGTCATTCAAAGCCATTGTTTCCTTGTGGATCTTCTGCTTAGATAATTTGTCCATTGCTGCAAGGGGGTGTTAAAGGCCCCTGCTGTTATTGTATTATTATTATTATTAACAAGTTTCTTTTTTTAAAAGTGTTTATATATTTATTTTGAGAGAGAGAAAGAGCATGAGCAGTGTAAGGGCAGAGAGAAAGGGAGAGGTGGAAGCCCAAGCGGGCTCCACACTGTCAGCACAGAGCCCAAAGCGGGGCTTGGACTCACGAACCATGAGATCATGACATAAGCCAAATCAAGAGTTGAACACAACCAACTGAGCCACCCAGAAGCCCCTCAATGAGTTTCTATAAGTTTGTTATTAATTGATTTACATATTTGACTACTTTCAAGTTGGCCATATAATTATTTACAATTGTTAGATCTTCTTGTTATATAGTGTCCTTCTTCATCTCTTATTATAGTCTTTGGTTTAAAATCGAGTTTATCTGATATAAATATGGCTACTCCCACTTTTTTTTAATTTTCATTAATATTAAACAGGGTTCTCCATCCCCTCGCTTTCATTCTGGAGATGTCTTTGGGTCTAAAATGAGTCTCTTGCAAGCAGTGTATCGATGGGACTTATTTTTTTTAAACCTGTTCCAATACTTTATGTCTTTTGATTGGAGTTGGTTTAGTGTTCTCAAACTCCTTTAGTATTCACTTATCTTAGAAACTCTTTACCTCTCCTTCTATTCCGAATGACAGCCTTGCTGGGTAAAGTATTCTTGGGTGTATATTTTCCCATTTAGCATATTGAATCTATCATGCCACTCCCTTCTGGCCTTCCAGGTTTCTATGGACAGGTCTGCTGCTAACCTTATATAGCTATCCTTTGTCCCTACGTGGTTTCAGTATTCTATCTTTGTATTTTTCAAGTTTCACTATGATATGTCTTGGTGTCAACCTGTTTTTGTTGATTTTGAGGGGAGTACTTTGTGCCTCTTGGACTTGAATGCCTATTTCCTTCCCCATATTATGGAAATTCTCAGCTATAATTTGTTCAAATAAACCTTCTTTCCCTTTTTCTTGCTCTTCTTCTGGGACTCGTATGATATTATTGCACTTTATGGAGTGACTAAGTTCTTTAAGTTTACATTTGTGATCTAATAGTTTTCTTTCCTTCTTTTTTCACTCATTATTTTACAAAATATTTCTTCTATATCACCTATTCGCTTCTTCTGTTTCTTCCATCTTCATTGTGATTACATCTAGTTAGTTTTGTATCTCAATTATAGCAATTTTTATTTTGGCCTATTTTTTTAATCTCTTCAGCAAGCATTTCTGTGGTGTCTTTTATGCTTCTTTCAAGCCCAACTAGACTGCTGTTCTGAATTCTTCTTCAGATATATTGCTTATATCTGTTTTGAGTACATTCCTGGCTATGATTTCTTCTTGGTTTTTCTTTTGGGGAGAATTCCTCAATTTTGTCATTTTGTCTAGCTTTCTGTCTTTTGTGTGTTATGAAATCTTGTTATATTTTCTACTCCTGCCACATTCTCTCCCTTTAATTGTGCAGATTGTTCTCTTAATCCTCAGATTGTTTTCCATAATTAGGCACTTGTAACACAATTTTGAGGAATAAAGCAATAGCCAAATGAACAGTCCTCCAATCTCAATCCAGGCATTTGTCACCCAGACTCTTGCTGGTTCTCATTTTCCTGTTTTCTCTGGAGGGAGGACAAGAGCATAGTGCTGGTCTCCATTCCCACTGCTTTTCCCATGTGGACCTGTGCAGGACACACTTCCTCTTACTGCCTGTGCTCCTGGAGGGGCATCCTGTAATACAAAAGGCATGTGTGGGTGTATGGGAGGTTTTTCAGGATACCAGCTGGTACCAGGTGGCAACCCCACCCTACACACACCCCTTAGGGGCTCTGAACACCCCTTCAGCTGAGCATCACCCAGGGGGTGTGTGGCTTGCCCAGGGTACAGCCTCAAGTTGCCACTGCTAAGTGCTGCTGTTGCTGCCACTGCCATTGCGGGAGGAGTAGGTGGAAAGACACTGATGGCAGTACTCAGTCTAGAGCATCCTCACACTGCAGCTTTTCCAGGATGATTTCAATATTTTAGATTTGTTAAGCTTGTTTCAACAACATGTGATCTATCCTGTAGAAATTTCCAGAAGAATGTGCATTATTCTGTTATTGGGTGAAAAGTTGATTTGGTTTATAGAATTGTTCAAGTCAGCTATTTCTTTTTTGATTTTCTGTCGAAAGGTTATATCCATTAATGTAAGTGGGATATTTAAGTTTCTTACTGTTACTATATTGCTGTCAATTTCTGCCTTCAAATCTGTCAATATTTGCTTTATATATTTAGGTGCTCAGATTCTTGGTGCGTGTATATTTATAATTGTTTCCTTCGTGTTGAATTAAACTTTTCGTCCTTATGTAATGACTTCCCTTGTCTCTAGAGAAAGTTTTAGACTTAAAATCTAATTTGCCTGACACAACATAGTCACCTTCTGCTTCCTTTTTGTTACCAATTGCATGAAATAGCTTTCCCCATATCTTTCCTTTCAACTTATGTAATTCTTTGAATCTCAAGTGAGTCTTCTGTAGACATCATAACACTGGATCTAGTTTTTATTCATTCATCCACACTCTACCTTTGATGAGTTTAATTCATTTACCTTTAAAATAATTCTTGATAAATGAGCACTTATTATTGCCATTTTTTTCATTGTTTTCTGCCCCATTGTGTAGTTGTTTTCTTTCTCTCTTCTTGCTATCATACTTTGTTATTTAATCAATCTTTGTAGTGATTTCCTTTCATTAGTTTCTCTATCTTTTGTGTCTCTATTTTAGATTTTTTTCTTTGTGGTTAGCTTGAGGCTTGTGTAAAATATCTTGTAGTTATAACCACAATATATTTTATATTGATAACAGCTTAACTTCAATTGCATACAAAATCTCTGCATTTTTCTTGCTTCCCACATACACACACTGTGGGTTCTTATGGTTGGTTTGCTTCTTTTTGCATTGTATGTTCATTAACAATTTTTATCTTTTACCTTTTATATTAATGGTAAAAGTAGGGATGCCCGGCTGGCTCACTCTGTACAGCATGTGACTCTTGGTTTTCAAAGTTCTAAGTTTGAGCCCCACATTTGGTGTAAAAATTAATTTAAAAAATAAGAAATTAAAAAATAAATTTTAAAAAAAGGTTAAAAGTGATTTACACACCTCCTTTACAATATTACATTAATCTCTATCTGCCTATATTTACTTTTCTGTGTGAGATATATATTTCCATATGCTTTTACCTTGTTTTTTAGTCTGTTTTCATTTCAATTTAAGAACTCCCTTAAGAATTTCTTCTAAGACAGATCTAACAATGAAGAAAGAACTCCCTCAGTTTTTGTTTATCTGGGAAAAGCTTTATCTCTGTTTCATTTTTTTTTAATTTTTTTTTGAAATTTATTTATTTTTGAGACAGAGAGAGACAGAGCATGAACTGGAGAGGGTGAGAGAGAGAGGGAGACACAGAATCTGAAACAGGCTCCAGGCTCTGAGCAGTCAGCACAGAGCCCGACACGGGGCTCAAACTCACATACCGCGAGATCGTGACTTGAGCCAAGGTCAGACGCTTAACCGACTGAGCCACCCAGGCGCGCCTCTGTTTCATTTTTAAAAGATAATTTTCCCAGGTACATTGTTCTTGGTCAGCAGTTTTTTGGTTTTCTTTTTCTTTTTTTTTTTTTTTAGTACTTTGAATATATCATTACATTCTCTCCTGGCCTGCAAGTTTTCTGCTGAGAAACTCATTGACAATCTTTTGGATATTCCTTGTATTTACTGAGTCATTTTTCCTTTGATATTAAATATTAAATATAAAAAATTCTCTTTTTCCTTGATATTAAATAATGTGATTATAATGTGTCTGAATGTACTCTTCCTCAAGTTGATACTGTTTGGGAATCTTTTAGCATTACGAATCCAAGTATTTACTTCACTACCAAGATTTTGGAAGTTTTTGGTCATAATTTCTTTAAATAAGTTTTCTTCCCTTTTCCTCTCTGTTCTCTTACTGAAACCCCTATAATGCATATATTGAATCCATTTATGATGTCCCATAAATCCCATAGGTTTTCATTACTGTTTTTAAAACTGTTTTTTTTCTTTTTTCTCCTCTGACTAGATCATTTATAATGATGTATTTCTGAGTCCACAGACTGCTTCTTCTTCTTCTTGATCAAGTCTGATGTTGAAGTTCTCTATTGTATTTTTTCATTTCATCCATTGTATTCCTCCACTTAGAATTTCTGTGTAGCTCTTTTTTTATGATTTACATCTCTTTGTTGAACTTTTTGTTTTCTTCTTGTAGACTTTTTTTTCTGATTTCATTGAGTTGTCTGTGTTCTCAAGTAGCTTTCTGGACTTTACAGCAATTATTTTATATTATATTATGTGTCAACCATTTCATAGATAGTCATTTCTTTGGGGTTGGTTACTGAGATATTATTGGTTTCCTTTTGATATGTCATGTTTCCTTGACTTTTCATGTTCCTTGTATCCATGTGCTAATGTCTGTGCATTTGAAAGGCAGTTACCTCTTGCAAACTTTATGAACTGCCTATTGTAGGGAAAGATCTTGACCTATGAGTGAGTATATATTTCTGGCTCATTGGGGTATAGTGTCTCCAGCTCTAAAGAGTTGTCACTTCTCTTTTCCTTTTTCCTTAATTAGACTCTTTAGTAGTTTATTATTTTCCTCCCAGTTTTTAAAAATTTGCATACAATTTTTGAAAGTTTCCATAATATTCATGAATTTACCTTTTTTATAGATTTTTAGTTATATTTCCTTCATTTTATGTTATTTTTCTAAACTTTTTTGCATCTGATGCTTATTTTTTTTGCTCTCATTTTTCTTTAAAAATTTTTTAATGTTTATTTATCTTGTTTTATTTTTGAGAGCGAGACAGAGCATGAGTGGGGGAGGAGCAGAGACAGAGGGAGACACAGAATCTGAAGCAGGCTCCATGCCCTGAGCTGTCAGCATAGAGCCCGACACAGGGCTCAAACCCATGAACCGTGAGATCACAACCTGTGTCGAAGTCTGGCGCTTAACCAACTGAGCCACCTAGGTGCCCCTCATTTTTCTTTTTTAAAAAATCAATGTATGTTTCAAGGTTATCAGTTTCCCTCTGAACATGGTGTCCCTTGGGTTCTGATAGATATCACGTTTATTTTTTCTGTGTATTTTCTTCAGTTTCGGTCTTTCTTCTTTGAACTAAGAGTTGTTCAAGAGAGAGTATTTAGGGGCACTTGAGTTATTCATTTAGTTAAGCATCTATGGGGCGCCTGGGTGGCTCAGTCGGTTGGGCGACTGACTTCGGCTCAGGTCATGATCTCGCGGTCTGTGAGTTCGAGCCCCGCGTGGGGCTCTGTGCTGACAGCTTGGAGCCTGGATCCTGTTTCAGATTCTATGTCTCCCTCTCTCTGACCCTCCCCCGTTCATGCTCTATCTCTCTCTGTCTCAAAAATAAATAACCGTTAAAATTTTTTTTTTTTTTAGTTAAGTGTCTTACTCTTGATTTCAGCCCAAGTCATGATCTCACAGTTGTGGGATCAAGTTCTGAATCAGGCTCTGTATGAGTATGGAGCCTGCTTAAGATTCTCTCTTCCTCTTCCTCTGGCCCTCCCTGCTTGTGATCTGTCTCTCTAAACAAAACAAAATAAACTGAGAGAAAGGATTTAAGTTCCCAAGTAAAAGAATCTCTTTGAGACTAAGTTCATTATACATTCATAATTTTCTTTCACCATGATCAGGGAATACTGTCTGTATAAATTCTCCCTTTACAAATTTATTAACATTTACCTAATGCCCCAACAGTTGTCCAATTTTTATGAATGTTTTATGTGCTCTTAAAAAGAAGGTCTTTTTCTCTTTATAGTAAAATGAAGCACATCAATATATTGTTAGTCAGATCGACCTTGTTAGTTAATGTTTATTTGGTCACCAATGCTTACAGTTTGTAAATTTGATTTGTCACAAGCTGATTAAGTTAGGCATCTACTACTCTATTTACATTTATCTTTGTATTTTCAGTAATTTTATCAGGGGCAACTTTGAGCTCTTGAATTACAGCCAATTTACATTCATAAGGTATATTCATGTATGCATTCACATGTTTGTGTTATGCACAACATTTATGATAGGGGGTAAAGTTTTATAGATTTAATTTTATTTTTTCAAATTATAATGTGTGTATTATCAGTGAAGCTGAGTACTATAAAGCCATGTCATTCCTATTGCTCTACTATTTCTTTGAATGAAAAACAGTAAAGTTTTTCTGACCTAGAATATTAGAAAAATCAGGACCTTTTAAATATTTCTGTCAAGTTTGGAGTGCTTTCCACAGGACTTAAGCTTTTTTTTATAGCATTAGTTTTCAGAACAGTTGGCTTTTTCATGAGTAATTTAAGTACTAAAACCTGCCATATTTTAATATTTTCTTAGTGTCTGAAAGTAGGCTAACACTCCTCATACAATTTCTATAGAGAAGGAAACAGAGAGAAATTAACATCTTTCCTGACAATGAAAAATTAAATAGCCACTGGACTGTGAACTCAAATTATTCTGAAGAATTCAGTGTCTCCTCACTATATTTTGCCTTGTTCATCTCTGAATAAAAAGTGTGTAAGCAGAGTTTTCTAATTTTTATTATTCTCTAATTGCTACCCATTCCTAAAATCATACTAACATGCTTACTAAATCTTTAAATTATTTGTTCCTTTTTCAGACCCCCCAGCCAATCAATCTGTGTTATTTCCTTTTTGCAATACTGCTTTCTTTTTTTCCCCTAAGTGAACCTATTCCATAAAGTCTTTATGTCTTCAGATTTTCACTTCACTTCTCAGGAAAAATATCAAAAAAATTTATATTCTATTATTTTCTCCCTGAATTTTTTTCTTGTATGATTTTTCCTCATATATACACATTCTCTCATAAATGTTAAACTACTTGAAGGAAAGGAATATGTATTTCTACACGATGATTAGAACACTTTTTTATCCCAAGGGAACTAAAAAGGAAAACATGTATTGCTTTCATAATTACAGTTATATGCATCAGCTATTATTACTAGATTTTTCAAACTGGAAGAGAGATATCATTGAATCCAGGTGATTTCCTTACTACGCAAATCTACAGCATGATTATTCAACAGCTGACTTCATCACAAAAAGAAAATATTTCTACTTATCACTTATATTTTCCCCACAAAAGGATAATTTTCAGCTCTGTCCTCATTTTTTTAGTCGTTTGAGCTACAGATCCAGAGTGAAATCCATTTCATTTCTTGAGGACTACTGGGCTTTCCTCTGAAGTGGGAGTGGGTTAGGTGGTCTGAGAATGGAATTGTATTTGTATAAATAATGTGCTCTAATGGTGTACATGAAACTAATAAAATGTTGTTGCTTTCAAAGTATGCTGCCTGGAAAGCACAGGTGGGATTTGTGGATTCACTGTTTAAATATTTATGAAGCTATTTAGACATATTTTATTTATTGCAAAAATGTTTATACTATAATTATTTCAAGAATTAAGCTTCCACATGCTATCATGGGCTAAAACTAAAATCTGATTCTTCTCAATTATATCCTTCTATTACTAGATCATATCCAAGTATAATAGGGTGAGAAGAATTCTTCAGTGGGTATTTGTTGCCATAAACCTATTGATCTGTCTATTAGTCAATCAACTTATATTTTAAAAGCATCCTCTATGTGAAAGCTCATTGGATAGATCCTGGAAAATTGCAATATAGACTTACATTTACCACTTACAAAGATATAGAAGCTGGTATACATCAACTGATTTAAAACCCAAACCAACTTTGCAGTTAGGCCCTCTTATAATTCCCATTATACAGATAGGGAAACTTCCACTCAAGTCTATAAGCTTAAAGTTCACTTGAAGGCATAAATAAAAACTGACAACTTTTGGTAACCATCAGATAGGATTGAGAATCCATTCAAAATAAATTAATGGGATTTAAAAGAATAAATTATACAGCTAAGTGATTAAAATACAAAGAAATCAGACATCAATAAAGCAACTGACCTGTGGACTATATTCAGCCTTCAATTAAATATTAGACATCTCATATTTTTTTATATAAATTCAGTTAACTCTCAACATGACATAATCATTCATGTGAAGTGATCATAATGTGAAATCTTTCACATAAAATTCCAGATGTCTGGCTTTTCTTGCAAAAAGAACAAAACAAACAAAAAAAGAAATGAGAAGGTCTAGAAATATTTGCTTCCCATTTTCAGATGCCCACAATCAGTCTGATCTAAATACTTGCTATCCACTTAACATGAGTATTTGCTCTCCATTT
This sequence comes from Acinonyx jubatus, assembly GCF_027475565.1. Taxonomy (NCBI): domain Eukaryota; kingdom Metazoa; phylum Chordata; class Mammalia; order Carnivora; family Felidae; genus Acinonyx; species Acinonyx jubatus. Next base: position 122,490,994 of record NC_069383.1, on the reverse strand, counting down.
TACCATAAGCTTTACTCCCTGTAAATGCCTCTTAGAGGCACGCTGTCGCCTTAAGATATTTAATCACCTTGCTTATGTTGTCAAGTGTGCTAAATGTACATTGTTTCTTCATTGTTTTTATGTCAACATTATTCATTAATACTGGGTGGCAGTAAGTTCACTCAGATTATTTTTGTTATCAGACATATGAAATGGATGGTCTCTCAGTTTTCCTGTCCAGAGGTGTATAGTTACATTTAGGGATGAATAACAGGACTTGTTCAGAGCAGGCTTTCAGTTAACTCCTTTTTTTCGTTTTCCTACAAGTGTATTGCAATTTCTTTTATTTTAATTTTAAACGCTTTATTTTATTGGATCTTTCTTCTTCTTCTGCTTCTGCTTCTGCTTCTGCTTCTTCATTTTTCTTCAGGGCATAGGGCAAGGCATTATCTAGTCAATTTTGAAGCAATAAGTTTTTAAAAATGTAAAGTTAAGAAATATTAGCCTCTACTATAGTGTTTATAAGTAAAATAATCTTCCAATACCCCTGTTTAATTTTTTATTTCTTTGCTGTAAGTCACCAGAATAGAAATATAATTGTGGGCACTGAAAATAAATATGACCAAACTTTAAACTCAGTAAGATGACATATTTGATGCTCAAATTGTGAATGTAAATGACATACCACAGGCAGTTACCTTCCTTTCTCCCTGCAGACCACTAAGTAGAAAAGTTTGGGAATTTTAAATTTCAAGCTGCAGGATCTCAGGAAATCTCTACTGTCCATATCCGTCACATATACCTGTTGTAGTATACTTCTTTTCCCCAATCTATTTGTGACATTCTCTCTGTGCACTGGTCTTCACATTTTCTCTTTTTGTGCTTCCGGTATGGTGATTTGTTGAGTGCTCATTGAGTTGATTATAAAGCAAAAGAGAATACAGGAGCAAGTCCTTTATCAAAAACTTCCATGGTCTTATTTATAAGCTTTCAGGCCTTATTATCCCTTCCTAACTTTTTTTTTTACCTTCGACATTTAAGTTTCACAACATAAAAGGTAGCAAACATGCCTTTAAAAGATGCAATTGCAGGTGAAAACTTTAAGAGGAAAAAGGCATATGAAGAAAGGGTGATACGGCTTATTTTGAAAGTGTGAATCGCATACTGGAACTGTTATACCACCAAACAAATCACGGAAATGCACCTTTGGAGGTGAAAATATGATTTTCAGGAATGTGATAATAGTTTCTACAGAGTACAAAGAATATATCATTGAAAATTTGCTATTCCTTTTATTTCTCACTAAAAACATTAGAAAATTGAAACTAAGATCATGTCAAAGAAAATAAAATTGATATCAATCTTTGATTTTTTTTTGGTCAAAATTAAACCTCTGAATCCTCCTGGAAAAGAACATTCTACCTACTGTGACCATTTCTTAGTTAACTACCATAAGTTGAGTGACTTTGCAATAGGGAAAACGTTGGTGGAGATAGCTGCCAATGAGGTGACTGGAGTAATGATTGTCAAGGTTGGCTGCATACCAGAATCTCATGGGAGCTTCAGAAACACTGATGTCTGGGTCCCAGTCACAGACATGCTCATGTCATTGATTTGGGGGATAGCCTAAGCATCAGGCTTTAAAACCCCCAACTGATTCAAATTTTAACCAAGGTTGTGAACCACTGTGAAATGGAAACTATTTCCATTGTAAAAGAAAGGGGGAAAGGATAAAGAAGAAACAGAAGGAAAGAAGTCAGATTCCCTCTTGTCCTTCTGCAATTCATCCATATATATAGGAAAGAGGGAAAAAGTAACTTTGCTCTCCATTGAAAGGATAAGTATTAAAGAGCATTTATACTTTGCATTAATTAAAATCTTTGATACAGAACAAAAATGGCAATTTCATATTGTTCAGCCCTTTCCATAATTGGCCAAAAAGTACAAATATATTCAAAAGGGTAAATGTATAGTGATATAAAGGATACTATATTAAATATCAAGCTTACTAATGTGAATAAAATATATAATTGTGTATCAATATTTTATAGTGCTTTATAGTTTACACAATGCTTTCATGTACCGTTTCTTATTTATTGATTGATTTTTTTTCAAGTAACACAAGAGGGAAAGTTTATTATAGTGAAGGTACACTCTGGAGATAGGAGAGGGAAGGAGAGAGCACTGTGCCCCCTGAGGGTTGAATTTCCATATTTTTTTAATCTTTTCTTTTTAAGTTTTTATTTTAATCATCAAGTGCCCATCACTTGTCACATGGTACACTCTTTAATCCCCATCACCTATTTCACCCATCCCCCCAACAATCACCTCCCCTCTGGTAACCATCAATTTGTACTCTGTAGTTAAGAGTCTGTTTCTTGGTTTATCTCTCTCTCTCTCTCTCTCTCTCTCTCTCTCCCTTTTTCCCCTTTGTTCATTTGTTTTGTTTCTTAAATTCTACATATGAGTGAAATCATACGGTATTTGTCTTACTCTCTCTGACTTATTTTGCTTAGCATTATACTCTCTAGCTCCATCCATGTTGTTCCAAAGGCAAGATTTCGTTCTTCTTATGGTTGAATAATATTCCATTTTATGTGTATACCTCATCTTTTTTATCCACTCATCAATCCATGAACACTGGGGCCACTTCCATATCTTGGCTATTGTAAATAATGCTGTTGTAAACATCAGAGTGCATGTATCCATTCGAATCTGTATTTTTTTATTCTTTGGGTAAATACCTAGGAGTGCATTTGCTGGATTGTAGGGTAGTTCTATTTCTAACTTTTTGAGGAAACTCCATGCTGTTTTCCAGAGTGGCCGCACCAGTTTGCATCCTCACCAACAGTGCAAGACAGTTCCCCTTTTTCTCCATCCTCACCAATACCTGTTGTTTCTTGTGTTGTTGAGGTTAGCCATTCTGACAGACATGAAGTGGTGTCTCACTGTGGCTTTTTAATCCAGTTTGAATTTATTTTTGTTTGTGGTGTAAGAAAGTGGTCCAGTTTCATTCTTTTGCTTGTTGCTGTCTAGTTTTCCCAATACCATTTGTTAAAGAAACTATCTTTTTCCCATGAGATATTCTTTGCTACTTTGTCAAGGATTAATTGACCATATAACTGTGTGTGTGTTTCTGGTTTTTCTACTCTGTTCCATTGATCTATGTGTCTATTTTTGTGCCAGTACCATACTGTTTTGATCGCCTACAGCTTTGTAATATAACTTGAAGCCCAGAATTGTGATGCCTCCAGCTCTGCTTTTGTTTCTTAAGCTTGCTTTTGCTATTCAAGGTCTATTGTGGTTTCATACAAATTTTAGGATTGGTTGTTCTATCTCTGTGAAAAATACTGTTGGCATTTTGATAGGTATTGCATTACATGTGTAGATTACATTGAGTAGTATAGACATTTTAATAACATTTTTTTCTTCTAATCCATGAGCATGGAATGCCTTTCCATTTCTTGGGGTCATCTTCAATTTCTTTCATCAGTGTCTTATAGTTTTTAGAGTACAGATCTTTCACCTCTTTGGTTAGGTTGATTCCTAGGTATGTTATTATTTTGAGTGCAGTTGTAAATGGAGTTGTTTTCTTCATTTCTTTTTATGCTCCTTCATTTTGGTATATAGCAATGCAAGAGATTTCTGTAGATTGCTTTTATACAGTTTCTTATTTAATTATCTCAATAATGCTATGTAGAAAAATGGAAAGTTATCCCCATTTTACAGATAAAGATACCAAAGCCAGGGAAGCTATGTGACATGTCAAAGGTCACACATGCTTAAAGTTGAGCCCGTAATAGAGACAGTCCAGTGACCTTATAGATAAACCTTGATCATTTAAACCAGAAATTTCTTATCCTTGAGTGCTTCTGTTCTCTTGGACAAAACTGGCTTCTGGGCTTAGGGATAATATATATTCTAGTAACAACTCACTTGGATGTTCTCTGAGAATATTGAAGACATTCTGGAGAATGTTGAAGTCTGAAAAGATGTCTCTGTCCTCCATGAAACAGGATAGTACCACTTACATGATCCTTTAGGTAAAGAAAAACCATAACTTTGTAAAATAACAAAATACAATACAGTCGTAATAGAATCTCCTTTGTTCCAGACTCATACTTGGCACTTCAAAGGCATTTAATATCTGAATTAATCTTCAAAAGAAACTTATCCCCATTTAACAGCAGAAACTGAGACTCAGAGATTTGTCCAGTTGTAGGGTCCATGCTCTTCCTGTAATTCTGGAGGCATACCAAAATGAGAAGTTCTGAGTTCTAATCTTGGATATGTCACCAAATGACGTTGGTTATATGCCTCATACTTCCCAGAAGCTCAAGTCCCCAAGTAGGTCTCATCTAATTCCAGAAGTGTATATGAGCTATAATTAAAAATACAACTCTAAATTGCTGAGAAGTTGGTTTCTGTTAATTGAATGCAGTCCGCATTTGCTGTCTTCCATTTCTTTCCTATCCCCAAATTGTCTGGTGTCAGAGTCCCCAGTTGTCCTTCAGTGAACCACCCTTTTTCTCAGTCTCAGCATCAGATTTTCAAGCAGAATTGCCTCCATCTCTGGCCCTCTAACTGCACCTGTGACTTCAGCCTAGTTAATCATATACTCTTTACCACAGTAATTACTCTGTAGACAAGAGGTAGCCCAATTCTGGTCAGACATCAGAGGTAAGACTTATTTTTCCACACTCGTCCAAGAGAAGTTTTTTTTCCTTTCTTGCTAAACTTGGAAGCAGAAAGATGTATGTATGGAGCTACTGTTGGCCATTTGGCCACTTGATGGACGTTAAGATTTAGACTAATAGATGTACATAACCAATGTACAGATTTAAAGTGTGACATGTCAATGTTTCTTGAATCCTTAACTCAAATTTCTCCTAAAATCTTCAGTAATATGAGTAATATTTTCATTTAAGTTAACTTGGTCTTTTCCATCACTTGGAAGTGAGAAAGTTCCAACTGACATTTTATACCTTAAAGGCATCCTTTATTGGCAGATGCAAGGCGTTTGGGTGATTATTATGGGTTTAGATCATGGATATCTATCCGACAGAGGATTTATTTTAACCTGGATTGTGGCAAAGCAGATGAATCACTAAGAAGCTATTTGTTATAAATGAAAGAATGTCTCATTCAAGTAGGATTAAACAATAATGGTAGTTAATGGCACAAGTAACTGTAAAGACTAAAGGTTCATCAGGATTAAGCTGGCCACCAATATTACAAAGACCTAATTTATTTCTATATATTTGCTTCACCCTTTGCAGTAGCTGTTTTCATCTTAATCCTGTTAGAAAATAGTCCCCATAAGCTATAAGAGTTACATATTTCTTTGCTCTCTTCCTGTAAGTCAAGAGAACAGTATTCCCAATAGCTCATTTAAAAGTGCAAGGAAGCCTCTTTCTCAGAAGCCCTCATTAAATATCTGCTCATATCTAATTGCCCCCCCTTGATTTTTATGCCCTGAAACTTACCTGTGGCCTTGGGAATTGTATGCGTTTATTGGCTTAAGTTGGGGGTGGGTTCAGCTTTACCTGAAGAGCAAAGGTTGAACACACCTCCAACTCAAGCCAATTAGCACATCAAATTCCTAGCCTACAGGTAAGTTTCAGGGATGTGATCCAACCTGTTTTCAGGAATGATTTCTGTTATACTGAGCATTTTGTTTTAAACACAAATGTATATAGCTCAATGTCCACATTAACTACAAGACACGGGATTTCCTTTCATAAAGCATGCAAAATTGTATGAGTGTGTGCTCTGGTTTAGCATTTTCACTTCTTTCTGTAATTATATGTCCATTATGTAAATATTTAGTAGTCCTATTATATGTCAGGAACTATGCTTTTCACTAGGTTATTGCAGCAGGTTCCATGGACCAAACTCTTCATTAAGTATCCTACAAAATCTCATTTAATTTTTACAAAAGTTCTTTTAGAGTAGGTATTGGTATTATCTAGTATTCACATTACACAACCCAGTTCTAGATAAATCAAGCTAAAAGGAATTAATTAAAAAAAGATTAGAGAGACAACCAAATTGCTAGGATCTAGAGAACAGGTGTTGGAGAAGGAGGCAAAACATCTCTAGTGGTGTAGACTGCAAAAATCCCAATAGTTTCCTAAAAACAATGACTGGTATACCATAGTGCTCCTTGCAATAAAACACTTACAACATTGCAAATACTTTTATCACTTACTCAAGTGATAAAGCACCTGATTGGTCAAGTCAAAGTTATGTGCTGGGGAAGAAAAAGAATATTCAGATTCTATAGTAGGATGGACATGATTTTCTATTGAAAACTTACACAGTCAGGGGCGCCTGGGTGGCGCAGTCAGTTAAGCGTCCGACTTCAGCCAGGTCACGATCTCGTGGTCCGTGAGTTCGAGCCCTGCGTCAGGCTCTGGGCTGATGGCTCAGAGCCTGGAGCCTGTTTCCGACTCTATGTCTCCCTCTCTGTCTGCCCCTCCCCCGTTCATGCTCTGTCTCTCTCTGTCCCAAAAATAAATAAAAAACGTTGAAAAAAAAATTTAAAAAGAAAACTTACACAGTCAAGCTCCAATGTGAGCTAGAGGTAGGCAGATTTGCATATAGGACATCCAAAGTCTGATAAAAATACCATGCCACAATTATTATCTTCATTTTGCAGAATGGTTATCTCTAGTTTACAGATGAAGAAACAGAGGTTCAGACCAAATAAGTCATAAATTCCTTTATTCTGATAGTCTGTAAGAGTTAACCAACCTGCCATTGAATCAAATGACCCTAGTTTAGTATGTCTGAATTCCCGAGATATAGGGCTTATTTCTGTTTGATGTCCTGTTTATTTCAACCTCGTTTTTAACTTCTGTGTTTTAAAGTTATAATGTAAGGATTTTGTTAGATTCATTCTTCTTCATATTTCTACATAATTTTGTTTCATAAGGTTTTTCTAAAGTCTATAAGTCATTAGTCAATTGGATTATCAAAAATTTAGCATATTTAAATATCAGTTGATTCAAAGGCATGAATAGAACCAATATAGATACCCCTTATTGTGAGACAGGTATTTTCAGAATTAAATCCAAAAATATTTATTTGTTTCTTATTTAAGAATTATTTGAGCACATGTGATACTATACTTGATGCTATAAATACAGTGAATTATTAGAAAAGTGCTTGCAAGAGAAAGTAACTCAACTCATATTAGCTTAAGCAAAATAAACAAAAAATTAAAAATTGAATTTACTGGATTCAATTAACCATCCTGTGGCAGGAGCAGAATGGAGCCAGCGTTGGGATACCTTAATTCTAGAACTCTAATACTTAAAACCTCACTACCTCTGTCTTTATCTCTGTCTGTATCTCTCTAGCTGCTCCTAAGAGGATGGTTCCAGGGCCTTAAACACTTGGATTATATCCTATCAATCAGGAGGAAAAATACTATCTTCCTCACCATTTAGAGTTTTACAACTCCTTTATGGCTCATATGCCACTCTCCAGATTGATTACACTGATGTGAGCAATCTGGTTGAGGCTGTGTCACATACCAAAATCTGTGGCCACAATTAGCATGGTCTCCAAAAGAAATGTACAAAAAAATAATCAAAACAGATATGTCTCTGTGCTTGTCAGAGCTTGCAGGACAGTATGCAAGAGAAATTGTTAAACAAATATAAATTACAATTAATTACAGTTGAATAAGTGCTACTCATAAGGACGAGAGTAGAAAAAAAGTATTTAATGTATATAGTCAGGAAAGGATTCTTACAGAAAATGATGCCTAAGATGATCTACAAAAAAAAAAAACAAAGGAATTAACTAGATGAAGGGTATGAGAGGTTCCTAGGCCAAGGGGAAAAGGGGAAAAATGGAAGGTATAATGAGACCCCAAAAATATGTCCTGAGAGTCAAAGTTAAGATATTGAAAGGGATCTTACATAACCTTTAATAAGTTTTTTTAAACTTGTTTAAGGGTATGGAATACCTTATGTTTTATTACCATTTTCATTCACATAGTTTTTAATCTAAATACATTTATCGAACAAGTACTATCATAGGCTCTAAGCTACTTCTGATAGTACTAGTACTGGATGACTTTAGGTAAACCATCGCCCTTCTTAGGACCTTCACTTATTCATTGTTATGAGAAAGGAATTGCATTGTACTAAAATATTTTTCCCCAAAACATATGTCTCCTGCAAATAGTGGAGGCTTCGAGGCCAGTAAGTAGATTATCTGGGGGGAAAGAGCTGATTGGGATTAATGTCAGGAGTGTCATTTGATAAAGGGCTCTGAAACTTCACCAACATTAATATGTGTGTGTGTGTGTGTGTGTGTGTGTGTGTATTAATTTATACACACACACACACACACATTAAATGAAGTGGGTAAAAAATTTATCAGAGTTCTTGTGAGGAAAAGTTCACTTGAAAAGACTAGTTTGAGGAGTTATACAGGATGGAGGTGAGACCTAAGAAATATGATCATGGAAGAGGAGTCTCCAAAGTGTCTTCTAAGAAAAAGCAGTCTATAACTGGAGGGCCTGTTTTTCTAATTTTTTAAATGTTTTTTTTTTAATTTTTGAAAGAGAGACAGAGAGAGAGCGCACAAATTGGGGAGGGGAAGGGAGAGGGGGACAGAGGATCCAAAGCGGGCCCCATGTTGACAGAGAGCCCACTGTGGGGCTTGAACTCACTAACTGTGAGATTGTGACCTTAGCCAAAGTAGGACACTTAACCCACTGAGCCACCCAGGCGCCTGTTGAGTCTTGTTTTTCTGATTGGGATCTGCTAATCTGTCACCAAAGGTGAATTATTTGTTCAGGAAAAAAAATCTAGGCTGAAAACTGCCAACAGCCATGCTTTTCCATCTCCATTTGTTTCCTACCCATACCTCAGACTATCTTCTAGATAAATATTGAAGAAATATTTACTGCATAATGGTTTGAGGGGTTGCTAAAGGATTAAGCTCTCTAGAATACACCCAGGCTTGGTAGAGCTCTAGGTGAGGAAGAATGCCTTCTAGATTACTGAGCATTGTACTTCATTTTACCTAAGGTAGCAGACGGAGGTGGGGCAAATCTTGATGCTCTTAAATGTTTGCAAAGTAGTTAGCATCAGATTCCAAGATGTGTGCACAAATCTGTGAGTTATCTGGTAAATGCAACATCGTTCCCATACCAAGAGATCATTGAGAAAGAATTGAGATCCTGGCAGCATAGAGAAGATTGATGTGAGTAGGGGCATTGATGACCAAAGGCACCATTGCTGACCCTTGGAATGAATTTGACATCTCAATGCAGTAATACATAACCCAGAAAGTGAGAAGGCTGAAGGTATGATCATGTGTTTCTAGGACAGTGGTAGACATAGAAGTGAAATGTCAATATTCATCTTTGCTGAAAGAACAGCAATTTAGGGTGTATCTGGGCTCATCAGGGGCAGTTGTTGTAAATATCATTTATACTATTATATGCTTTCTGGAAAGGAGCACACACAGACTAATTTGCTTGTTCACTGCAATGAAAGGAGTCATCAGTCATTTTTAATCCAAATAGATCTCTTGTAAAAAAACTTTTCCAGGGATAGTCTAATGACTCAAACTAAAACAGAATCTATAGCTAATTTTAGAATCACTAGAGAACTCTGTGATTTCAGACATCTTTACTTAGTACCACTTTCCAATATAGTGGTCAGAAAAAAGAAATGTAGTTTGGTTGGTTTTGTTTGATTGCTTTGTTTTTAACTTGAAGAAAAGGTTGAAATCTATTTTAGATATTATCTATATTCTTATTGTTCCACAAAAGAACTTCATTTTGCTGTGTTTTCACAATGTTACCTCTCAATTATTAAAATATTTCAGTCCCTCCCTTCAGAAGAGAATAAATTGATAAGGAACATTCTAGACTATCAGCAGAACTACCTGGTTCTTTGATGCTGGTGTTTTTTTCCTTAGATAAGCTACTTTTACCTGTTTTAAGCCTAGTTTTCTCTTTTTTGTGGAACCTTCCTAATTCTCTGCAATCATATGAAAAATTGAAAAATAAAGTATCAAGTCATGTGTACATTTACTTGGAAAACAATATTGTCTTTAACATCAAAGACTGGATTTTGTATCCATCAATTTCTTATTCACTGTTTTGTATTGTATAAACAATAAATAAATCCTTGATGAAGATAATGATGATGAAGATGGTGATGGCAATAATCACAGTGATTATCAAAATCAGAATAAGGCAATGTATGGATAATCATTTTCTAAACCATCAAGCTCTACAAAAATGAAAGGTGCAATGTTGAAATGGATCTGAGTTGTCATCAGCAATCATAGATTACTAAATTACTGATGTTAATATTATTCACATGTATATGCAACAATCTTTCATCACCTTATTTTGCAAGTATTCCAGGGTAAACGTGTGCCACCTGAGTTTTTTAGAACAAAAGAGAAGTAGAAAGTCATCAGCAATTTAGCAACCTCAGTATTATTAAAGTTGTTAAAACAATCAAATACAGACTTAAAAGCAGCTAAATCTGCTATGTTTGCAAGCTCAAAATGTTGCCTTTAAAAACTGCATATACAATGCTGGTTTTATTTTCAAAGGTCAAAAGAAGGACATATTTTGCCCCCTGAACATTATTATTAACAGTTTGGGGAGTAAAATAACTAGAATATGTCACATACATAAATCAGAGTTATTGAATGTGTAATAAGTATTTTCACACCATTAGCATATTCACGCTGTCTGATGTTTGCCAACGATTCATAACTTGGGCTCTCAAAAAATTACCCAAGCATGCTACACAGAAAAGCAATGCAAAAGGTGGCGAGGAAACAAAAAGGTCAAAATAAAGTATTTCTACCAAATGGAGCCAGCATGTCTCAAAGCACTAGATTTGTAACAAGATAATCTGAGTTAAATACTTGAAAATGAATGCAGATGGAAGGACTGTGAATGTGGCCAGGGGCAGGAGATTTCCAAGTGTAATGCTCTCACATTACTTGTTATTGATACTTAACATATCTAAGTGCTGCAGAGTAGCTCCACACATACTCTACTAACATACATGACTCCTCAATCCCACAAATTGTCTATTGCTAAAACAGGGTAACACACACACACACACACCCTAATAAACAGACATTGATATCTAGGTGAATGAAAGCTAATGAACCCCTTCAGAATTCTAGCAACTACAGGAATCTGAGCCTTAGGGACACTTCATTTATCAACAATTGTATGACAAGTCAATGGAGACCTAATGGTTTGCTAATGATTGCCCTTAAGACAAAAGATTATTGAGTCTGGGGTCCCAGCTAACAACTGTAATATGTATAAAATTTGTCTATACTTGTAACATAAGCCCACTATCTGTCCTGACAGATAGTAGCAGTGAAGCCTGCTGACCACTGGACTGATTAACTATGTTAATGTTCTAATCTAATGATTAGAACTGATACTAAACTGATGAAAAATATTGTTCATAAGGGGTGTTTGACTGGCTCAGTCAGTCAAGCCTGCAACTCTGGATCTCGGAGCTGTAAGTTCCCACACTGGGTGTAGAGAGGTCTTAAAAATAAAATCTTTAGGAGTGCCTGGGTGGCTTAGTCACTTAAGCATCCAACTCTTGATTTTGGTTCAGGTCATGATCCTGCAGTTCGTGAGATCAAACCCTATGTCAGGCTCTATGAGATCAAACCCTATGCTGACAGTGTGGAGCCTCCCTGGGATTCTATCTCTCTCTCTGTCTCTCCCCTGCTCGCTCTCTCTCTCTCTCTCTCTCTCTCTCTCTCTCTCTCTCTAAACAAACAACCAATCACTTAAAAAATAAAATCTTTAAAAAATATATATTATTAATGAATTTAAACAAATTGTTAATGTTTATTTTTGAAAGAGAGAGACAGCACAAGCAGAAGAGGGGCAGAGAGAGAGGGAGACACAGAATCTGAAGCAGACTCCAGGTTCCTAGCTGTCAGCACAGAGCCCAGTTTAGGACTAGAACCCAAGAACGATGAGATCGTGACCTGAGCTGAAGTCAGACTCTCAGCCCACTAAGCCATCCAGGTGCCCTGTTAATGAATTTTTTTAACACCTCCACAGAGCACATTTGGGCCTCCCACCTCATTAATAAAGTTGTTACAGAAGCTAACAAGCAGTACTCTTTGTTGTCAGGGTTCTCAACACTGGTAGATTTTTATACCAGTTTTTCTGTCAGTAACAGACTCTAGTGAAAATAACCATCATCAACAAATAAATAAGCCACTGATTTTATCACAGAAGTGAACACAGTCACAGTTACATGCAAACATGATATATATATATATTTCATGATATATATAATATTTCATGTTATATATGTATATGTATATATATGTATGTATATATATATACACATATATATATTTCATAGATAATCCTACAGATTCATTCAGGCTTCTCAGAGGTCAAGAGAGACCCAGAACATTTTCATTTTCTGACATCCCTGGCATATTAAAAATTAGGAAACATCAACACCAGGGCAACAAAATTATAAGATGTTTCAAATGTTTACATATAACAAACAAATGTCCGATGAAAGTTTTTCAATTCTGTCACTATTTCTGCAACTACATATTATATCTTATTTGAAGATAACATTAAAAACTAATTTTAAGCCACTGCCTGATTGTGATTGCCAGGCGTGCCCTATGATATGGGATTTGTCTTTCAAATATGAGTGTAGTAGAAAGAATAATAGACAGATACTTTATGCAAATATTATTATATGGGAAGGAATAATAGATTGAAAATACTGTTTGAAAGTTTGAAAGTCAAAAAAAAAAAGCCGAGGAAGAGGAATAAATATTTAAAGAATTAAGAACACAATATTTGAAAGTGACTTCTCATTTTTAATGATTCTCTAACAGTGTATCATGTATTGTGGTCATCGGAATACACATCCTGCAATTAGAAGGCAAGGACAGTGTATCAAGCACAGAAAACAAGTATTGGACTTACAAAGACAAAACAGACATCACCCTATACCATGTCTTAGCACTGCCTGGTATGTTGTGGATGCTCAAACAAATATTGTTATATAAATGAATGAATGAATGAATGAATGAATGAACGAACGAACGAATGAATGAGTAATATATGTTAGCCTTATTGCAATGCTAGGTAACAAGGTGATTTGGTTATTGCATTTTGTAGCCACACCTTTCCCATTTCCTGACGAACTTGGAGAATCTCCAGGACAGGCTGAGTCTCTAGTGCCTTTAATAGATTTTGTTTCTGCTGTGGAAGCAGTTCTTGGTTTGTTGGTCTAGCAGGAGCTTTTCAGTAGTAGTCTGAGGCTACAACTTTCATGAGATATGTAATCAATCTTACATCGAATGCACGAACTCTTGCTAAGGATGTATATTACACGACCCTCTATTTGAATCCAATGCTTTGGGAGTACTATTCAACTTTCAAGACACAGTGAGCCAAGACTACATCTCTGTAGTGTTTCACTGCCTTCAGCAATGACCCAGTTATTATTCAGGGGTGGGTCTAAGGGTCCCTGAAAATATATTTCCCTAATGCTTGACACGTTTAAGATGATTAGCAGCAGACACATAGAACTCCAAGGAATTCATTGAAGATGGAAGTCAGTTTCCTCTGGCCTTCCTATGCCACAACAGTCTGGGTGAAGAGCTCTGATGTTCATGTACAACATTCACATATCTAATATTCTGACAGATTAGAATAACATATAGCAAACAATATCACATTATTTGATTGAATTAAACTCTTTATTTCTTTCCTCTCTGCCAAGTAGATACTAACAACTGTAGTCCTTCATGCCTTAGGACCAAGCCACCAGACACTTGACACTCTCTCTTTCTCTCCTCTCTCTCTCTCTCTCTCTCTCTCTCTCTCTATATATATATATATATATATATATATATATTATATATATATATACATATTATATATATATATTATATATATATATATTTGTAGTAATAGAATAATCACAAAAATTTAGAAAAATAGAATAATCACAAAAACTAAAACCCATTCTGTCATACTTACTTCATAAAAAGTCCTTATATTTTAAAGGAAGTATAGTCAATTAAACAGTAGTCTCTGTCACCAGGAGAAACAAATATTAGAGAATTCTATACATACTGAGAAATAGTCTTTCAGCAGTCCCTCTAAGACTGATTTCAGAGGGCTGGGAGATTTCTCTTAGTACAGCAGGAAATGAAATTAGTCACATAGGCCACAGTAAAATATGCTTGTTTAGCACAAAACAGTAAGAAAAGGGTGGCAGTGATTCACCATGACGACAGAGAATGATTTTGGAAAGAATAGAAATGATAAGTAAAGAAGTCTTATTTGAAAGTATTTAAGAAGCAATTACAGACAATGAAGAGTAAAAAAAAAAATCAAAATAAATGATAGAGTAGTATGTAGTTGAAAGCTGATGAATAACAAATAAAGCTTATTCATGTAATAATAGGTTGCAGGAAAGTTGCTGGAGTAGAGTATTCTGTCAATATTAAGGAGAAGGACAAATACATTTATGCTTAGCTATTTGAAGAATAAATCCATGTGTGTATTTTTATCACTTCTCCAAAAGTATAAAAGGGTACACTTAGTAAGCAAGTTAGGGTTTTGTGGTCCTAATCAGGGTCAAATTTTTAATAATAAGTCGAATGCTAACATACACAAAAGGGCCCTGCACAGCAATAATGTTAGTAAAAAATGTGAAATTCTCCTGAGTTGGTACAATTTCCCAACAAGTAAGTTATGCTTAAACTGTATTCAGAACTTAAATTACCAAGAGTAAATAGAAAATGCTTCTAGCTAAGGCTGTTTGATGATATCTTTAGTTGTAAATTTCTCAGAAAGAAGTTTTCTAATATGCTAGTTTTCATTTTCTTTCCCTTTCTTTCTTTTCTTCCTTCCTTCCTTTCTTTTTTCTCATTTCTTCTTTCTTTCTTCCTTCCTTCTTTCCTTTCCTCCTCTTTCTTTTATTTCCTTTTCTTTTCTTTCTTTCTTTCTTTCTTTCATAAAGAATGTACCATTTTCCAATGACCTAAATAAAGAACAACACTATTTTCAATATTACTTTAAAACTAGCTCAGAAAATGTGCTGATCTCGACTTGTATATCCAAAATAACTTTAATACAAGAGATTTTAAGACATTGAATTAAAGACTCAAGAGATTATATTTTTTCAGAACTCAGTGTCATAACATATAACCAGATGCTCTGTGTTGTTACTTCCCTAGTGTTTTTAACTCTAAGAACATCTTTCATATGGAGAGTTCAGGTAGTATTTGAGTGCAGTTTGGTTCATGTCCCATAAGTTTTTCTAAGATAACGTGATAATTAACAGCAATCTAATGCATGGGATGTTGAGTCCAGAGTTTCAAATACATTCTTTAACCACAGCCTACTTTTGGTTTTTTGTTTGTTTTGTTTTGTTGTTGTTTTAATCTCTAAGGCAATGTTGCTAAAGAACAAGTTGAAAATCATTCAGGAATTATTTCTACTTCCATACTAAACTGTTTCCTAGCTTAAATAACTGCTATTATATATTGCCATTTATAATGCTAACCATGAAGTAAACTACATGGAACTTTTCTGTCTTACTCAATGTATAACAACCACACTGTAATTTTGGAAATAAACTGAGCTAATAATAAGTGTTACAAGCTTAAAGAGACTTGAGAGCATACTAATTACTGTGGTTTTAAAATTCTACATTCTCGGGGCGCCTGGGTGGCGCAGTCGGTTAAGCGTCCGACTTCAACCAGGTCACGATCTCGCGGTCCGTGGGTTCGAGCCCCGCGTCGGGCTCTGGGCTGATGGCTCAGAGCCTGGAGCCTGTTTCCGATTCTGTGTCTCCCTCTCTCTGTGCCCCTCCCCCGTTCATGCTCTGTCTCTCTCTGTCCCAAAAATAAATAAAAAACGTTGAAAAAAAAATTAAAAAAATAAATAAATAAAATTCTACATTCTCAAACCTCTGCAGAAGGGAACAGGTTGAAGGAGGAGGCAGGCAGTTGTGATTTTAAGACACCCCTCATTCAAAGATATTATCAAACATCAAAATGCACCCACATGAATAAAATATTTGAAATACCTTTATAACTATATTGTTGACATTTTGTGGCTACAAGAAATTCAGTTAACTTATTGCACATGATTTCTCAACAATCATAATGCATATTTAGGAATTCATGCAAATTGAAAAAAGTCTAATCCACACAATGTTCTCATAAGTGATGAAATTTTTATGAATAGTGAAGTTAACAAAATATGTTCACAAATAACCAGTCAAATATTTATTAGTTTATCTTTTGAAGGTTTTTTTTTTGGAGACTATATATGTTTTCCGGTTATTAAATGTTCTGAAGGTGCTAAAAGTTTATAGGCCCTAGACCTGTGATTCCTAACAGGTAAAATGGATGTACTCTCATCTCTGCTTTAACAAGAGTAGATCACATTTGAACTATCTTACACATTGGACATTTAGTATAAAGCAATGTCTGGAGTTAGCCAACCACCAGTACAGATCTTTTTAACCTACCAAATGTGGAAACAGAAAAACAGGTCCCATTTTGAAATGAGAATTTAGGAGATCAGAAAAATAAGACATTTATGAAAGAAATGAGCTTATTTTTATGGAAAATTATAAAGTCATCACCTGGACATTTCATTTATTCATATTCAATGCAGTAGACTGCCTTTGCTCCAGAATATGTAAATTATCTTTGGGATTTGAATGCTGGCTAGCTAAATTACTTGGTGTATTTTTTTAAAAATCCAATCCAGACTTACTCTCCTACACTCTGTTCTTTATCATGAGGTTTCAGGTCCCCAAGTCTCCTGACACCTAAGTCTGAGGAGGTATAAGTGCTCTAAGATTAGCACAAGGCACATTTTTATCTCTATTAGAGTATAATTCAAATGCAGTATTTTGCACATAATAAATGCTGTGATTTATATTTTCAGTATTTGCAAGAAGTCATAAAACATAGTGCAGTATGTAATAACAGTTCAAAAAATGACCTGTAAGATGCAAATGATTTCCCAATGAAATCTTCCTTCTTCCTCACCTTAAGAACGTTAACACCCCTCCTAAATTCAGTGTGAAACCTAAAATATGACTTTGGATCATCTCACTCCTGGTTGTATTAAAGTGATACAATTGTGCTTTATTTTTATTTATTTATTTTTTTACTTATATTTTAGTTACATAACATGCAGTGCAATATTGGTTTCAAGAGTAGAATTCAGTGATTCATTACTTACATTCAGTACCCAGTGCTCATCACAAGTGCCCTCCTTAATACTCATCAGTCATCTAGCCCATCTCCCACCCACCTCCCCTCCAGCAACCCTCCTTTGTTCTCTGTAGTTAAGAGTCTCTTGTGGTTGGTTTTCTTCTCTTCTCTCCACCCCCCTTGCCATATATTCTTCTGTTTTGTTTCTTAAATTCAACATATGAGTGAAATCATATGGTATTTGTCTTTTTCTGACTGACTTATTTCACTTAACATAATACATTCTAGCTCTATCCATGTTGTTGCAAATGACAGGATTTCATTCTTTTTGATGGCTGAGTTTTATATATATATATATATATATATATATATATATATATATACATGTATGTATATATATGTATATGTATATATATATGTATGTGTGTATATATGTGTATATATGTATGTGTGTATATATGTGTGTATATATGTATATGTGTGTATGTACATATACACATATACACATATACATATACATACACACACACACACCACATCTTCATTATCCATTTATTATTCGATGGATATTTGGGCTCTATACATAGTTTGGCTATTATTGATAATGCTGCTATAAACATTGGGGTGCATGTACCCCTTTGAATCCATATTTTGTAAATACCTAATAGTGCAATTGCTAGCTTGTAGGGTAGTTCTATTTTCAGTATTTTGAGGAACCTCCATACTGTTCTCCAGAGTGGCTGCACCAGTTTGCATTCTCACCAACAGTGCAAGAGGGTTCCCCTTTCTCCACATCCTCGCCAACATCTGTGGTTTCTTCTATTGTTAATTTTAGCCACTCTGACCAGTGTGAGGTGGCATCTCTTCATGGTTTTGATTTGTATTTCCCTGATGATGAGTGATATTGACCATCTTTTCATAAGTCTGTTAGTCATCTGGGTGTCTTCTTAGGAAGTGTCTATTCATGTCTTTTGCCCATATCTTAACTGGGTTGTTTGCTTTTTGGGTGTTGAGTTTGATAAGTTCTTTATAGATCTTGGATATTAACCCTTTATCAGATATGTCACTTGCAAATATCTTCTCCCATTTTGTAGCTTCACTGTGCAGAAACATTTTACCTTAATGAAGTCCCAATAGTTCATGTTTGCTTTTGTTTCCCTTGCCTTCTGCAACTTGTCTAGTAAGAACACAGGTCTTCTGTGGATTCGATGGTCTCATGTCTCACATTCAGGTATCTCAATCCATTTTGAACGTATTTGTGTGTGTGGTATAAGAAAATGGTCCAGTTTCATTCTTCCACATGTCACCATCCAGTTTTACCAACACCAGAAACACTGTCTTTTATCCATTAGATATTCTTTCCTGTTGATCCAAGATTAGTTGACAACATAGCTGTGAGTCCAATTCTGGATTTTGTATTCTGTTCCATTGATCTATGTGTCAATTTTTGTGCCAGTACCATGAAGTCTTAGTAATAGACAGTCATGACTACAGCTTTGTAATGTAGCATGATATCGAGAATTGTAATGCCTCCAGTTTCCTTTTTTTTTTCTTTTTCTTTTTTTAGGATTGCTTAGGCTATTTGGGATCTTTTGTGGTTTCATATAAATTTTAGGATTGTTTGTTCTAGTTCTATGAAAAATGCTGGTGGCATTTTGATATGCATTGCACTGAATATGTAGATTGCTTTGGGTATGATAGATACATTAACAATATTTGTTCTTCCAATCCATGAGCGTGTAATGCTTTTCCTTTCTACCTTTCTTTTGATGTACATTAGCATGAGAGATGGTTTTCTATCCCCTTACTTTCAATCTGCAGGTGTCAAAAATGAGTCTCTTATAGGCAACTTATGGATGGATATTCTATTTTTTTAAATCCATTCTGATAGACTGTTTTATCATTGGAATATTTAGTCTGTTTATAGTCACAGTGATTATTGAAAGATACAAATTTAATGCCTTTTTGTTACCTGTAGAGTTGGTGTTTCTGGTGATGTCTCTGGTCCTTTCTGGTTTTTGTTCCTTTGGTTTTTTTCCCCCTCTACTCAAAGAGTCCCCCTTAAAATTTCTTGGAGAGCTGGTTTAGTGGTCACAAACTCTTTCAGTTTTTCTTTGTCTTGGAAACTCTTTATATCTCGTTCTACTCTGAATGACAGTTTTGCTGGATAAAAAATTCTTAACTACTTATTTTTCCCATTCACACATTGAATATTTTTTGCCACTCCCTTCTGGCCTGCCAAGTTTCAGTGGACAGGTCTGTTGCTAACCTTATGTGTCTATCCTTATAGGTTAAGGACCTTTTGTTCCTAGCTGCTTTCAGAGTTGTCTCTTTATTTTTGTATTTTGCAAGTTTCACTATGATATGTTGTGGTGTTAACCTGTTTTTCTTGATTTTGAGGGGTGTTCTTTGTGCCTCATTGACCCAAATGCCTGTTTCCTTCTCCAAATTAGGGAAGTGGTTAACTATAATTTATTCAAATAAACCTTCTTCCCCTTTTCCCTACTCTTCTTCTTCTGGGACTCCTTTGATATCTATATTACATCACTTTATGGAATCGATGAGTTCCCTAAGTCTACCTTTGTGATCTAATAGTTTTCTTTCCTTATTCTTTTTAGCTTCATTATTTTCCATAATTTTATCTTCTACATCACATATTCTCTCTTCAGCTTCTTCAGTTCTCATTGTGACCATATCCAGTCAGTTTTGCATCTAAGTTACAGTATTTTTTATTTCATCCTGACCATTTTTTAGGTATTTGATGTCTGTAGGAAGGGTTTCACTGGTGTCTTCTATGCTTTTTTCAAGCCCAGCTAGTAGCCTTATGACTGTTGTTCTAAGTTTTTGTTCAGATAGATTGCTTATATCTGTTTTGAGCAAGTCCCTGGCTGTGATTTGTTCTTGATGTTTCTTTTGGACAGAATACCTCCATCTTATCATTTTGGCTAAGTTTCTTTCTTTTACATGTTTTGAATGCTTGTTATATTTCCTGTATCTGAGAGTAATGCTATATTAAAAAGGGGTCATACACTGTCCAGCGCCTGGCACTTCAGGAGGTGTTTTTGGTGTATGTGGTGCCTTGTGCTATTGCATTTTCGCCACTCTTTCCCACTGGCCAGTCCTCTGCAGAGTTCCTCCTTGTTTGCAGGGAGTGTTTAGACCTTTAACCATGTATGTGTTGATTTGTTTGTCAAAATAAACCTAGAAAGAACTGAAAAACAAAACAGCTTCATTTAAAAGAGAGAGAGAAAAGGAAAAGGAATGAAAAAAAATCAAAAAGAAAATAAAAAAGAAGCCATACCAAAAAAAAAAAAAAAAAAAAGAAAGCGGGGAGAGGGAGGAAATGAAACAAACAAACAAACAAAAAAACTATAAGCCTGCATCCAAAGGAAAGAAAAGAAGAAGAAGAAGTAAGCCTGTTCCTGTTTCTACCAGAACTACAGATGACACTTTGATGCATTCTATGATCAGTACACTTGGTGCATGCAGGTTATTGCCTCTGCTGGTCTTCTGGAGGAGATGCCATCTGTGCTGACTCAGAGTCAGTGCTGCCCCAGTAAATATGTGGTTGCCAGGCACAGGAAGGCAGGGTTTGGTGGAAGCAGTTCCTGCCTCCACTGGGGGCTGCCATGCTGCTCTCTGAAGTCCCACCTTGTTGGTGTTGGTGGCAAAATGGCGCCACCAACTCTCTCATGCCCAGACAGGGGATCTCACACACCCCGTGCTGTTCAGGAAGCCCTCTCAGAATAGTGAGGGCAGTCAGTCTGCCCAACGCCACAGCTGTCCTGCATCTTTTCTTTGGTGCATGGCTGAGATTCAAAACTCATTATCTGAAAGGACCTGGCACTGCACAGACCCACCCCCTCTTCCAGAGTAGAGACTCTCTGACCTGTATCTGATGTCCTTTGTCCCAGAAAAACAGTCCCACACCTGTGTGGTACATGGAATCTGTGGTGTAACACTGTGAAAAGCAGCAACCAGGTTATTTGCCCTCTTTGTATCCCTCTGTCCCCTACCTGTGAATGGCCTTTTGCTGGTGCCTATAGGGTGTTTTGTCCTTGGAGAGGCAATATACCCTCTTCCAAATGTACTCCAGGGAGGGGAATGTTCTTTCCCACTGTGACCCAGAAGATCCCTACAGAATGCTATGTACTCCCAGGATTGGGCCCTCCTTCTCCCCAGGAGTGTTTGCCACAGCTTGCTCCAGAGAAAGTCATAGACTTCCAAAATCTCAGTTTGAGCACCATACACTGTTTAAAAAAACAAAACAAAACAAAACAAAACAAAACAAAACAAAACCTGTAATACTCAGTACCTCTCACTCCCCAGTCGATGGCTTAGAGAGGATTTCTTCCTGTGCTAACCCAATGCTGCACTCTCTCAACCCCTCTCTCTTTCTCTTCCTTTTGTTACTCCATGGGAAGGGTTCCTCCCCTCCAAAGCACCGCTTTTTTTCTCTCCCTGAATTCACTTTCATACACCTCACACTTGCCACACTGTCTCCCTCCAACCCTGGAGATCCTTCTGCCAGTTCTCAAATAAATTTCCTAGGTGTTCGAAGTGATCTGATCTCAATACAGCTGTGTTTGGGGGATAAGGAAAGCCCAGTGTTCCCTTACTTCTCTGCTATCTTAACTCCTCTCATCTCAGTATATTTGTGCTTTAAATGTTCCTAAAAGAAAATTAATCCTTCCTAGAGTAAGATAACATCGTCCAGAGGCTGTATAATTTTTTGGGCTCAATGTTCTGACCTCAGATTTACCAAAATGTTAGAAAAGACAATCAAGTGACAAAACACTAAGGATAAAAATACAGATTATAGAAACAGATCTAATATTGTTGAGAAATTGGGATTGTCACATGGGGATTTTATAATAACTATAATTGGGAAGGGAGGTATTTTGCATCCATTAAGGACAGAGCATGTTCTATCAGCTAAATCTCCCTTCAGATAACAATTATAAGTCGTCTATGAAAGAAGGGCATGACAATAGGTGAACTCTATTTACCCAAGGTTTCCTTAAGTGCACATCCCAGTTCATTATGACAAATAGGAGAAGAAATCAGGCATAATGAGACAGGGCTGATGATATGGAAAATGGAGTTTAGGACTGCCAGAGTGGTGTGAAACTGAGGGAAAGGACACCTGGGTGACTCAGTAATTGAATGTCTGACTTCAGCTCAGGTCATGATCTCACAGCGGTTTGTGAGTTTGAGCCCTGCATCGGACTCTGATGACAGCTCAGAGCCTGGAGCCTGCTTTGGTTTCTGTGTCTCCCTCTGTCTCTGCCCTTCTGCCACTCATGCTCTGTCTCTTTCTCTCTCTCTCTCTCAAAAAATAAATAAACGTTAAAAAAAAAAGATACACAGAGATGGATGGACAAAATGAGGGAAGACATGGAGAATTTCAAGAGAAATGCAAAAGTTAAAGAATATTTTGAAATTCTAGATTTGAAAAATGTAATATTAAAAATGAAAATTTATTGGACATGCTTTACAGATCACTTGACAAAGAGAAAGGATCAGTGAACTGAAATATAGGGCAATAGAAATCATTCAAATTTAATTATAGATAAAACACAGAATTTAAAACAATGGAAAAGATTTTCAATAAATGATACTGGGGAAAAATGCCAAAATATTTTTTAAAAATAATCTAAACACTGATTTTAAGTCTTTGATAATAATCAACTCAAAGTAAATCATAGGTCTGTATATAAAATGAAAACCTATAAGACTCCTCGATGATAACATGGGAAAATATTATATGTTTGTCTAAGTCCATAGAGTGTACAACACCAAGAGTGAATCCTAAGGTAAGCTGTGGAATTTGGGTGATTATGATGTGTTGTTTTAAGTTCATCAATTGTAACAGAAATTTCTACAGAAACAAGATTTGATAGAATTTGTTTCCAGGACCCCCACACCAAAAGGAAATTTTATTTTCAGGTGGTTTGAAATAATTTAAGAATAAAAGTCTAAATAAAATTAAACATTAAAAATAATATTTAGAATACTATTGTCTGTTTAAGCAAATATTTTAAAATTTGTAGGATTAAAAACATATGTAGAAGTAAAATATATGACAAAAAGAACAACCAAAAAGACAGTGGAGAAGAAAGATAAAATGAAATATTAAAAAATACAGTCAATCTAAAATGAGGAAACAGGGGTGCCTGGGTGGCTCAGTAGGTTAAGTGTCTGACTTTAGCTCAGGTCATGATATGCTGGTTCATGAGTCTGAGCCTCTTGTCAGGCTCTGTGCTGACAGCCTAGAGCCTGGAGCCTGCTTCAGATTCTATGTCTCCTTTCCTCTCTACCCTTCCCCAACTCATGCTCTGTCTGTGTCACTCTCAAAAATAAATAATAAATAAAACATTTTTTAAAAATAAATACAATGAGGGGCGCCTGGGTGGCTCAGTCGGTTAAGCGTCCAACTTCAGCTCAGGTCATGATCTCACCGTCCGTGAGTTCAAGCCCCGTGTTGGGCTCTGGGCTGATGGCCCAGAGCCTGGAGCCTGCTTGGGATTCTGTGTCCCTCTCTCTCTCTGCCCCTCCCCCGTTCATGCTGTGTCTCTCTTTGTCTCAAAAATAAATAAAAGTTAAAAATAAATAAATAAATAAATAAATAAATACAATGAGGAAACAAAAAAAAAAAAACAAAGAAAAGATGGGTCAAGTATATAGTATGCTTGCTTAAGCTAAGCAGGTATATAATTACATAAAATATAAATAGAATTATACTCCAGTTTAGAGACAGAAATTGTCCAACTGAATTTAGAAAAAGAGAAAGCTTTTTGTTTATATGAGATGCAGTTTGAGAATCAAAGACACAAATAAGATAAAAGTAAAAGGATAGGTAAAAATGTATTGTTATGGAAGAAGGAGGAGGAAGAGTAAAAAGGGAAGGTAGGAAGGAGGAACAAGAAAGCAACAAGAAGTGTTATCAGACATGAGTATCATGTTATAATGATAAAAGAATCAACTAAGCAGAAGGAGCTATTAGCTCCAAACGTGTATATATCTCATAGTAGAGCTTCAAAACACGGAACCATAAATGACAAAACAGGATGGATTTTTAAAATCTGCAATCATAAAGATAAGGATAGAAAAAATGTGTACAACACTGTTAACCATCTTGACCTTATTTATATTTATATCCACCAACTATAAAATGATAAAATTGTTTTCTAATACACATGGACCATTCACCAAGATAGACCATATACAGGGATTTATTTTTTGAGTCTCACTCAATAAATTCAAATAGATTAAAATCTTAGTATATTCTTAGACCCAAATGGAATTAAAATCATGATCAGTAATAAAAAGTAATAGGAAAGAAACCTAAATATTTGGTTATCAAACCACACACTTCTAAATAGACCATGGGTCAAAGAAGAAACCAAAATAGAAATAATAATTTTGAACTAAGTGGTAATGAAAATACAACACATCAAAATATGTAGATGTAACTCAAGATACACTTTTCAGGGAAATTTACAAATGTAACCACAAAATTACAAAGGTATATATTAAAAAGAAAATTTAAGGGGCACCTGTTGGCTCATTTGGTTAAGTGTCTGACTCTTGGTTTTAGCTCAGGTCATGATCCCACGGATCACGAGATAGAGATCGGGTCCCGCATTTGGCTCTGCACTGACAGACAGAGCCTATTTAAGATTCCTTCTCTCTTTCTCTCTCTCTCTCTGTCCCTCCCCTGCCTGCTCATGTGCTTTCTCTCTCTCTCTCTCTCTCTCTCTCTCTCTCTCTCAAAAAAAACAAAAACAAAAACAAATTAAACTTTATTTTTTTAAATATTTTTAAGGTTTAGTTGTTTATTTTGAGAGATGGAGAGAGAGATTCCAAGCGAGTTCCATGCTGATACAGCACAGGGCTTAACTTTATTTTGAGAGATGGAGAGAGAGATTCCAAGCGAGTTCCATGCTGATACAGCACAGGGCTTAACTTGGGGCTCAAATGCACAAACCCTGAAATCATGATCTGAGCCAAAACCAAGAGTCACATGCTTAATGGACTGAGTCTCCAGGTACCACTAAATAAATAAACTTAAAAAAATATCAATGAAATAGAAAGTAGATGAGTGAAAGAAAAAAAAATCATGAAAGAAAATGTTGGATCTTTGAATAGATGAATAAAATTGACACACATCTATGAAAACTGATCAAAAACAAATAGATGAAACACAAATCACCAATATCGGGATTAAAATAGGGGATATGCCAATAGCTCCAACAGACATTAAAAGTATAATAAGGAAGTAAACATCAAGAAGATGCTACTCCCAACCAAATAATGAGCCAATGCTGAATGAACTACAAAATCATAACTTTTTCTGAGCCCATTAGAGCCCAGTTTTATGTAACTGAGTGAACTGAATCCCTGAAGTGCCAAGTCCCTCCAAGAAGAGATGGAACATGATAAACTATTTCACCTTTAGCAGAGCAAAGAAGAGGTGGCTGCCATTAAGGTGGGTTGAAAGAAAATAGCTAAAATTTTAGTGAATTGTTAAAGACAAAGTGTGGGTTAGCCTATGAGTTCAGATTAGTTTTGGCTCCAATCTTAATGGAAGTCTGTTCTCTGAAAGCTCTTTCCCTTAGGGCTCACTTAAGTGCTCATAAGAAAGATTGTGGGCAAAACAAAGACTAGACAGGGAACTTTTAATGGCATACAGGAAGAAAACCTGATTTACACCTCCATATCCTTTCCTCCACCACGTAAATAAGCCATAATCTATGGTGGCAGCAATATAAAATTTCCCAGCCTCCTGAAACCTGGCAAAGAAGCACTGTTTCAGGGTAAAGTATTAGAAGCAAATGGGGGGTGGTAGGAGACCCTTTCACACAGAATGTTGTACAGATAGAAAGCAAAGGTAAGAAACTGGTGCAGATGGTAGGAAACCCCTCTCTGCAAGAGACAGCCATGAATATAAAGCTGAGTTTGGCTACCACGGGGACATTGGGAAGGAACACGGAGGAAGCCCCAACAGTAGCCCTGGGCTCCCAGGATCTGCCTAATGAATTAACTGCTCAGTGCTGTGGAGATTTCATGTCCTGTAATCCATGGGCAAAAGTTACTCTCTTGAAAAAAAATTTTTAAAAAATTTAAAGTGCTAATATAGTCTGAGTTTCACAAATTTTCCTGAAACTGCTGTTTTTCCCAAGTTTTAAACTTTTTTTTTGTTTATGCAAGACATTTTGAACAAGTTTTAATAAGGCATTTAAACATCTCTTCTCTTTTCTGAAATACATATCTCTGTAATAATTGGAAAGAAAGCATTCCTTTTTTTTTAACCATTTCAAGTTCAGAGCTACATAATGAAATAAAACAAGTATATCCCTTGAAGATTTCTAGGTAGATGACTTCTTAAAATCTAAATCTCAATTGAAATTGCTTTGCATTCGTTGTTTGGAAAAGCTTCAGGGCTTCCAATTCAAAGTCTTGCCTTGCATTAAAATGACTGCAAATAATACATTTGTGGGTTACATTGAAAAACCTACAAAGAACATTTTTCCTTAAAAAGAAATATGCACTCATCTTCTTTAGAAGCATTTAGAAATCTTAACCATGAAATGCTGAAGTAAATGGCTGATTTTTTTTTTTACAAAAAAAACCCAACATGAATAAGATATATATTTTACATGAGAGATAACATTGGATGGTTTATATTATCACCAAATTCTAGTTTGTCTAAATAATTTTCCTAAAATAATTTCTAGTTTTGAATATACTGAAGAGGCAGCAGCAGCATGGCAAAATGGAGAGTGCTTGATTGGAGGCCACCTGTTCTGGCTTCCTCTCCTGAGTCTGTCACTAACCAGCTGGGTGACCTTGTTTGTCTCAGCTTTCCTGTGTGCAGTAAAGCATTGGGGTTATATATTATCGCTCTGGTTTCCCTCACATCTGAATTTTTTGTGTGTTCCACAATTCTTCTATTTCTGACTTTTCCATGGCCCTACATCTAACCCCTTTACTGCTGCCTTTAAGGGAAGTGCCCAGCTCTAGAAGCTGAGGCTTTCTAACTTACATTTGCATGATAATTGCCTGGAGACATTTATTTTAAACAGACTCCTGGCTCCACTGCCTTAACTAAAATTTAATAGATATGAGGTAGGGCCCAGGCATATTAATTTTTAACTATCATCCCAGGTGATTATGATCCAGTGGTCACAGATTCAAGAACTGTTTGCAAGCAGAATGTAGGGGAAACATAGGGGGCTCAGGACTTTCTAGTTTAGAAAATAAAACTGTTTCTCATCCTCTAACCTCCCAGCTAACAAAATATTCTCAAAGAATTTGCCTCAGAGAAAAGATCAAATCATCCTTTACTGAGATCTCAGAAAGATTTAAGAAGGTGATTAGTAGACCCTTTCAACTACGCAAAAAGAATTCCAAGTAAGGCTTTAAGAAGCCATCTAGCTTCATTGCACAAGAATGAGTGAAGAAGCCAAGGCTAGTCTCCTTGAGAATGGGAATCCACATGAAGGATGTCCAACCAATGTCTCACTTATAACACCAGACATGAGGAAGAGATCATCTAAAAATAGCCATCCCTAGTCAACCTTCTAGCTGACTTCGATCACGTAGTAAAGTAGCCAGGATCAGTAGAAGAAAAATCCAAATTGCTGATACTCAGAATCTGAGCCAAATCAAAGTGTTGTTTTAAGCCTGTAAGTTTTGGGATGATGATTTTATAGAGCAAAAGGTACCTGATAGAACCCCAAGTGTAGCCAGTATATTGTTTACATGTAAAGAAATATGGACATTTTCAGACAAGCAATGTATCAGAGAACTCATTAACAGCAGATCTCCATATAGGAAATTCCAAATGAATCCAGATAAACAAATAAGAGATGCAGAAAAGATGAAAAGAGACTGAAATGGTAAATATGTGGATAAATAACAATGAGTAATGACTGCATGTAATAGTTATAGTGCCTTAGTAGATTAGATAGATATATAGGCAAATACATAAGTCATATTAGATAGATAGAGGAGAGAATTAAAAATCACAATACTAATAGCAGTAAGTTTGGAGAGGGATAAATGGAGTTTAATGTTCTAAGGTTCATAAATTACTGAAAAAAATGTTAAACATTCTAAGGAACATAAACTTCATAAATCAGGGATGCACTTGTGATTTCTAGTGTAGCTTCCCAAAGATGGCTAAAAGATTGGGTAAATATCAAACTAATAGAAGAGGAAATTGATTGATAAAAACAATTAATCCCCCCCCTTAAAAAAGAAGACAAGATGGGGGAAGGAAAGAATATACCAGAGGCAGGACAAATAATGTAGTGGATTTAAACATAAATATATCATTAATTTCACTTAACTGAAAAATTATTCTACTTAAAAGATAAAGATTGTCAAACTGGAATTTAAAAAATAAAATAAATCCCAATTATACACTAATTGCAAGTAACATGCCTTAAATGTAACATTACATAATGATTGTTAGCAGTCAGTAGTGTGGTTATCTTTAGGGAAGAGAAAAAAGTAGCAATTGTAAGGGGGTATTGGGATCTTTTGGGATGCTGGCAATATTCTAGTTCTTGATATATTTACTGGTTGCATAGAAGTCCACTTTGTAACAATTTATTGATCTCTGCTTTTATGTACTTTTCTCTATGTGTTTATTTCATAATTTAAAAAGTTAAAAAACCTATCCCATAGAGGCCTTATAAAGATCAAGGCCATAGGGCACATAAGGATTATGCTTATTTTCTGGCACATCAAAAGCACTTGATAAACGTGTGTAGATATTATTTTCATCATTTTTTTATACTTTATACAATCCAAGTAATTTTTACTCTGACAAGATCATTCTAATGTATATTCAGAAGAATCAGCTAACAAAAATCGTCAAAACCTACAGTGAAAAAAGAATATAAATGATCACTTATCCTAACAAATATTAAAATATAACATATATAATAATCAGTAAGAATAATACTGGCATAGGTCTCCAAGAATATAATGAATAAATAATCCATATGTATATTTAATTAAATACACGTCATATTTTATAAAAAAAAAAACAAATTAGCGTTTCAGATTCATTGAAGAACAGACTTGTTAGAAAAATAGAATATGCAAGGGGTGCCTGGGTGGCTCGGTCTGTTAAGCGTCCGACTTCGGCTCAGGTCATGATCTCGCGGTCCGTGAGTTCGAGCCCCGCGTCAGGCTCTGTGCTGACAGCTCAGAGCCTAGAGCCTTCAGATTCTGTCTCCCTCTCTCTCTGCTCCTCCCCTGTTCATGCTGTGTCTCTCTCTGTCTCAAAAATAAACGTTAAAAAACATTTAAAAAAAAAAAAGAAAAAAAAAGAAAAATAGAATATGCCTGAGTTGGTGTTGTATTTATTTCAGCAGCGAATGACTTATTGCCTGATACCCTACCTGGTCTACTTCCCCTGTTGCTCTTTCTTCAGTATGCTCTCATGGAAAGATTCTTTTTTTTCCCCAAGAGTTAGTCACTCTTTTATTTCATATTGGTTCTTCCCCAAAGCAGGATCTTTAAGTTAAATGTTTCCAACCACGTGCTGTATCTTTAAAATTTTTTTAGCATCTTAATTGTGCTCTTTTAATTAGCATTTTATTTCACATAATTCAAAAGACAACCTAATTTCTTAGGCAAAAGTAGAATTGATAATATTATGGCTGAACTAGCATTTACAATGATATGGGGACAACGGGCTCATCATTCAGTAGATTAAAAAAATAGCTTAAAAATTAAAATCACCTATAAACTTAAATTAATGCTAGATGAACTAAAGACAATTATTTCTTATTTTTATGATTTAAAAAAATTTTTTTAACATTTATTTATTTTGGAGAGACAGAGGGACAGAACATAAGCATGAGAGGGGCACAGAGAGAGGAAGACACAGAATCTGAAGCAGGCCTCAGGCTCCAAGTTGTCAGCACAGAGCCCAACATGGGGCTCGAACCCACCAACTGTGAATTTTTAAATAAAAGCATAAATATGGTAAGAGAAAATATAGTTAGGATTTTATGTTCCCTTGAGATGAGAATAGAGGGGCTTTTTGGTGACAGCTTTATTGAGATATAGTTCACATACCATACACTTGTTTTTTAGTGTATTTACAGAACTATAAACATCACGAGAATCAATTTTTGAGCACTTTCATCATCCCCCAAATGGGCCCTGTAATCTTTCACCACTACCCCGTTATCCAGCCCTATCCTCCTCACCCCTAACACCCAGCCCGAAGCAGCCACTAATCTACTTTGCCTTCCTGGGTTTCCCTGTTCTGGACATTTCAAGTGAATGGAATTGAATAGTATGTGGTTTTGTGACTAGCTTCTTTAATTTATCATGTTTTCAAAGCTCATTTATCTTCTATCATTACTTTGTTCCTTTATATGGCCAAATAATATTCAATTGTATGGATCTACCACATTTTGTTTACTTATTCATTATTTGATGGATATTTGGGTTGTTTCACCTTTTTGCTTATTATAAATAATACTGCTCCAAACATTCATATATAGATTCAGTTACTGTACTTTTCAACTCCAGAAATTCCATTTGGTTCTTTTTTTTAATAATTTTTATCTCTTTATTGATATTCTCTATTTGATGAAACATTGTCCCCGTCCCTTCTTTTACTTCTTTAACCATGTTTTTCTTTAATCTTTTAAGCATGTTTATAATGGCTCTCTGAAGTCTTTTTTGCTTAAATCTGACATCTGGTCACACTCATGGGCACTTTCTATTGCTTGGCTTTTTTTTTTTTCTTTCTGTTGTATGGGTCACATATTAGTGATTCCTTGTGTGTCATAATATTTTCTTGAAAATTGGCTATTTTAAAGATTTTATTTTTTCTTTTTCTTTTTTTTTTAAGTAATATCTACACCCAATACGGGTCTCAACTCACAGCCCTGCGATAAAGAATTGTATGCTCAACTGACTGAGCCAGCCAGGTGCCCCTGAAAACTGGATATTTTACTTTATTTTATTTTTATTTATTTATTTATTTTGAAAGAGAGAGAGAGCATGAGAGAGCACACAAGCAGGGGAGAGGGGCAGTTGGAGAGGGAGAGGGAGAATCTTAAGCAGGCTTCCTGCACACCTTGGAGCCTGACACAGGGCTCGATCTTAAAACTGTGAGATTATAAACTGAGCTGAAATCAAGAGCCAGATGCTTAATTGACTGAGCCACCCAGGCACCCCTGGATACTTAAAATGATATAATGTAACACCTCTGGAGGCTCCCCTTTGCCTCAGGTATTTGTGATTATTGTTTTCTTGTTTACTTCCTTAGTCACTTACTGGATTATTATGAAGAAGTATCATTTCTTCCACAGTGTGAAGTATATTTTGCTTCTTACAGAGCACAAGCCTGACATGCACATAGTCACCTTGGATGACAGTGGTTTTAGGAGGGCTTTTTCAGTCTCTCTTTTCCCCTGATCACATTCAGCTGCTAAGCTCTACTAATTACCAGCTGATTTTTCTCTTGTTTTTAACATTGAAGCTTTGTTCCTACCCAAGGAAGGCTCTTCTTTGTTGTCTCTGGTAAACATATTGGCTTATGATTTACCTAATATCCCTCAGGAAGCAACCAACCTCCTCTTGTCACTTTCTACCAAACCTACACTGGTTTTGAGAACACCCTTAGAATTGAACTTACTCACACTTTTTCAAATAAACTCAATGTTGTTCTTGTCTTTTCTATGTTTGTTTGTTTCCCCAGATACTATAGAAGCTCTCTATTCTTATGGCCTACTCCTCCACCAGGGCAAAATCTCTGAGCCGGCTTTGGAAATGATTGTGGGGGTCACTGGTATGATTCTCTCTGAGTGACCCCTAGACTTAGAAGAGCTCTGGATGGTGGCAGGGGGTGAGGGGAGGGATTAGCATCTGGTATTCTAGACTTAACTGTCTTGACATGGAAACTCCACCCTACAAATATGTTGGGGCAAGGATGATTTGGTTTCTATTACTCTCCACCTGTCATGCCAGAGGTAGAATGTCTGCTATAAGAGTGAGGTCATGGTAGAAGAAGGTAACCCTGACTTCTCAGCCACATTCACCTGCCATTTAGCTACTGCAATAGGTAGTTGGGAGTAAGACAAGAAATACTAAAGGCCTGTCCCTTCCATTAAGATACCATATCTTTCCATCAGGAGCTGGGTGGTGAGGGGGTGTTGAGGAGTAAAGAGTCCTGTATTCTTAACTCCATCTGGAGTTAAAAGTTTAATCTGAACTGGGGTGTGGGGTGGGGGTCGTATCATGATTCAAATGGTAGACGCTCACTCTTCTGAGTTTTTTTAGAGTTTCTTGAATAAATGTTTCTCCATTTGGGGTCATCCCTTAAAACCACTTCTAGGGACTTTAGATGTGTTTGTTGCAATCATTTAAAATCACTTAAACATAATTTCACCTCCCCTCTGCCTGTTTTTCTATGTAGTTTAAAAATACGACATTAAAGATAGAAATGTAAGGAGTGATGTTACCAAGTTGGGGTGGGGGATCCCAGTCTCTGTGAGCTACAAAGATTGACAATTAGACAGCTATCCACAAACAAAAATAGCTCTGGGAGAAGTCAGGAGTCCACTCAGGAAGCTTTAGAAATGCAGTGGAACAAAAACTCTGAGAATAACTATACAAAAACATTTGGAAGAACAGTTTCAATTTACCAATCCCCCAGGCCAGCACTGCTCAGTGGTAAGAGGGAACTCCCCACCTCAAGAGTTCCCCTATCCAGGAATGGGAGGATGAAGTTAGCAAACAGTTTCACTAGCTTTGGGGTGCCCTGCAGGATGCATCCGCTTTGGTTTCAACTGCCAAGTTGACTCATCTAAAGATAGCTGCAAACAAGAAAGACATGGGTTACTAATAATAGCCACACAAAAGGAATGACCATGGTTCTCTGCTCCTGAGAGGACCCCCGAAGTTTTTGCCACTGGAGAAACCAATGGCCAGCAGAATCACTATGCACCTCCTGCTGATTTTGCCCCACAGGTTTTTGCTGCCATAGACACCAGCTTCCTAAGTCTCTCTCTGCTCCCTCCCTCACATCCCACATAACCTCTGTGGCTGCATATGTAAGACACCAGCTTAGACCTCTCCATGGTGGATTCCCAAAACTGTGTGTGCACCCTTAGTTTTCCCCTGAGGCTATGCACATGTATGCTTCTGACCTAACTTCTATCACTAGCCTCCATTGCTCTGCACATGCCTGTGGTGAGATTGTGCAGCCACAGGAATACATGCTGATAGCCATGACCCTTGCAACTGTTAGCTTTCCCACAACCGGCCCCAGTCTCTGCTGCTAGCCTTGGCTCTCGCCACTATGGGTATGTCTTTAGCAGGTCCCTTTGACAACACAGGCACCTGGAGATGGCCAGTGCAGCAAAGCACATCATTGGCTCTTGCAACCATAGCTGTCTGCCCTCGTCCTTCGCAGCTAGAAACAGGGGCACCACTGAGAACCTGACAGGCCTCAAACCTTTGCAGAGCCCCTGCAGCTCTCTCTAAGGATCGCACTGTTGGCCATGTAATGGACTTCAAGACCTGAGTCAGTGAGACATTATGTCCTCCATACCAGTAGCTGCCACATACCGCTGCTCTTGGGACCCTGCGCTACTAGAACTGGGGTTACCACATGCTCCAGGGGGGACCCAAGTATAGGTTAAAGTCTTTCCTTACTGAAATCAGTCCCTAATGTCTGGAAGACTATTTTTTCAAATGTGCGGACACCTATGCAAGACTTCAGGGATCATGAAGAATCAGGAAAACATGGTATCACAAAAGGAACATAGTAATCTTTCAGTAACTGATCCCAAAGTAATGGACATAAACAAAAAATAAAATAAGTGTACTAAAAATGCTTAGAACGCTACAAGGAAACACAGATACACAATTTACATAAATCAAGAAAGCAATACGAGGGGTGCCTGGTGGCTCAGTGGGTTAAGCATCTGACTCTCCATTTCAGCTCAGGTCCTGACTTCATAGTTTTGTGAGTTTGGGCCCTGCGAGTTTGTGAGTTTGAGCTTGTGAGCCCTTGTGAGTTTGGGCTTTGTGATGACTGCATAGCCTGATTGGGATTCTCTCTCTCCTTCTGTCTCTACCCCTCCCCTTCTCACACTGTCTCTGTCTCTCTGAAAATAAATAAATAAAACTAAAAAAATGTTAAAAAAAAAGAAAGCAATACACGAATAAAGTGAGAGATTCAACGAAGAGATAGAAAACATAAACAGAACCAAACAGAAATTTTGGAATTGAGGCATAAAGTGGTCAAAGGGAAGAATTCAGCAGAAAGCTTCAACAGCCGACTGACCCAGTCAAAGGAAGAATCAGTGAACTTAGAGACATTATTCAAAATTATTCAGATAGAGGAGCAAAACAAAACAAACAAAAAAAAAAAAAAAAGAAAAGGAATGAAAAAACAAAGTAAATCTTAAATGTTCTCAACAGTAACAAAAAAAGGTAATTACATGATGTGAAGAATGTATTAATCTTACTGTGGTAAATATTTCACAATATGTCCATCTACCAAACATCCCATTGTATATTTTAAATTTATGCAATATTGTGTGTCACTTATATCTTAACAAAGCTGGAAAAAAGATAGAAATATAAAGAAAAGGTAATAAATTTGAGTACACGAGAATGTAAAATATATGTATATTTCTAAAGTTGGAAAGAAAACTCAAGGAAATATTAGCAACAGATAAAATAGTATTATCTTAAATATACCAAAAACTTTGGAAAATCTTTAGGATGAAGATTAGTGCTTAAATAATTAAATGAACAAAGCACACAAACTGGCATTTCATAAGATGCAGAAAACAAATGAGTATGTAAAAGTTTGACCCTACAAGCAATAAAGAAAGAAGACTGAGAGGGGCGCCTGGGTGGCGCAGTCGGTTAAGTGTCCGACTTCAGCCAGGTCACGATCTCGACTTCAGCCAGGTCACGATCTCGCGGTCCGTGAGTTCGAGCCCCGCGTCCGGCTCTGGGCTGATGGCTCAGAGCCTGGAGCCTGTTTCCGATTCTGTGTCTCCCTCTCTCTCTGCCCCTCCCCCGTTCATGCTCTGTCTCTCTCTGTCCCAAAAATAAATAAACGTTGAAAAAAAAAATTTAAAAAAAAAAAAAGAAAGAAGAGTGAGAAACACTTTATGTCCACAAGTTAGAAAAGATATAAGTAGAATATTATTCTGTTAACAAGTTTGCAAGGAACTGGGAAAATATATCACTGATGAAAGAGTAACTTGATGCAAACTTTGGCAAAATAAACGTAATATTAAAAGTGTGCATTACTTTGCTATGTTGCGTTCAGTCCATTTAAAAATGTTAACAGAGTGTGATGTATGGTTAGTGGCTATGTGCATGTGTGCGTGTGTGTTGGTTTTAACGTACCCTCTTGCCAGGGTTAGTTAACTTTTGTAGTTCCCTAATCAAGAATATATATTCCAGACGTGGGTGGGTAGTTAGCATCGAAAAGCCTCTTATCAGAAACCACGTGAGATTCAATTAACTGTATTTAAGATCAATGATAAAAGCTTTGTTCATTGGCATAATTGAAGGTAGCAATGATTATTCACTGGTAAAATGAGTGGTGCTCAAGATATGGGTTTGACCAGAAAGATTGCAGTGAATGTTGCTCTGCAGAACATGGGATGAGAATCTGGTGTGCTCAATAGTTTATATTCCTGGGAATGGTGTCCTATGCTTATGCTTGCAATCATTTCTGTGTTGAGCACTTTCCAGAGGATTTTTTGCTGGACTCCAATTAAAATGTTAACTGAATCTTGCCTTTGCAATATTGTTGCATTTGCCTCTAGGGAATCTTTCATTCAAAGAGTCATTGGAGAGCCTATAGGATACAGAGTTGGCACTTTGTTGAGCTCACAGTTGAATGATTGGTTTTTACATGGGCTTGCTCAGAATTTAGACTTGAATCTTCTTTGATTATAATTTACTACATTGTTTTGAGGGTGTTGAGAATAAGACATAGAGCTGTCACCTACCTTTAGTTTTTGGATATCGTGACTATCTACCCCAAAGAATTTAATAATTAAAAATGAGGGGTCCCAGGGGCACCCGGGTAGCTCAGTGGGTTAAGTGCCTGACTCTTGGTTTTGGCTCAGGTTGTGATCTCATGGTTCATGAGTTTGAGCCCTGAGTCAGGCTCTGTGCTGACAGCGCTGAGCCTGCTGGAGATTCTCTTTCTCACTCTCTTTGCCCCTCCCTCCACCCTGTGCACACTTGCTCTCTCTCTCTCTTTCTCTCTCTCTCTCTCAAAATAAATAAACTTTAAAAAAAATATTAAAAGAATAAAGAATGAGTGGAGCCTGGGTGGCTCAGTTGGTTGAGCATCTGACTTTTGATTTCAGTAAGGTCTGTATCCCAGGGACCTGGGATTGAGCCCTATGCTGGGCTCTACACTGAGCATGGAGCCTGCTTTAAGATGCACTCTCTCTCTGTGTCTCTCCTCTTAAATACAGAGAACTGAGGGTTGCTGGTGTGGTGTAGGGTGGGGGGATGGGCTAAATGGGTGATGGGTATTAAGGAAGGCACTTGTTGGGATGAGCACTGGGTGTAATATGTAAGTGGTGAATAGCACTAACTTATATTCCTGAAATCATTATTACACTATATGATAACTTCAATAAAAAAAAATTCTCTCCCCACCATACTCTCTACTCCCTCCCTCTACTCCTCTCCCCCACTCATACTTGCTCTCTCTCTCTAAAACAAACAATAATAAAGGATTTATGTAAAATATCACTTCAATATGTTTATCAAGGATTTACTTATGGCAAAACATACATGATTTAATATTGAACAATTGGTGGATAATTGATTAATTTTTGGCATATTCTAAAATGAAATACCAAGATTTTAAAAATTAGGGCATAGAAAACTAGTGATAGGGAAAAAATTGAGGACACATTGTCAAGGAAGAAAATGATATTAAAACAATATGTGAAATATGAAAATAAATATTTTAGAAAATATATAATTGTGCTTATGTGGATATAGGATCAATTGTTTAGGACAAAATGAAAGATATATGATTGATTAACTTTCTAATTTCTTTGTAACTCTTTCATCTCCAAACACCAGGGTTTATAAGAGAGTTGTTGAGGAAACACATGCATTAGTATCACTTGGTTTCTTTGCAAAACTCACATACCCCAAACTTATTAATTTTTTTAATGTTTTATTTATTTTTGAGACACAGAGAGACAGAGCATGAGCAGGGGAGGGGCAGAGAGAGAGAGTGAGGCACAGAATCCAAAGCAGGCTCCAGGCTCTGAGCCGTCAGCACAGAGCCCGAATTGGGGCTCAAACTCACAAACCGCTAGATCATAACCTGAGCTGAAGTCAGACGCTTAACCGACTGAGCCACCCAGGTGACCCACATACCCCAAACTTATTAAATCAGAATATCTTGGGGGTGAATTAGCTATCTATGTAACAAATTTCAACAAAACATAGGATCTTAAACGAATAAACACTAATTGTTCTATTATAATTATTATTATTAATTATTTTTCTCTGCCATCTATGTACCTCTCAGTGGGAGTGTTTCTGGCTGAGGGTTTCTCATGAAGTCAAAGTCAAGCTGTTGGCCAGTGATTCATTATTTTAAGATTTCACAGGGAATGGATCATCTGCTTCCAAAGTCACTTACATAGGCATTGGTAAGACTCAGTAGGTCCACCTCTAAACTTATTCCAATGAATTCTGGCAGGTCTTAGTTATTTGCCATGTGGGGTTTTCCATAGACTGACTGATTTTCTTCACCATGTGGAAGCCGGCAATCTGGGAGAGTGAGCGCACTCAAGATAGAAGCCACAGTCTTTGTGTAACCTAATGTTGAAAGTGACATCCATCATTTTAATGAATCAATAATAGTGAATCAGTAAGTCTAGCCAACAGTTAAAAGGAAAGGAATTAAATAAGGACATGAATACTAGAAAGCCTGGATTGGTGGGGAGTATCTTATAACAATTCCTAACATGGGCTGGACCCTTAAACCTGAATTGTTAACAATGTTTATTTTTTTAATTGTTAACAATATTTGTAAAGGATTCATATACAAATCATTTATTTCCTAAATAGTTTTAATAGAACAAAAAAATTTGATAGGTAGAATCTGACTGATTAATTTTAGCCCATGGATTGGTTTCCTCTGCATCTAGCCTTCTGCATGGATAATTGCCAGTCTTATGTTACCTAAGATTACATTGTTTGGGGGTCAAGACCAGAAATCCAGTTTTCTCAGTTCCTAAAAAGATACACTTTTCAGTTCATTGAGCTTCATCTTTGTTTCTCCTTAGTTTTGGAAATTATTCTACTTTGTGAACAACTACATGAATTATAATGTTGAACAATAACAAAAATACCAAAATCCACTTTGGAATCAACACAATGTGGCTGTAGTCTGTAAAAACAGATAAGTCCTATGTGATTGTAATATAAAACTTTTTTGAGGAAGCTGGCAGAAGACAGTCTTTGATAGTACAAAATATACCTTTTTCCTCAGAATAATGGGTTCCTAAAACAAATGAGTGTAAATTGAGTATCTGTAAACTGAATCACATACTGTATGAACTAATGTGGCTAGCCATTGAAAAGGGATTTTTCATAGTTATCTTCATTATTCACAGATTCCATATTTGCATATGTAAAATTTATTTGCCCTGCCTACTTGCCAAAATTCATTTGTAAACCCCAAGTCAATATTTGTGACACTTTTGCGTCATTTGTGGACACAGAATAGTGAAAAATTCCAGTTGCCAACTTTCCCCATCGAAGTCTACAAGTCTACAGGGATAAAAACAAGTGGTGCTTTATACCTGAAGATGATGCTGTGCCTTCCTGTTTTATCTTTCCTATTATAAAGCAGTGTCTTTTTGGCAGTTCATCTGCTGCCACATTTTTCAAAATTTTTGTGCTTTTTATGGTTATCTTGCTATTTGAAGTGGCCCAAAGTATAATGCTGAAGTGCTGTCTCATGTTCCTAAAGGCAGGAAGGCCATGTGCTGTGCCTTACGGAGAAAATGCATGTGCTGGGTAAGCTTTGTTCAGGCATGAGTATGCTGCTGGCTGTGAGTTCAATGTTAATGAATCAACAATACATATTAAATAAGG
This sequence comes from Acinonyx jubatus, assembly GCF_027475565.1. Classification (NCBI taxonomy): domain Eukaryota; kingdom Metazoa; phylum Chordata; class Mammalia; order Carnivora; family Felidae; genus Acinonyx; species Acinonyx jubatus. The sequence goes on along the minus strand of NC_069383.1, from coordinate 122,451,601 downwards.
TGTCTTTAAGCAGAAGCACACATAAAACAAGGTTTGTGTATTGATTGTGAAAGGTTTGTGAAAAATCTTATCACCAGAGGGTCCCAGGAACCTATTTCTCCTAGGAGCAATGGTTTTAGTAGTTACTAATTCATTGTTCGCAGAAAGTTTATAGAACATAACTACCACGCACAACGAAAATCAACTACCTACTTTTGCAAAGTAAGGACGTCTGGAACTTCTATTTTTGCATTTGTATGTAAAGAATCTAATAAAATCTGGAAAAAGTGTGGAGGGGAGCACAGCTGATTCCTAATTTCACTTCATTATGCTTAAATTCAGTGGGAGTCTCACAGCCATGTTTATAAAGGTGTTTTGGCTGGGGTGTCAGGCTTCTAGTTTACTTTAGCTCTGTCTGTCAGTGTGTGTCACAATGTGCTATGGCAATTAATGATGCTTTTGTGTGCTAATTATCATTATCCCACCATGCGGCCATTATTATTCTGATGCCCTTAGTTTGAAGCTCAGGCATCAATCAGTCACCTAAAACAATTGCATAGAAGGAAGCTTGCGAAGACTGGTCTCAAAGTCCTTACCTGAGCTCTGTTTTATTATATCTGTTACATAAAGCTCTTTGTGACACAGTTCTTTAAAAAATACTGTTTTATCCACTTGATTAGAGTGAATTTGAAGGTAGGTTTTAAAATGGGGATAGGATAGAAGTGGTGCTTTATACCCGAAGATCTATCTAATCACCAAATACATTAAAATAAACAAAATGACAAAACTAAGGTGCATATTATCTGAGTGAGGCACCCCTGTCATTGGATGACATTATTCAACTCATTTAGAACAAAGAGGGTGCTGTTTTTGAGTTTGTTTATATCCTACTGGATACAAAGTGTAAGAAGAAAATTGAATCAAATTAGATTGGTCAGAAGAGACATAATTCTTTTCCTGTGATGCTTTCTCCTTCCTCCTCCTATATTAAAGCCACAACTACTCCCCCCCACCCCTGGATGTAGGGGGAAGGAATAACAAGAGCAGACAGGGAGATATCCTATCTGGAGTTTTTAGAACTGTTGCATGCTGACTCTAACCTGATGATGTATTCTGCCCATGTCTCCAAAAAGTCAAAAGCATTTTCAGCGTTGATTTCCCTTAAGAATTATCACACTTTGTTCACATTGGTTTAATGAGTGTAGGAGGTGACCTTGTGTCCACATAGATAGTGCTATATTAAAAGACCTGGAAGTAAAACCTCACATGTGTGTAAGTAATTATTTCAGGCGGTGTGATGGGTGGAGTTATTGCAGTTCTTTGCTTACATGCTACCTAGGCTACTGGGGCAGGAGACATTTTTCACTGCATTATAATGATGATTATTTGCAAATGACATGAGCACCAATAATTCATTCATGCACTGATACAGATAGAGCAGGGGATTCAGTGCAGTCGTATTGAACTTGTTGCTGGCAGCATTAATTGACTCGTTTGGAACATTTCCCCCCACAGAATCCCAATGACAGCTTCCCTGAGCAAGAAACTGACACACAGCCAGGGCCCCAGATATGCAGGGACACACGTGTGAGGATGTCGTCTTATCTCCTGGCAGGGGCTGGTTCTCCTAAGAAAACTCTCCAATCCTGGGAGCTTCAGTGAGAGGCTTTCTATCTTGGTAGAGGTGTCAGTCTTTCCTGTGGGATTGAAAAAAGGGACTGAGTTATTTGTTGTATTTTAAACTAGCCACTGTTCTTCTCAGGGAAATGTTGGGGATATGGCTTTTCTCTGAAAATGTTGGGGATGTGCTGATAAAGATTAGCATTTGATCTGTGTGGCCCTATTGATGAAAAGAAAAAAAAATGCCTCTCATAATGTTTAACTGACATCCCCTCAACACGACCCAAATCTGTCTCTCCTGATACATAATGCCTGTCTTTCCAACTGCATGGTAAACAGTGGAGCAGATATTAAGTTTTGGTCATTTTTAGTTTCCCAGAACCTACTAGAATACAATGTGTTGCTTATAATAGATATAGAAGAAGGGTTAAAGGAAAGAATGAAAACAAAACTATTTGAATTTGAAATTTGGAAACACCGTTAAGAGACTTTGCCCTAAATCTTAATAAAACTTTGAAAATTGCTTCAATTTGTAGTCTCTGGGAGACTGTAACAGCCTACTTTATTCTTTTCTCATTGAAATTTCATTTCAAGTTTAAAGCATCACTCTTTTTTCTGAACATGTTAAGACTATGCATGTATATATAGGAATATTTTCTGGAGAATTCTGGCCAGGCATTTTTTTTTGTCACATATATTTTTACTGAAAATCATATGTGTAATTTTAAGTGACTAGGTGCAGAAAAACAATCAACCTAAAAGTCATTACATTATAAGTCACGGTTCTGGCAGGAACACAAAAGCCTTTAGAGTGAGTAAAAACAATTCATCTTAACTAGTTATTTACCATGGAAAATTCTTGCATTACCAACATTCCGGTATTGCAAAAGTGCCTGCATTGGAGAAACGCACCACATGGATGTGGGGAAGGGGACTTACAATATCTATCCAAATTTAAGCAATCAAGAAATCTGGGGAACAGTAACAAAAACTCTTTTCTTTAGCGTTAATCTCAGAAACAAGGAAAACCGAGGAATTTCAAGTGGTGAACACTTCGATCGCAAGAAAAACACACCACCAATTCTGAATTTGCCCACTGCCTAAGCAGGAATGAAAAAAAAAAAAATCAAAACCATAAAACACAAAACTGTGTGACCAAGGTAGCTGCATGTATTTGTAGGAGTTGGTTGCTTACTCCAGTAGTTTAAAAATAGTTTTCCAGTTAACATCTTTTCCACATAATGGAGATGTCAGTGTAGGTTTACATGATTGTGTAAACGGTCAGAAGCTGTTTATGTAGCTCTGAACTGCTGAACGACGCACAAGACTGGGGTTCAGCAAAGCCCTTGGGGTTTTTTTCCCTTCGGAGGAACCCGGGTTTCTCTTGGGGTTGCTGGAAATGCATGCCAATGAGTTTGACCCGACTGGCGTTCCTCTGCCTGTCAGACTCACTTTGCACAAAGTTGGTGAGGGGCTGGGACATTGTTACCCTGAGGTTTTGAGCTGGGGGTGAAGAGAGCCATTTCTGCGAGAAAATACTACAACATTCTGTAGAAATTTCGGGGTAACGTCATTGTCCAAAGCACATACTTTTGAATAAACAAAGCTTTCAGTGCTTCCCCCCTCCAGCCCCACACACCGCAAATTGATCCTTGTACTTACTTCATCGCAACTGTTCTCTCCCCTTCACGCCCCCCCCACCCCCCCACCCCCCGCCCGCTTGAAAGCACACTGTATGAGACTACAGGTCGGTAACACAGCCTGTCTGGCCAATGCCCTCTGCCTAAGGACAAGTAGGTAAAACCTTCCAAATGCCCTCTCTTCCGGCTTCTCAAGTTCAGCGTTGTCCCCCCCACCTCATTCTCCACCCCACCCCCCCGGATTCGCCGATTCTCAGCCCCAAAGCAGAAGTGTTTGTTTCCCTGGCTAGAGCGCCTTAAAGATTCCACTAATTCCCGGTCTGCGGGAGGCCCGAGGTTTGTGTACCGCGCAGGTCGCGCCTCCTTGTGCCCCTATACTAGGGTAGCCAAGGAAGGAGGCATCGCGGCTGTTATTCCCCATCGCTCAGCAGGACATCCTTTACACTCCTGCACCGGAACCGGGTTAATTGTCTTCAGGTGTTTCGAGTTCAGGTGAGGCGCCCTTTCGCGGATTTGCGCGCAGGGGCTGGGAGTCTCGTCTCCCGGCCAGGGGCGGGCAGGTGCTGCTGCACCCGGGCTCGCGCCTCCTCGGGCCGCGCGCTGCGCATGCTCAGCCCGGCTGCGCGCCGGCTCCCCCCGCCCCCCAGCGTCTCTCCTCTGCTCCACGCGTCTCCGCCTCCTCGAGGCTGGGGAGCCGGCTGCCTGAACTCCGCCGCGCCAGGTTTTTGGAGGCGCCGCGAGCGCTGGGAGGGAGCGGAGCGCGGCACCAGACCGAGCACCGGGTTCAACATCAGGATTGGTCGCAAGTAGGAAGCTTCGCCACTACAGCGGGACCCTCGGGCTGTGCCCGCGTCGCGCCGGAGGCTGTAGTGGGCGCCGCGCTCAGGTGCTGAGGGTAAGTGAGGCGCGAGCAGGCAGGGTCCGCTCCAGCCTGGGCGCCTGCTGCCCCGGGGCTTTCCGGCTCGCGGATTTTGGGGAAAGGGCATGGTTCTCGGAGGCTGCCGAGTGTAGAGGGGCTCCCTGGGGCTCCCACTCCTGCAGGGCTGGGCAGGGGCTGCGGGCCGTACTGCCATGAGCCGGGCAGCCCTGCGGGCGGGGCGCAGCCGGAACTGAGCGCCCTGAAGCCGGGAGTAGGCAGGGCACCGACGGCGCCACCTTCACCCCACGGCGACCCTTTTTAGTCAGAAAATAAGTTTGTTGCTCTGCCGGGCAGCTAGAGAACAAGTAGCCTAGACCGCATAATGCTTGGGGAATCGTTAGAATCCGCTCCTTCAACTGGTTCAGGCTGTTGCCCCTTCTCCGTGCGCCCTCGCTCCCGGCGCGCGGTTCTTGGCGAGAGTTTCCTTCCGATGTTGATACTCCGGGCTCCGATTGTCCGGCTGTGCAGCCCACGGTAGAGAAAGGCGAACTTGGGCTGTAATTTGAGGCGATTTAGGACTCAGGGGAACAGGGGGTCGGTAGCCGTGGTGGAGGGAGCCCTGGCGAAACAGACATGGACTTTGGAGGCGCCCACTCTGTGCCAGGCTCTGTCTGAGCGCGGGGGGTATAGCGGCGAATCACTCCGTCCGGGTCCCCGCTCTTGTGACACGTTACGTGGTATACCCAGGCTCTGCCCAGGGAGCTTGTCGGGTTGGCGTGAAAATTTCCACCAATTTCAGGGGGATTTGCAGTTTCTTTGCAATGGCAAAGACTACCGCCTCGTCTGCTCCTTCGACCCAGACGTCCACGAGATGTGCGCCGGGCACCCCACGGACACCAACCCGCACTCTGCTTCTGGAACGGAGCAGAGGGCTCAAAACCTGTGTGCATTTTCTCTTTGTGCTTCGTGTATACATTGTTACTTACTAAAGGTGTGGAGTTGGGGGTAAGAAGACGCGAGCCAGTCAAGGAGTCTGATGCATGGGAACATTCTTGCAGCACAGCGGATCCCCAGCAAGGAGGCAGCTTCGCTCAAAGCGAAGCTAAGGAGGTTGGTTGCTGCTGGCTGGGGTCTCCAGATTTGCAGCGAAATGGCTTGCGGAGGTAGTGTAGGGCGAATCAGTGTGACTGATCACTCTGGGTGGGTGGTCTGCGTGGAGGTGGGGTGGTGGATCTTGGGGTGCGTTGGAGGTTTGTTTGCAAGGAGGAGCTCCTGGAAGGAAAGCTCCTGGAACTTTTTCTAGTTTTCCTGCTGAAATCAACATAGGGGCGGGGACATGTTTGTCGGAATAACTTGTCTTTTGATTGCACGGGAAGAGTCTGCAGTTTCTTGTGATGGGAGCTTGATATTTTAAGGAATAATTCCATGTAATTGATTTGTTTAGTCACTCAGAGGAACAATTTGGAATGTGCTCTTATTTTTGTATTTTGAGATCTGCGGTTTATGTCCTTTAAGGAGTGGGGTAGATTTGCAGCAGGCAGGTCCACGCAGAAGCATTTACATTCGGGCTGATGAGCAAGTTTGTTCTGTCTCTGCCCAAGTGAGTGAAAAAGAGCACTGTGTCAAGGAGACAGACACCTCGAGGTGCTTTTTGTGGCATTCATGAGAAAAGTCACGTTTCTCCCATAACTTTATTCTTGCTCTCTTTGCCTTGATTTCATTCAAGACTTAGGTGACTGTCCACAATGCAGGGTGGGAATGTTAGGTTGCTAAGGATAAAAAAAAAATTGCTTGGGAATATTGTTTTCGCCACCTTATAAAATGCTACTGATTTTTGTTTGTTTAAACCAACTTCAACTGCTCTGGATTGATGAGAAGGAATGGTAATGGTAAACCTCATTATTTTTCAGTGTGGATTCTGCCAGGTTGGAGGTGACCTGCATTGAGAAACTGACCTTTTTAAATTAGGGGGTAAGACTAATCAGGGAAAAGACCTGCTGTTTAAGGGTGCAGGTCAGATGCATGAAAATTTCAGCAGAGGCAGATTTTCTACTTTGCAGTCTTTATGAAAACAGCTTTTAGTTCCTTTAACTTGGGGGACTTTGTCTCCTTGAGTCAGCCTAGCACCTCTTTCTCTAGTCATTTCATATTGGTGGGACATTAAGAGTGAATAGAGAGCAAGCCTCTTAATGTTGGCTTTTATATCATCCACTGATTTTACCTAGTTCACTTTCTTTTTTTCTTTTTTTTTTTATTCAGAAGTAGGTTTTCTAATTATTTTCCCTGTAAGCACTAAATCTTTTGGCTGGAATTTTTCTTCTGAAAGGTACACAGGACATCTGTTACTTGAGTTTATTTCTTAAAAATAAAGGTAACCTGAGTGATTATACTTTTCGGAAGAAAACTCCTTTATAGTTCCAAATAATGCCAAGTTTGATAATTGTTTTAACTTGTCTGATTCTTCTTGATTATACTCAGAGACATTGACATCATGTACTTTAGCTTTAATCTTGATTTTTACTTAAAGAATTTAATCGTTTGTGAAAACATGTTTTTATGTGATTTTAATTGAATTAGTTTATTTTATTTGGTAAGCAGGGAGATGTCTGTATGCACAGATGTGGAAAGTTTTCTTGTTTTCATTTTCTGTAACACAGTATCTTAAATCTGAGGGGGGAGACCAGATTTATTACCTAGACTTACTGGTCTTTATTTTTTATTATACACTATCAGAAGAAAATTTGACCATACTCACTAAAATTTATTTCTAAGTTATACACATATACTGTTATATTCATATAATTATATTATAAAATATGTATAAAAAAGCTAAAGGATAAATAAGGCAAAAATTATGAGACAGAAGTTCTAATATTTTTATGTACTCCAGTGAATACAGCCCACTTTGGAAATCACTGATAGTTTGGGAGTTTTTACCGTTTCTTATCTCTGGCTTTGCCATTCACCATCTTTGATACAGTAGCCAGTTGGAAAACTGCTAGAACTCTGTGTCTCCTGTAACAGATGGGTTAAGAGCATTGTTTCCTGGTCATGAACACATGTGGATGGAATGAGGCAGAAGAGATGAATGTAATAGAGGGGTTGTCCTGGATCTCCCAAATGGGATATACAGATGAAAAAAAAAAGTTTAAATTTAAAGAATGAAGTTCCAGTGGTTAAAAAAGTGAGGAAATCAGTAAGAGTGAGGAAAAGAAAGACATTTTCCATGTTGCAGTATTGTGTGGAGGGTGGAAAGATCAAAAACCTTGGAGATTAACCTGGATGTGGCCCTACCACTTATTACATTCATGATATTGGACAGGATAGTTCCATAACTTCTTGGAGTTTTCGTTTCCTTAGCTATAAACTTTGATAACATTTATTTCGAGCCATCATGATAGGGATTAAACCTGAGAGTATAGGTATGGAGCTTAGTTCTGTTAGGTTGGGGAGGTTAACAGCTGTAACAAATGAATCAGAAAAGTGTACTTCCTCCAATATGACATACTGTCATTCCTGTTAAGTCCCCAACTGGATGATCTTGGCAGCATTCCTCCAAGACTTCTGTCATCTTCAGCAGGGTCACTTCAGCCTTGGAAGGAGAAGGACTTGGAGAATGTTAATTGCTCAGACCTGCAGGTCTCCATATAACTTTGCTTTCATTTCATTGGCCAGAACTCAGTTGTATGTGGGTGGATCTTACTATAAGAGAGGCTGGGCAATGTGGTACAGCTGGGTTTCCAGGAAGGAGAAGAAATGGTTGGGGGAACAGCCAGCACTTCTGACACTGTATCACTATATGTGACATTTCCTCCATGTTCAGTAAATGTTACTTCTTTTCCTTCCCCCAACCCTGGTTTTCCTGGCGGAAAAGCCAGGACAGTTATAAGGAAAAAGATAATAGAAGCAGTTAAAACATGCATAGTACTTATTATTTTTGAGATATTTTTCTAAGCTCTTTGCCCTGCTAGATCGGTATTATTATTGTTTCTGTTGTATATATAAGGAAAACTTGGTTTAGAGAAATTCAGTCATTTGCTCAACATAGCCAGTAAGTGGGCCCAGCTGGGATTTGAACCAGTTCTTTGGCTCTAGAGTTGATTTTCTTAACAGCTTCATTACACTTCTTGTTTATTCTTGCCTTAATACTTTTCTTGTTGTAGCCATTGGACTACTGTTTTCTTTTGGTGTGTATAAAAAAGCTGGAGGGAAATTAAAAATCCTAAAGAAGAAAAAAGATGATCTCTAATCTAACATTTAATGGGGTATAATTAGATATGATATAGCTTTATCTTGAATACCTACTTGGGTCAGGTATTTAAAGTAAGACTCTCTATGACTAGGCTTCTTCATTTATAATTAATTTTCAGGATATATGCCCTGAATTATAACCTTTTTCTTAAACTTTCATTGTGGGAATCCTTGATTACCGTTTTTATGCTGCAGTATGTAAAGATAAATTCTTGTTAACTTCTTAGCCTAAGCACATATTCCTTCTAGCAATTTCACAAGTAAAATATTCTCCCCTCATCTTCCTTTTGATCAAAAGCATTGTTCTTCATCAACATCCCCAAATTCCAAGAAAGAAAATTCTTCCCTTGTTTTCTCAGCTTTGCAAAACTTTTTGAGTACTTACTGCACGACTAAAGGGACTTTTACTTGTAATCCTAGTGTCCTGTAAAAGAAAATGATCCCTTTGTTCTCATCCTGTTATGGTGTCCCAGTTATATTAGACAATTTGCCTCTTCTCACCTTTCTTGTGTATTTGTCCTTTGCAAAAATACCTCTTACAGTTTTGTTTCCAAATAGCCGCAGTAGAAATGTGAGTTGGTTAATACTGAGAGTGTATTTTTTGCCAAGACCATTCATTTTCCAATATTATGGAGTCATTTTTTCCTTCTTGTTCAGTATGTATTTGTGGCATCTTCCCAATTAATTAATGACTCGTGTTCTCATCATGTAGGTGAACAGATATACTTGGATGCTTCTCAGTCACCTCTTTCTCAAAAGACCATGTTCATTTCCTTCTCATTTTCCCTGAACCTTTTGTTCTAAGAAATGTGCTTTATTCTTTTTTAAATTTACCTTGCATCCAAACTTCTTCACACCCGTGCTATGTATATATACATATATATGTGTGTGTGTTGTAAGTCCCTTTTTATGATTTAATGGGGTAGAAGGACAGAAAGGTTTAAACTTGCTTATTATAATGTTTTCAGAGTCCCAGTAAGTGAGGTCCCACAGGGCCTAGTGAAAAGTGTAACAGGTAAAGTCTAAATTTTTAGTGACTTAAAATACTTTCTACTTCTTGCTCATGTGGCATATAGTTCAGTACTTAAGTCCTGATAAAGTGGCTTTCCATTGGGTCATTCGAGGAATCAAGTTCTTTATCCTCTTCCTGGGTTCGTCCTCCTAAGTCCCCTGAGTCCATATTCAGGCAAGGAGTGAAGAGAGAAATGTCCTGGCAAGTTTCATAGGATGTTTTTATACGCCCATACTGGGAGTGGTTATCATGGCTTTTGCTAACACTGCATTGAGCAGAACTTTTTTACTTGGCCATTCCTCCCTGCAAGGAAAGCTAAGAAATGGAGTCACACTGAGTGCCCAGAAAAAGTGGTATGGTGAATAACTAGCAGATTTTCAACAAATGGTAAGTCACAGATTTCTAATAAATAAATGTGAGATTACTGGCCAATTCTCTATTTCTCTCACTTTAGGTATGGAGAAAGCAGTGTGTGTGTGGGGGTGTGTGTGTGTGTGTGTGTGTGTGTGTGTGTTATTTGCCTGATAAGTATTTATTCCTTTTCTTCCTTTTTAAAAATGTTTGTTTATTTGTTTTGAGTGGGGGGAGAGAGAGAATCTGGCAGTTCAGTGTCCAATGCGGTTGAAACTCATGAACCGTGAGATCATGACCCGAGCCAAGGTTGGATGCTTAACTGACTGAGCCATCCAGGTGCCCCTCTTTACTTCCTTTTAATGTTGGCCTTTGTTACTATCCCATTCCTTTGTTTTAAGACTTTGGTTTTTAAGAGCAGTTTCAGATTTATGACAAAATTTACAGGGCTGTACAGAGATTCCTCATATGCTCCTGCTCCCAGACATTATCAACATCACTCACCAGAATGGTACATTTTTTACCCAACGTGAACCTAAATTGAAACACCATAATCACCCTAAGTTCATAGTTTACCTTAGGATTCACTGTTGGTGTTGTACTTCTATGAGTTTGGACACATAAATGTATGATGACATATTATCCATCATTATAATATCATACAGAGTATTTTCACTGCCCTAAAAGGTCTCTGTGCTCTGCCTGTTCGCATCTCCCGCTCTCTCATTTTTAGTGCTTAAGGATATTCCATCGTTGGGTTCTATCCCATACTTAGTGCATATGGTCTGGGCGAAACTCTCTTGCCTACTGAAGGATTGAAACATGCCCTTCTACTTAAGAAAGACATTAGTTCTCCCTATCCACAATAATCGTTGCCAGAAAGGGCCTAGTGCACTGTGAGAATGACTGTAGAAAGGCGAGATCTTTTGCTGCTTATAATAAGTCACTTGGCATTCCCCTACCAAGGCACATATATTCATCGCTAAATCATAAAGTGAAAGCTCTTATTTCTTTAAAGTCTATCTCTGTAGAACTGTGAAGGGAAGTGGAAGTTAAAACCGCATCTTCATGCTTAATTTCTTTTTATAAGATTTATCCTGTTCCTTCCTAGATGATGTTTTCCTTTCCATTTGCACTTCCCTGTTTCCCCCTTTCAGATCTGCAGTCTAGGTGCCCACCCTAGAGCCCGCCAGTTGATTTTTTTGCATGTGTTTGTTTATATTGCCTTTGTATCTGGTCTACTCTTGCCATCTTTCTCCAGGGTGTTTATTACAGTTTGTGTAATGCTCAACTCAATTGTCACTCTGTTTAGCCTCTTTGAATACTATTAAGGCATAAAAAATGATTGCCTTTTTCTGTATACAGACTCCTATTTTATTTTTTTTCCATGCCACTGATAAGACACCTATCATGAAAGTAACCACCCCTCCTGGTTTTCCCAAGACTGAAGGGTCCTAGGATGCAGGAAGTTCAGTGTTAAAACCTGTCAAGTCCTGGGCAAATTGGGACAAATTCAGTGTCCTACATATTACATTGTAGTGTTATCTTGCTTGTCACTCAGTACCATGAGAGTTCCTGGAGACAGTGGATAAGGGCTTGGACTTTGGAGTCACACAGATTTCTTACCAGTCCTAAATCCATTTTGTGTAAAATGTTTATTTATATGAGACATAGAGAAAACTACACGCAAGACAGATGGAGCATGAGTAGGGGATGGGCAGAGAGAGAGCGGGGGGGAGAGAGAGAAGTCCAAGCAGGATTCTCAGTTGTCAGTGCAAGAGCCCCAGGTGGGGCTCAGACTCAGAACTGTGTGATCAGGACCTGAACTGAAATCAAGGGTCAGATGCCTGACCTACTGAGCCACCCAGGCATCCCAGTCTCAAATCCATTTTGTACTCTGTGTAATTGTGTGTCATAGCAGGTTATCTACCTTTTCTAGATTTCAGGTTCATCAGCTGTATAATGGGATGATACGCATGTTGCAATTTTCAGATACTTAAAGGATATAATAAATTAATAAATTAATTAGCAATTAATAAATTGTTTATTGATGGACAAATACTATTTGGATAGTACCTAAAGGCACAGGAATTTTCTGAATACTATATGTAATACTACTTGCAAAGTACTTTTAGTTCAGTGCCTAAATCCTAGTAAGCTTCCAATAAACATATTTCGATTCATTAATGATATTCATATTTTGATATCACATGCCTAAAACATGGTAGACATCAAAAATAAAATTAAGCTCAGAAAATACATGTTCATGGAGCATTAATGATATTACCGGGAATTTATAATAACTAGAGCAAACAAGTCCATGAGAGTAATTAGGAGATATTTGAGAAAGCAGGAATTGGCTGTGAGATTGGTTCTTTTTTAGACAAGGTTTGCATTTTCTGGTTTATTTAAAGCCAGAGTCAGCAGTTTTCATGTTGTGGAAAGAGAAACTATTTTCCATATTTGGACAAGGTCAGTTTCAGCTCATAGCAGTTAAAATAAGTATTTATCACTACTAACTAAATAAAAGTGATGTATTTCTGGGAAGGGAGTTTGGTTCATGAGAAAATGAGGGTTAGGAGAGCAGAAGCCCTGCTGATTCCATAATGGTCTGGAGGTTTAAAAAAATGCATACAGAAGTCTCCTTTGTTCATACCGTGTAAGGTATCCTCTCTACCTTTGACTGGAACTTTTGTGTGTGAAAATTTGTACCTTGCACATTTGTCCTAATGGAGACCTTGATAATTCATATTGCCTGTGCCTTTTAGATTTGTCATGGAAATTTCCAGTGAGGACAGGTGTTACAATTGTGCTTATGCTGAGATCGGTCCAGTTTGGAGAAGAACAGTGAGCAAAAAATGACGTGACTCAAATCCCTAAATATGTATTCTGAGGCATGATTCTAGGCACATTTCCATCATTTTGAATTGTACAGATTTGTATTATTACCTATATTATTATTGCTCTTCAATTATCAAATATAAATATGAGTGGGGTTTTTTTTGCCCTCATTATTAACTCATTTGATTAGCTGTTAGCCAGCTATTGATTCTAGGCTTTGCACAAATTAGCAAATTAATTACAAGTCCAAGGACTTTTTTTTTACTGTATTTAATTAGATGAATGACATCCTTAAAAATAAAATGTTTACTCACGTCACATTTCCAATTCCTGGTAAAAATTATAATATAAACATGGTTGTCTACAATTCTTGGAACTAATTATAAATAGAGGTTTGTCTTTAATAATAGTTTTTTTTAAATGGGAATCTGTGTAAAAATAGTACTTCACCCTTTAAATAGGTGGCTAAGTTTGATTTACTTCTTGATGACAGAGGATCACCATGATGAACATAGGATAGTAGTCTAGACTAGAGCGTGCATGGGCCTTCGATTCAGACAGACCTAGATTTGTTCTGCCACTTGCCAGCTGTGTGATCTTGAACATGTTCTTAACCCTTCCCAAGGCATTTTTTAAAATCTGTGAAGTTGAATGTGCCTACCTTACAGAGATTCTGTGAACATTAAATGATAATTAGTACAGTGTTCATGGCATATTCTAAGCACTAAGTGAATTTTCCTTATACTATAATCTTTGCAGTTTATAGAGAACATAGTACATGTAGTTGCTTTATATATTTGTTGAAATAAATAATGTTATACTGGTCTGTGTCCATAGGATCACATCAAGTGCAGCTGAGATACGGGTACCTACCTTGAGTGAACTCTGTCTGCTTTCTGATGCCTTTAAGAGGGTCATATTTAATTCCTTGCTTTGATGAATTAGCCATTTGTTGGCTGTTTCTTACTGTTTGTGAACCAGAAAATAAGAGATATACAAGCCATTCAAACTATATGTAATAATTTGAGTAGATTCTGAATGAGGCTCTGAAGGACCTTTTCTTTTTTTCTCCTCACTACCCACCTCCCCACCCCACATCCACCGAACAGACTTTTTTTTTTTTTGAGTGAGAGAGTAATACAGATGTTTTTCATTTTCTGTTTTCTCAGTTTCACCTTTTCCTAGATCCTGACTGAGGAACTGAGAGGTAAGGTGTTAATGCAGTATAGTAGAAATAGAAAATTAACTGCTTTGATAAATTGTGACATGTGTTTGTGATACGCTTTGCACCAGAATCACATTTGTGAAGATTCCTGTGTTACAGGTGTGAAATGTTGACTGTCTTACCTGCAGTACAATAAAATTTGTTCAAAAGTCTGTACTCATTGTCTTTACAAAGACATTCCCTTTTATCTTCTTCAGCACTTTTCCAGGTCTCATTCACCAGGTAGTAGATTCTTACCTAAAATTACTAGTATTTCCTCTCCATTTTCTTGTTTGAACTGGTCAGAGTTCGAGACACTGCAACAATTCTAGATATGATTAAGATGGTGGTAATGTCTGTATATGCACTGTATAACATAGATTATCATGGATTCATAGTTCCAATAACTCTGCTCACTTCTTTTATTAGTAGCAGTTCACCAGCGTATTGTCATTTGTATTCTACGCAATAACTGAAATGAAGTTTTTTAAATGTTACTGTGGCTCAGGGGCGCCTGGGTGGCTCAGTCGGTTGAGCGTCCGACTTCGGCCCAGGTCATGATCTCACGTCCGTGAGTTCGAGCCCTGCGTCGGGCTCTGTGCTGACAGTGCAGAGCCTGGAGCCTGTTTCAGATTCTGTGTCTCCCTCTCTCTCTCTGACCCTCCCCCATTCATGCTCTGTCTGTCTCTGTCTCAAAAATAAATAAACGTTAAAAAAATTTTTTTTAAATGTTACTGTGGCTCAGAGCCACAGTCTTCTGTTGTTCTGAATTCATAAACTTTTAGAAATTTTAGTAGTTTTCTTTAAAGTAGCATCTTAGAGTTGCCTGGGTGGCTCAGTCAGTTGAGCATCTGACTTTAGCTCAGGTCATGATCTCACGGTCTGTGAGTTCGAACCTCGTGTCGGGCTCTGTGCTGACAGTTCAGAGCCTGGAGCCTGCTTCGGATTCTGTGTCTCCCTGTCTCTCTGCCCCTCCCCTGCTCATGCTCTGTCAATCTCTGTCTCAAAAATAAACGTTAAAAAAAATTTAAAAACATTAAATAAAGTAGCATCTTAATTCATTGTATTAAGGTTAACCCTTTTTTTTTTGAAGATTTTATTTGTTTTAAATTGCTTTTAATGTTTATTCATTTTTTGAGAAACTGCAAGAGTGGGGAAGGGGTAGAGAGAGAGGGAGACACAGAATCTAAAGCAGGCTCCAGGCTCTGAACTGATAGCACAGAGGCTGAGGGCGGGGCTCGAACCCACAAACTGTGAGATTGTGACCTGAGCTCAAGTTGGACGCTTAACCCACCGAGCCACCCAGGTACCCGTAAAAGATTATATTTTTATGTGATCCCTGTACCCCACTGTGAAGCTTGAACTCTCAACCCCAAGGTCACTAGTCGCATGCTCCACCAAATGAGCCAGTCAGGAGCCCCTATTAAAATTAATTCCTTAAGAAAAGGAACATAATATAATGCATATCCCAAATGATGAATTCCATGTTTTAGGTTAGGATTCAGTCTACTGTTTTATGTGATGTAAAAGAGAGGCTATAGGTAGACTTGGTGATTCAGATTGCTTTGATGATTCAAATTCTGGCTCTACCACTATTATATATGTAGTATTAGCCTAACTTATATACCCACTCCTAGCTTTATTTTCCCATCTGTATGATGGGGGTATTGTTGCAAGGTTGTGAGACTAAAATTAGTTATTCATATATACACGTAGCCTAGTGCCAGGCACATAATTAGATCATCCCTTAAAATGCTGAGTTTCTTATTATGATCCTGTTGTTTTCATGCCTTTATTTGATAGGACGCCTATGTTGATGAAACATGTGAAAGTTATGATTAATGCACTTGAAATGTCATTCTTTTAAAATACTTAATAAAGTGATTTATGTTTGTTCCTGTGTCTTTATCCATGGATATATCTCTCTTGGCTGTGTAAAAGAGGAAGGCAACATCTCTATAGGATGTTGTTTTATGGTTGACTATTATAAGGAGCCACTGTATCGGAACTGAGATATGATTAGCACTATTTGAGATTTCACTTTGGAAAAATGGTTTTGGCTGTGGTCAAGAGTCTTGTTTATTAAAAAGAATGAATTACTGAATAGGTTCTCATTTGTATTCTTTTTATTTCAGCTATAGCCCATCTTGCCATGTTGCAAAAGGATATGCTGACGTGACAGAGTAGAAATATAAAAATGTTTCAAGTTGCTTTCAGTCAAATATGATTGAAAATTTTCAAAAGATTTACACATTTTTTTATTTGTAATAGTGACATTACTGAGAAATGAATTTCAGTGCCTTCTGGAGAGCAGCAGCCTCTCTATGAGTGCTTTGCATTTCAAAACTTAGCAAATGTAACATAATGACTGGTGTATTATTAATATGCCTACAACTAAGGAGTTTTACATATTTGAAGAGAAACGAGGTAGTGTTATTTTACTTCCTATTTGTATAACCATTAAGGAATGAAACATTAAGGTTTGTCTACTTCCTCCTTATATATATATATATATATATATATATATATATATACACACACATATATATATATACACACACACACACACATATGTTTACTATGTAGTTTATGGGATTCAAATAATACTTTTATATAGTTTTGTTTACAATTGATCTTTTAATCTTACTAGATTTCTTAATTTTATGATTCTTTCTGTATTTCTAACACATACAATAAGAACTTGTTTACTGGTTTCCATTGTGATATACATTGTCCCCCTACTATCTACTAAGTTGATTCACATTAGAATCTTAATTCACTGACAGATTTTCATCCATTACTTATACCTTATAGAATCTAAGTTGTGGCTTTGTTGTGGAAATTAGCCTGACTGCAGGTTTAATCATTAATGTCGTGGTACTCTCTGTCATTAGATTATTTCCCGAATGCATTGTGTACTACACCTCTGAATCTTCAGAGGACCAGACCAAGTATTTGTGAAAGTCCTAAAGGATACACTTTGAATGGAAAGGATGGTAGAAATCCTGCCATTTCTGTCTTCTTAGGCTTTTAGGTGTTAGAAAGCACTATAGAAACATATTTACACTGATGGATTACACTATCCCCAGTTACTAAAATTACCTGGCTGAGTAAGTTAAGGGGGTATAGGGACGGTTTCTCTTATGTCTGAAAATAATATAATGAATTGTCCATCAATTATTTCATTTTGCTATTGATCCTTGATGTTTTGTACTCTATATCTCATTGACTAAGAACATCCATTCTATCAGGGCTTATGTATATAGTCTATAGTTTAGAAAAGAATATCATTCATAGAGGAAGTTTGCGCAAAACCTTCATGCTATTGTAGTCAATAGATGGCATTTCCTGGGAACTTGTGTGAAAAATACAGGACTTTGGCTGCCATTCAGGCTTATATTCAGGATCTTCATTTTTTCAGGTGATTTGTATTCACATTAAAGATTGATAGGCATTGATTTATATCATATTCTTAACTAACTTAAGTGACTAGTTACCTGATACTACGCCTAAGTGTCAAGTATATACTCAGCGTGCTTAATTATATGTTAAGAACCCAATACTACAGGATTAAAGATAGGTACAGTAAAGTTTGGTCAAAGGATGGTCAGAATCTATTAGGGTGGATACTACACACACACACACACACACACACACACACAGACACACTTTTTTAGAAATTCAGATAGAATATGGCCAACATGAATGGAGTAGAAAATGCTTTGGAAATCATTGTACGGAAGCTTTTTCGTTTCTTGGGAATATGTTCTCATCATGTTCTTTTTGAAGCCCTTATTCGTGGAGTCTCTCAAGCCATTCTTGCTTATGCTGAGTTTAGCAACCTTGAGAACAATAGCTACCATTTTACCCATCATTGTAATTGATTAGCCTTTAGTGAATTTTTACACAGCCACTTCTAAGGATAGATTTCTGGTGTAAGCACGCATGCATATGTGTTTGTGTGAAAAGACATGTCACTTGTGTTTTCAAAAAGTTCTTTGTTTAGTATGAAAACTCAAATTACAATGTGGTGTGGGATATTATGATAGCACTTGTATAGAGATTATGGGGAAGAATTCATAATTGAGATAAAGTGGAAAGATGGACAATATTTGAATGTTGGGTTTGGAAAGAACACTTAAAGAGGGTGTAGTGTATATAGTGTTATGGGTCATGAGAGAAAATGACAGAGAATGACAAAGAGAATGACAAAGAGCTGGGTATGATATGAGTGAACCTTAGGGATGTGGGAGCATGGCAGCAGAGTCTTAGCATTATACAGTTTCATAGACTAGAATGAGAATGATGCGCCATGGGTCGGGCAGAGAACAAGTTGTGATTGTCATTTGTGAATCATAGAATTGTACGAACTAGCATCTGTAACCTATTGAGATAATTTGGAGAATAAGAGAAATTTGGACCGTATTCTGTAGACCATGGACAGTCATGAAGTATTTTAAAGTGTCAGGATGACATCAGATTGTTAAATTTGAAAGTCTATCTGAATTTTGTGTGAGATATGAATAATGTATTTGGCGTAGTATGTAGAGTGGTATCCATAAGTTGTCTAGGCTTTTAGATGTATCCCTGACCTATGATTAGTTCTTATTTCCTATGCTAGTTCATGTTAATTATGTAGGATAACAGTAAACTGAGTACAAAACTGCATTTTCATTTTATTTATACGAAATATTTATACTTGTTTAATGTATTTATTTCATATTTAAATTCACTATGCATAGGGATTAATAAGTGAATGGGGCTTAAATTAGAAAACCCAGAAAATGAGCAAACAACAAAGGTTCTTATGCATGTAATGAAAAAAATGCATCTCACAAGGTAATTAAGTGATTTTATATTGCAGTATGAAAACAATTGTCTTATGGATGTAGGTTACCAAGTGGGTAATTTCAATTAAGTACAAGATATTCTTTTCTTAAATACATTTTATTTGAAATATCAGAGGTTTACATAGCAAGGTGTCCAGTGCCCATCTGCTATCCATCATATTTTCTGGCTTCATTTCATATCTCTCTCCTGTGACTGAGGTGCATTCCTTTGCATTTGCTGTCCTAAGATATTGTTGAAGGGAAATTAACACTGCTTGACAACATTTCTAATAAGTATTCATACTGTAGTGGACATATTTTTCTTTTAATCCACAGGAACAAGTCCACCTTCTCAACAGCAAAATTGCTTCCACTATTTTTGGTCTTGTTGGTTGATAAATCCCAAGTCCACTTCTATCTAGGAAGTGGTTGGGGAAGTTTTTCTGGTGACTTTCTCAGCTAGGCCCTTCCTCTGCCTCAGTGTACCAAATGTGCAGGCATGTGACCTGCACCTCTGAATGTTCAAATTATCAGCATCTGTCTCCTCATGTGGAATCTTGAGCTCAGTGATGTAGGCTGAAGAAATACGAGGGTTTATTTATATATATATTTTTACTTTGTTATTGTCCTGGCCTAACTGTCCAGTGGTATCTGCTCCTGGGGATTTTTGGGGCTGCTTGATTCCTTGTTTCTTTCTTCTGTCCTGTGATCTGCACAGATGCTTTTTATAAGGTCCCCTTTTTCTTAGGCTTTCAGAGTTGGTTATTCTTGTTGCTACCAAAGAAATGTAAAGAAGTTATTCTGGTATGTGCATATGTTTGGAGATACTTTTTATTTGCCACCTGCCTTATAATGTTATCCCCTTATCTTTCTGTTGGGAACTTGTACACCACAGACACATAGGTTACCTTTTCAAGATGCATCATTTACTAGTTTGAGGCCTTTCTAGGAATTGGAAAAGTCATTCCCTTCACCAGCCTATGACATTTTCCACAGTTTACAATTGAGTACTCTCATCCCAGGCTTCTGTAGAATAGGGAAAGATGGCTGGAAATTTGGCATGCAAAACTTTCTGCCTTCCTTTTTTCACGTTTGGATAAGTGATATTATCCAAAAAGAGTTCTAACATTTCACGCAATTACAGACACTATGTTGATTCTTCATAAGCCTGTGTCTTTTATGAGTAATTCATGTAACATCATAATTCATAACATCAGCAGCCGCAAGTTCCCACCTTGGCATCTCTGATACTAATAAGTCTTTTCTACATAGGTCTTTCTGGAGGCTCTGTTATCTAGTAAGGAGCTAAAGCTTAGCTTTTGGGGCTTAGCCTGCAAACTTGCTACCTCCAAATATAGGAGTCTTGGTGTTACTATCCTTAGACCTAATATTTCTCCAGGGTGCCTTCTAGTAGCCTGAAAATAAAAGTCTCTGATGTAGCTCAGATCCGGCATTGTTAATTGAGTTGCACCCCAGGCCCAATGATCTTCTAATACTCTTTCATATATAGCCATTAACCACTAAACTTTTACTCACTTTCTGTTAGAAACAAGGCATTGTAGGAGGCCTATTATCAGGTATAAAGACCATTCCATGACCTTAACTTGGAAGTAGAAGAGGGGGCCATGTTTATGGGACTGAAAAAAAACTCTGGGGGGTAAGTGCTACAAAATATGATTGTGAGAAAAACCTTGGCACTTTGCAAGAAAATAAAGATTGACAGCCCAGCTCTAGAGGTATTGAATCAGAGTCTCTAGGGATGAATTTTAGGAAGCTATATTTTGAATATACTCCCCATGTGATTCTGATGTTCAGCCAGTTTTAGGAACTAGAGCATGTTCTGAAGAACACTAATTCTTCAAGATATAAATAGATTCCCTTTAAAATTTTTCTTAGGAAATTTTTTTTTCCTTAGGAAAATGAGCTTAGGAAGTTCTGGATTTTTAAACAGGTTTTTTTTTTTTTACATTAGTACATCTCAGAATCTTTATGTGCTTTGTGAATACATGTTTCTGAAATTTATTTGAGTAATGTTGTAAGCTGTTTGGGTTACTTTTATCAGAGTACCATAGATGAAGTGCCTTGTAAACAACAGAAATTTATTCCTTATGGTTCTGAAGGCTGGAAAATCCAGGATCAAATTGCTGCCATATACAGTGTGTGATGAGAACCTACTTTCTTGTTCATGAGCAACCAGCACTGTAAACTCTGAGTCTTTTTTTTTTAAACAGTTTTTCTAATGTTTATTTATATTAGAGAGAGACAGAGACAGGGACAGAGAGAGAGAGAGAGCAAGCGCACATGCAAGCAGAGGAGGGGCAGAGAGAGATGGAGACACAGAATCTGAGGCAGGCTCCAGGCTCCTAGCTGTCAGCCCAGAGCCCTCTGGCTTAAATTCACCAGCCCTGAGATAATGACCTGAAGTTGGATGGTTAATCAGTTGAGCCACCCAGGCACCCTTGGTTGGGATCTTTTTAAAATAAAGACCCTATTCCTATTCATGAGTGCTCTGCCTTCATGGCCCAACACCTCTCAGAGGCCCAACTTTCATTTACCATCACATGGGGGATAAGGTTTCGACGTAAGAATTTTGGCAAACTTGCAGTGTCCAGTGACAGTCCCTGTCTCCTAAACATCTAATGGTTGTGGCTATCAGCTCTGGCAGCTCATTAAAATCATTTGGTTTAGTTGCTGTAGAATAAAGGTGGGTTCTGGGTAATGGAATTTTTTAAAAGCTTCCCAGATGATTTTCATTAAATGCAGCAAGTTTTGAGACCAAAGACAGAGTGAAATATTCTTTGGAATATCCTTTAGGAAATTTTGTCCTACTGTGTGTTTCATATCATCCAGTTTTTTAAAAATGTTTCACGTGTGGGGTGGCTTTACTTAATTTACATATATATGTACATAAACATACACACTTGTGTATATGTATATATCTATAAATACATAAATTATGCTATAGTTTCCAGGTAGTTATTCAAATACCTTTATTTTCCTGATTATAATAGAAACTTCTTTTTAGGAAGAAATACGCCCAGTTATTGGAGACACTCTCTGAGAAAAAAAAAGAAAAAAAATCTGTCTCTATATCTAAATATATATCCAAAATATATCTATATCTATCTATCTATATATCTAGATATATACATGTAAAACATGTAGAGATTATATATCTATGGGTTGTCTAAGTAAATTCTAATCATAATGAGTAGCATTAATCGAATACTTAGCAATGTACTGGCAAGTTGTTAAATTCTTTTATTATCATTGAAACTTACCATCCTATGAGCTAGGTATTGTGATGAGAAAACTAAGAGATTAAATAACTTGATTCAGGTCATACAACTAGTAAATATCAGTACTTATGTCAGATCCCTAGTATGCCTGTCTGTGACCTAAAGCTTTAAACCAGTTTGAAATCCTGGCTGAGGAAGAGATTTTTATGTTTAATGATCGATATATGGCTAAAAGACGTCAGTATGTACACGCTTTCAGAACTATATTTTATTGGAGGGATGGTAAGTCTTCATAAATTATAAGGGTGTGGGAAGGTATTTCAGATGTTGAGAACTATATGAAAATAGGGTTTTCAAACAGAGATTGGCATATGCAGGTAAACAGAATTTTTGTAGTTACAGTAAATTGATAATTTGTGTAGGTAAATGATACATTATTCTGGATGTGTTTGAATACTCAAAATTCAATGTATAAACATTTTTCATCAGTATAGGCTTTTAGGTATTGCTAAGCTTCTAGAAAATACTGTGTTTGACAGATTTTGTTATTCTGGCCACAAATTTAAACAAAGGGAAAAAATGATTTGACTATTGGCAATAAAACTTAGTGGATTTATGTATGGGTTCAATTGCATGCTTATTAGTCACTCAGAAAATGATGTTTCATTTTAAAAACACTTACCTTCAGGTGCCCCTTTGTAAGCCATTTTCTTAAAATAAATCTACTTGCCATCATATGTTTGAAGTATGAGGAGCAACAGATGACACCAAATTCTTCCATCTCCTACATTGGTGATATTTTCGCATGTATCGGGCAATTTCATAAATGCCATATAGAGTAAAGAAGATCATAGAAAGTTCAAAATAGAATTTGTTGCTCCCTATTATTTTGTGGCATTATAGGTTTTCAGATGCAGCTTTGGTCTTCTTGTCAAAGTGGGATAATTTAGAAAAATGTGAGTGGGCTATTCTTCTACAATTCACTTCTTTCATCCATGGAACCTATCATAATGAGTACTTCTAAGTACTAGGGCAACAGTAGGTCCTGTCAGTATAAAAGAAAAATGCCAGAAATGGACCCTGGCTTCATGGAGCTTTGACTCTAGTAGGGAAGACTATAAAAAAAGTTAATTAATACTTACATTAAAAACAAAAACTGAAATAGGTGTTGTGAAGGAGATGAGGGTGCTACAATGGAGAGTAATGTAGGAAGGATCTACCTTAGATGGCATAGTGAATATGAATTTTGAAGCTGAAACTTGAGAAGATGCTAATCCTACAAATAATTAGCAAAGTTCCAGACAGTAGGCAAGGAAGAGGTTGATTCATAACTCGATTTGTTATTACGTGTAAATGATCAAATTGTGGTTGGTCAAGAAAACCTTAGACTAAACTGAGTGAAGGTGGATGTTGGGAGTGAAGGTCGTGAATAGAAGGTTGTAGGAAAATGTAACACTGGTAAAATGAAGTTAATTTAGGTGGACTCAAGTTTAAGAGTATTATAGAGAAAACCTTAATTTCACACTGGACTAGTTTTTAAAATATGTTTAGCTTTCATACCCTGTAAATCATACATGAAGCATCTACATAATAAATAGCTTTTTTTGTTTGTTCTTTTTTACTATGACTGTCATGCATATAGATTACTATCTAAGGCTGGCTTGTTGTTTGTTTTTGTGTTTTCTTTTTTAGTATGACTATGAATGTCATGAACATAGATTACTATGTAAGGCTGGCTCATGGATGCTTGTCTAGATCTTAAATCTTAGAATGTCATATTGTTGACTCGGAGGCTATCTCAATATCTGAAGTGTCTTGAAAGTCTAGGCTTACCAACTTACTGAATTTAAAAATATGATTGTCTCTTGTGTTGTCTTTTTTCTTTTCCTCTTCTTTTCTTTCCACCCCTTCCCTTCTTTTGCCTGCTTGCTTGTTTGCTTGCTTGCATTCATTCATTCATTCATTCATTCATTCATTCATTCATTCTCAAGTCACTACCAAAGGCTAGGAAGTCATTACAGTCCTGAGTATCATTTTCACTCAACTCAAAGAAGTTATATGGCTGTACCTCTTTGTCCTCCAGTCCTGTAGAATTGTTAAATAGGTTACTGTAGAACTTGTGCTATACAAGAAGCCTCTCACTGAAGAATTAAAGCAAATGTCAAACCTGTAACTTGGCAGAGATTCCATTTCATAGTTTGAAGAATTTAATGTATTGTCTACACTGTTGAAGAGTTAAGGTAATTATCCATATTATTAAAAAGAAAAAATCTGGTACTGATGAAAAAGTAGGGTCTGGGACCTTGATTGATTTGGACTGGCTATTAATGTTGTTTAATTTCCCTGGATAATGTCTGAACTTTCCATTTCAGTTTGCCTTTATAACCCTTTGTATTTTTTTCTTAATTATTTTCCTGTAAAGGTTATGTGTCTGTGAGTATGCATTTTAATAGTATGAAAGGGTATCTGGTCAAAACTAAACTTCCTTTCTGTCATCTTCTGCTAGCTGTTTCTCTGGAGTCACTGTTATTATTATTTGTTTAACTTTCCAGAGATGTTGACTTTTTATGAGCACATGTATGTTACTTCTTTAATTAAAAGGCAATATAAAAATTTATATAATGCATACATTATATACATATACACACACACACACATACATATATATAAACAGTGAATGGAATACCTTTCTTCACATGAAGGTGAATTTTAGATATCAGTACCCATCAGTCTATATACATAGCTATTTTTTGCTTGCCAATGACTACTTGGAATATTTATTTCCTTGTACCAAAGTTATAATACTGGAACCCTGTTCATTGTCATTTATGTTCTTGACAGGCCTTTGTTACTATAAACATTAGTTTTGTAGATATATGTGAATATACCTGTAGAATACATTCTTGAAGGAGGAATTGGAATTTCGCAGTCTAAAAGTAGTACATTTTGCATTTTTGACATTTATAGTTATTTCCAGATTGCCCTCCAAAGAAATCATCACAATTTACATTTTCCTAACAATGTCTTCATAACTTTTGAATTGATTTAGTATTCCCTCAGTGATTAGCAGAAGTTCATTCCATAATCTGTCAACATTAGTGATTTTCACAAAGCCTTATAAGTGATCACATACCTATGCAGAGCAGCTTATATTAGGCATTCTCGTACAAGGTTATGGTTGACTTTTGTTACATAGCTACACCTGCTTCCATGAGTATTTTCCCTTTTATTTTACATCATTGCAAGTGAGCTTTCAGAATCACATACATATACTGATCTTTACGTGTTAAAGAGGTCCTTGGTGACCAATATCCAGGCAGTTTTAAATGGTGCTTTGTCTAAAGGGTCCCTTTCTTTCTTTCTTTTTTTCTTAATTTTAATGTTTATTTATGAGAGAGAGGGAGGGAGGGAGGGGCAGAAAGAGAGGGAGACACAGAAACCGGAAGTAGGCTCCAGGCTCTGAACTGTCAATGCAGAGCCTGATGCAGAGCTCAAACTCATGAACCATGAGATCATGACCTGAGCCAAAGTGATGCTTAACTGACTGAGCCACCCACGTGCCCCTAAAGGGTCCCTTTCTTTGATTGATCCAGCTACTGTGCCATTACTCTTAGAGGGATGCTCAGATACGTCTTCTTGTCCTGAATCCAGCAGTACTGTGTCTCCTCATACCACCCATGACCTGTTTTTGAAATGACATCTCCCAAGATTTATTGAGATGCTGCAGTTTTCTAGCACTACAATGACTGTAATTAGTCGCTGACATATGATGATTTATTGCTGGAGGTTTCCTTAGAAATTTACTTTGTGTGTTGGGGCTAAGAGATGAGTGTTGGAGTTTCAGATTTACAATTCTTGTCCTGCACCACTTAACACATCAAAGCTACATTTGGGATCACCAGGCAACTTGACACCATCTTGACTCGGTCTCCCAAGTAAAAATGAAATGTACAGCAATTAAGAGTGCTGAAGAAGGTACATGACTAGATTAATTCTTCTTGATTAGGCCCTGGTGAGTTTGTAAATAGATAAACAGATAAAAATACTTTAAGTTGTGGGCTAGTCAAAGCCAAGAACCTAGGAAGATTTCTAACAATTCCACAAAGACAAAGAAGCCAGAAGCCAGAACCTTAGACTATAAAGCATGCAGAGCAAGAGGAATCTCCCTGTGGCAAGGCTTGCACATAGAATGCAGATTAGAGGGAAATGACTTAAAATAGTTCAGCAACATATTCAGTCTAAGAGTTTGCCAAAGAAGTCAGGTTAAATGTCCAGCCCAATGAAACATTTTGGAGAGGTGAGGTAGTAAGGGACAGGAGAAGGGATTATCCAAAAAGTACGAACAGTGTAGTAGTGAGAAAATGTCAATGTCAGCTTGCATTCACACTAGTTTTCTCAACCCCATTAACCATGTCATTAAAATCATCTTGGAATGTTGTTAAAATGGGGCATTTTTAGGTAACAGTAGCTTGGTAAATAGAGGATTCTTTTCTCTTTGAAGTCACCCTTTTCTCAAAGGCATTGTCTGCATAGATTTCTATTAAGACTTCTAGGTCCCTGAGTTTTTTTGTTGTGTGTGTGTGTGTGTGTGTGTGTGTGTGTGTGTGTGTTTTAATTTTAAAACTCCCACCATGTTTAGGATTTCTTTCCTGATATATTTGACATTGATTGTCGCTGTGTTGTATCAGAAACCCTTCCTGTAGTGTTATCTTAGTATGACTTACTAAGACCTGTTGTCTTTTTGACTCTGGAGTTGTGAATATAGCCATTGGCAGGTCTGAGTATTAAGCAATTCACTGGCTTTTTTTTTTTTTTTAATAAATAAATGCCCCGCAGGGGCACCTGGGTTGCTCAATCTATTAAGCATCCCACTTTGGCTCAGATTTTGATTTCATGGTTTGTGGGTTTGAGCCCCACATCAGGGTCTGTGCTGATAGCTGAGAGCCTGGAGCCTGCTCTGGATTCTGTCTCTCTCTCTTTGCCCCTGCCCTGCTCATTCTCTCTCAAAAATAAGTGAATATTAAAAAAAAAATGCCCTGTTGCTTGATTTTTTTCTTTTTTTATTAAAAAAAATTTTTTTAAATTTTATTTCTGAGACAGAGAGCATGAGTGGGGGAGGGGCAGAGAGAGAGGGACACAAAGAGTCCCAAGCAGGCTCCAGGCTCTGAGCTGTCAGCACAGAGCCTGACGTGGGACTCAAACTCACAAACTGTAAGATTATGACCTGAGCTGAAGCTGGACACTTAACCGACTGAGCCACCCAGGTGACCCCTGATTTTTTTCTACTTTTTATTTTTTTAATTAAATTTTTAAAGTAGGCTTCACATCCAGTTTGGAGCCCAATGTGGGACGTGAACTGAGGGCTCTGACTGAGCCACCCAGGCACTCCAAAAATTCACTGTCTTTATGGAGTGTCCACCAATGCATATATGGTTTTGCTTTTGATTTTTTGAGGAGTTCACTGATTTCTATCTAATTAGAACCCTCAGGCTCTTATGAGCCAAAATGGAAAAAAAAATATAATTGACTGTGTTTTTCCTTTGTGTTCCCAAAGGATGACACTTTTCAATGTGTTACACAGTCCTTAATATTAAAATGCTTAGTAAATGTATGAGTGAATTCTATTTGGTTTCTTTATCTGACACCTTTTCTTGTACTTTCTGGGCAGGAGGAAGTAGAGATCTGGGTTTCTAGTAGATTTATGCTTTATAATTAAGAAATATTGATTTAATAATTTTTTTGTCCTTTGGGCTTTGTTTAATCATTAACTAATAAGACTTACTGTGAACCTTGCAGTTCTATAGTCCTATACTTGATGGTGTTAGCTCCTTAGCACATAATTGTTTTGAATGGAATGATAATTAGGTTAATTAGATATACAAAACTAAGTGCTGTGTATGAAAAGATTGAGGGGAGGAGGAGAGACTGTAACTTTAAACATGGTTGAAAACTCATCAAGTAATGGCTTTCTTAATTTTAGATGTGCTTTGCTCTCCTTTGGTTGCAAGCAGTGGAGACTTATTTAAGTTCTATTAAGTAAGGGGAATTTATTGGAAGGTGAAATACAGAAATAAAGAAGAGAGAAATATCTTCCACATAGAAGGTTTGGATGTGAGTTTTGGGAAAGGTACACAACTGTAGTATACATGGACCTCAGCCAGCAGAAGGCAATTCAGGACTAGAAGGTTATATGCGATTTTTTGACATTGACCTCATTAGGAGCATTAATAGTTGAAGGATCCTTATTCCACTGTTGTACACTGAATAAGATTTACCCATTCATTCTGTCTTGCTCATCTTTCTTATCTGTGGTTTTTTTTTCCCTCGGTCTTTTCCAGTGAATTATCTGCTTTTTTTTTTAAATTTTTAAAAATATTTATTTATTTTTGAAAGAGAGACAGTGTAAGCAGGGGAGGGACAGAGAGGGAAGGAGACATAAAATCCGAAGTAGGGCCCAGGCTCTGTGCTGTCTGCACAGAACCCGATGTGGGGCTGAAACTCACGAACCTCAAGATCATGACCTGAGCCAAAGTTGGATGCTTAACTGACTGAGCCATCCCAGGTGCTCCTACCTGCTTTTTTTTTTTTTTTCATGAAAAGACTGGATCCCCCAGTTCTGGGAGCAGTGCCTTTGCTATGGGCTATCTTATCTGGTAGACTACTACCCTATGATCACCTACCCTTTACCGGGTGTCCACCACAGTCCTGTGTGGCTGAGGGTATGGCTTCATGTTCTGAGATAACGGATCAGAGAAGTCTCAGAAGTGTCTTTCTGGGGAATCATCCTTGAGAACCTAGTGGATGCCTTTTCCTCTTTTGTTTCTTTGTTTCTGTCTTTTCTGTATCTCTTTCTTTATCGCTGTCTCTCTTTCTCTCTCATCTCTGTTGACCCCCCCCCCCGTTTTTTTTTCGAAAGAACTCAATATTTGATCAAATTAAATGGAGTGAAAGAGAGAGATGTTATATGATCCTAATATAGTGGGAAATTCAGGCTACCTTAACTATGTAATACTCAATAATCCTTTGAGAACAAGTACATGATTGAAACCAGTCTGTTTCCTCTATTCACTTTTTTTAATTGATAAAAATCAAGAACATTCCTAAAATATCAAAGAAGTTGAATGACAGATAATTTGAGTCTCAACTTTTTATGCTCGTGCCAAGAGCTCACAACTCCACCAATTATAGAAGGATCAGAATGTATATTGGAAATATATGCTATGTTCAGTTCAGCTCCTCAGTTCCAACAATTCTTGTGCCTATGAGAGATGCAAGAGGTTTGGGCTAAATGGAAATACATTCATCATTGTTGTAGAACTCTGCCAGTGCTTAAAAGGTGCTACCGGGAACTATAACTCATGCACTGAATTAAAAGATTGTAAGCTCCGCTGGTATAGCCAAAAGCAAGCTCAAAGTTGACTGGCATCAGATCATGAGTAGAAAATTACTTGACACTGAATTTTGTTCTGCCTCTGAATGCCATTCTTTCAAGCAGGGCAGGGAAAAGTTGAAGTTTATGCCGTTAAAAGATGTTTATTTCTACACACCCTATTTTTTGTCCAAATTGAAAGCTTTTGCAGAGTGTGTTTCAATGAAACCGTTCAAAGAAAGTGACATGTTTCTACATGGGAAGACAAAGATAAAGTTTGTTTGGTAACGATTATACAGTCAGGGCTTTATCTACTTGCCGATAATTTGTGGCTTATTTTTAATCCTCTGCCATTTCCTTTCCTCATTGTTCCATTACCTACTGATTACAACCCTGAGCCAATCAGTCAACGTTGAGTACTTGGTAAATTTTATTTTTTTTAAATTGGCTAAAAGAAAATACATATTTCAAAATGGACATATTGATAGTAGCTAATACTTATTGAATACTTATTATGTGGCACATTCGATATTTTAAGTTTAATGGTCACAGAAACCTCACGATGTCAAGAACTATTGTTACCACTCTTTGACTAATGAGTGGATTGATGCTTAGACCAAGTTAGCTAACTTGTCAAGGTCTCAGATGGTGAGTGACATATTCAGGACTTGGACCTTGGAAAACTGGGTCAATTTTCATCCAGTGTGGACATGATCACACTCTGAGATCTGTGTTCTACACTACTTTTATCTCCCAAACAAGCATATATCATGAGGAGGTCAGTTTGGCAAGGGACAGCCTCCCAAACCATGAAGAATTTAGGATGGCTAGTTCATAGTGATGGAGACTCAGGGATTCTCATCAAGGGATTAGAGTAGAAGCCTTCACATATACAAAAGACTTTCAAGTGGAAGATCTGTTTTGCATCTGCACAGAGATAAGAACCAAGACATATTAAAGGAACCACAGGGAGGCAACTTAGTGGAATGGTCTTAAAATAAATAGATTGTTTCAACATGTGGTGAGATATCACTAGAAATACTCAAAAATAGGCTAGATTTTGGTTTTATAGGTATCCTAAATCGATGGATTGATTATGATGTATTATTGAGAAACATTATCCAAAATACACCGTATGGTACATTCAAGAAGTACAAACCATAATTTTCTAAGGATAAATATTTGAGAAATGCTTTTCTTGTCAATTCATAATATATATTAGAACATTAAAGGCCAATAAATTATTCAGGAAAACAAAATAAAAATTTCTCAATTTATCCCTGAATTTCTCAAGATTTTAAATTTGTTATTATTTTAAAATAGAACAGAACTCTTCTTGTGGTACTTGCTCATGCAACCTTGTTCTCAAATACTCATCTAAACCTACACAAAACAGTATTCTTTGGGTACGGATGCAGAGACCTTCTTTGGGTATTGGTTGTAGCTATTTGTAATGAGAAACAAAAGAACTTCTGGTTTCCTTAGGGGATTTATGAGAAGAAATCAGTAGTTTTGGACAGTGCAGGGATGGATAAAGAAAGTTATTTTAGATATGCCATTTTGCATTCCCTTATATTCTCAGAAATAAGTGTAGATGGCTTTAAATTTCCTTTAGCACACATGTAAAAAAGAACATGTTTCTGGACTTTGATTTTAATTTCTTATAACGGGTCTTATTTTCCCTAGGTATGTTTCTACTTACTTAAAAACAGATGCTATCTGAAAAATTCATGAAAACTGAAAATAAACTGGAGACTTTGGAGAGAAGCTCTTCACCCTGTTATTAGGTTGTTTTTAATGAATGGTCTTTTGCATCATCTGCTTAGCACTTAACTACATGACCTTGAACACACTTCCTGGCTTTTGTAAGACTCATTTTCTTCATTTACCTACTTACTTAACCAGATTGTACGTAAAATGACATAGCACATATCAGAGTTTGTATGAACAGATAGATCCTTTCAAACAAATTTATATTGGTGATTTCATGAAAGAATATTGCAGCTTGGCAGATAGACCTGTTTTCCAAAATGAAGGTTTTTTTCACAACTAGCATTACGTGTAAATTTTACCTGTTATCATTTGCCTGCTCCCCAAAACCATTTACACTGTGAATTAAAATACACCTTAAACCTGGGGTGAGTGGGTGGGGGATGGGTGAAAGAGGTGTTGGGGATTAAAGATAACACTTCTCATGATGAGCCCTGAGTAATGCATGGAATTGTTGAGTTACTATATTGTACATCTGAAACGAATATAACATTGTATGTTAATTGTACTGGAATTAAAATTTTAAAAAGTTAATAAAAAATAAGATATATCTTAAGAATTTTTAAAAAGGATCTAAAAAACTACAGTGGAAAAATGATAGAGTACATCACAACTTTACTCATTGTCAGAAGTAATAAGGCTCTCCATATGTCCTTCTGGTTTGAATTGTTAAATGAAAATTCAGGTGCGTAAATTTAAAGATCAAATTGGCTTTATGTAGCAATTCATGATTTGGGCGGCATCCCATATAGTAATAGAAAGGAACTCTGCAGAGTTGTAGAAAAGGAAAGGTTTTTGAAGGCAGAAAAGGGATGGGGAGAGGAAATTATTAGCAAAGAATGCACTGTTTAGGCAAGGCCACCCTCCTAAGGGGAATGGAAGGGTCTGCCCTGTGGAATACCTCACTTATGCTGACCAGGTAATTCCGTTAAAGGTTACATTCCTGAAACTGCAGTTACGTTAGATATTTTTAAGTCTCGCTTTGTTGATAGGTGGTTTAACACAAGTGACTGTATTTTTGGCCTGCTTTCTCCTTTTTAACAAGTTAACAATTTTTATTTTTGTCATATGAGGATTTGTACATGTTTATCCTCAGCTTGACATTTTAATTTTGGAAATAGAGCCTCCCTATCTTTCGTATGAAGTTAAAATTTAGCCCTAGAGAAAAGATGCTGCAGTGGCTTAGTCTTTTATTCTGGAGCTCAGAACCATTGAGAGCCACATCTGACACTATAGGCAAAAGTAGCTTTCCCAGGTTGGGATTATAATTCAAATCTCTGATTTTTTCCAATTCTTTATGAGTAAGAGGATATGATATGACTGAACAGCAAGCCCGTGAGAAACCTACAAATGTGGAACCAATGGTATTTAATTCAGGTAATAAAATATAATTCTTAAACACACACTAAATTAAAAAGCCAGAAGATGCAGTTCTAATTACATGCCTTAACTGGAAGTATGATATTTGTAGAGTAGCTTATTCAATTATATGTAAATTTGTTCCTTCAGCACAATTTGCCTATAGAAGCAGTATTCAGTATAAAATGTTTGTTCGTTTTGAAATTGGCTTCTAGTATAACTTGTGGATGTTGATATAGAGTTGCATTTTGTAGGATCATTCACAGCTCTCCATAGCCACTCGTCTCAGTGCATGCAGTTTTTATTTTAAATTCCTTTTTTTTTTTTTTAGTATTTATTTTGAGAGAGAGAGAGTGCAAGCACATGAGTGGAGGAGGAGCAGAGAGAGAGAGAGAGAGAGAGAGAGAGAGAGAGAGAGAGAGAATCCCAAGCAGGCTCCATGCTGTTAGCACAGAGCCCACGATGGAGCTCCATTTCATGAACCCTGAGATCATGAGCTGAGCCAAAATCAAAAGTCAGATGCTCAACCTACTGAGCAACCCAGGTGCCCCTAAATTTCTTGAATAATAATAAATACGTCTGTACTCTTTTATTTGAAACCCTTGGGGTCAAGAGTGGTTTAGAATTGTACCTTTTAGAAAGGGTAATATGCTACCTGTGCTATGTGCCATGTGCCATTCCAATAGGGTTTTGGGCCACACCCAAGCATACTGATGTTTCTGCAGTGAAAGCAGAATAGTCACTTGACTGAGGTGAAGATCGCGAGGAGCTCCATTTCACTCAGGTCAGGTTTTGTTGTCAGTGGGTTTGGTTTTCACAGCTTTTTAGATAGAATTGCAAATAAGTAATTATGGACCTGTAATATTGAATGTCTTAGCTAACAATTATTGAGGAGCTTACAAGCCAGACATTGTGCTATACTCGTATCATCTCATGTAATCTTGGCATTTCTTTGAAGATACTGTTAATTTTGTTTTATGGATGAGGAACAACTTGATAGAATTTAAGTTATTTGCCTAAGGATACATACACCTAGTTAGGAAGTGGCAGAATCCTATTTAAACTGAACTAAGTTAGATCCCAGAGCTGGTGATCACAATGACTATAGTGTCCTTCCTATTCCCACCATTACATAGCTAGTGTATCTCACCTGTGAGCCGTAAACTCTGGCTTAAATCTGTACAAAGGGAGTTTATGGCAAAGGCATCATGTAGCCAGACTACCAGCCCCAGGGGATAACAAGGGTAAGGGATGGGTTTCATTAGCAACAATTAGTTGGCATTCTTTCTAGGACATTGCCACTAGAAAAAATGTGCTTCAAACACTGCAGTCCTTTTGCCACTGTGTTTACGATTCATATGTGGAAGAGAGAGGAGATAGTTGAGCATGTGCTCCCCTTAGCTATGGCAGAGCACAACATCTGGAGTCCAGTGTGGGTGGAGCAGTGTTTCTGAGGAAAAATTGATGGCTGTTAGCAAAAGAAGGTGTGATTAATGTGGGATAGGAGGCTGCCCTGAAAAATGTCCACCCTATGGACAATTAATTGTAGATGAAATTAACATTTGGATGAAAGCTTAATTCATCTTTTTAAGTGTAATCTATTTTAACATTGTGATCTGACTGGTATGGGCTGAATATTGAATTTGGAATCTAACTACTTGGAATCCTGTCCCATTTTGGATAATTTCTAGGACACAGGTCATAGATTTATAATCAAAGAGCCTATTTCTTGTTTGTATTTTGAAACACTATCTCCCTAGTTACCCATTAGGCATTGTGTTAGCTAAGATGGCCCAAAGAGCCTCTGGAAATTTCTACCCTGTGTAGTATTCCACACTGAATCTGCACTGGCTTTGTGCAATCAGTAGCTGCAGTGGAAGTGATGCTGCGACGTCTGCGACCATGTCTCAAGGAGTCTTGCAGCATCCACTTATTTTATGGCATGTTTACTTTGGGGAAAGCCACTGCCATTTTAGAAGTCTGATGAATAATATGCTGTGAGGAAGCTCAAGCTAGCCATGTGGAGAAAGTGACTTGTGGTCAAACAAGTACTGTTCCAGCTGTCCCAACTGATGGGCCAGACACATGAATTACCTTGGGCACCCCTGCCCAGCCAACCCATCAGATAATTTCAGTCTTAAGTGCCATCTGACTGTAATTGCATGGAAGACCCCAAGGGATAGCTGCCCAGCTGAGCCCATTTACAGAAATTTGAGAAATAATAATTCATGGTAATAAGTCATAGAGTTTCTGGGTGGTTTGTTATCCAACAGTAGATATTCAGAATCAGGTTTGTTATGAAGAAGAAGGGAGATAATGTGTTAAACTCCTCAAATGAAGGTGAGCAGCTGTTTTATTATAATTGTTTTCACAATCCCGAAACCAAGGCCTTTCTCCCTAATATCCTCAGAGGTTTCATTATAATTTGCCATTGTGATGAGGATAGTGATCATTCTGTATTCCCTGGACAAGTATAGAGAGTGAATATTTGTGGTTGGCTTGCGGCCAAGTTGGTCATTCTTTTTCCTTACTGGAGGAGTTTTAAAAATTCTTTTCTTTATTCATATTTATTTTTTCATAATAAGTGGATTTCCTACAATAACAGATCTTTATTGTTATGATAATAAGTATATGTAAAACATCTGATGGATCCTTCTTCTGGACAATACAGGGCTCATTTCTCTGTTTTTATAGACTATTTGTCTAGGAAACTATAGGGGAAATAAGATGTGTTGGATTTTGAAAAAGTGGCAGCAAGAGTCATAGAATAGTTGCCTGAGCAGCTTTCCAGCAATTGGAAAGGCTGCTAGAGTGAATGTCAAAGAGAAATTGGTTTTTTGGTGGTGTTACATGCAAGCAGATAATGAAATAAAGAAGAAAGAAGTAGGAGGTACACAGAGAAGAAATGAAGGATTTGATATTGGAACACCAGAACAACCTGTAGTAGTTTGAAAGGGAGGGGTTGGAGGAGAGAGAGGAGGAAGTAAGGGTTGGTTGGGACATCATCACCTAATGGGCGCATTCCCTCCTATCTGATTAATTCTAGCTTTATTTAGTTTTTTTTTTCTTTCTGGAAAAAGAAAAAAGGTGACCTGGATTGTTTTCTTTTTGCTGTACTTGTTTGCAGTCAAAGGGCATTTTCTGCAAAGTCTGTTTTTCCTGGTATTCTTAAGTGTCATTGTCTCATCAAATATAGAGTCTCCGCACATACAGTGGTTGTTGCTAGTAGAGCGGACTAGAAGAAGATAATACTGTTTTGCAAAGAGTAAGTTACACATTCCAATGTTGATCTCTTCTCAGAAGAGAATAACTCAGAGTTTCTCCATAGCTTTTTAAAAAGCCTCTGATTTCTGTATATTCCTTAACTGTACAAAGACTTTTATTTCAAGGAAAATTTTACATATTGAACTTAGAATCTGAATACTTGGGTTCTTACCTCAGTTTGGACAGTTTCTAGGTCTCAGATCATAAACCTAGAATCAAAGAGCCTGTTTCTTATTTGTAATCTGAAACAAGTACATTGTTTACATTATCCTTAATATTTACTGATTCTCTGTAGGGTTAAAATGGACAAATGAAAGCCTTTGGGGATGAGAAATTTATATTCTAATATAGCAAAGTAAATATATGTGTACTGCAGCTTGAATTGTTAGATAATTTTAGGAAATTGTATGCCTGAGTTCATGAATTATTCAATTTAGGGTTACTTTCCTTTTCACATTTATCACTGGCTAGGTCCTTTAACAATCTTTTGATTTATTAAAAGTTACTTTCCAGAATTAGATTTAAAACCTTATTATTTTCTTATGATTTTCTTATGAAAATTGAGTATGTGTCTTATAAAGCTTGTATTTCTTTTCTATGACTTTGCCTGTGCTTTGCTTATGAATGATAATTTTTTAAGAACTGATGAGATTAAAAAAATTGACCTCATCTGATGCAGTAGCCTACAGAAGTAAAAGAACATTTTATGATCTGTCTTCACTTACTGGAAAGACAGTTGAGTTGAGGCTTGCCCATCCTGACTTCCATTAGGAGGCAGAATACTTGCTTGTGTCCAGAGGTGTTCGGTCTCCTGGTGGTCATTTGCCTCTCAATCCTTGATGCAGTTTTAGGAAAGTTATGCTTTTACAGGGAAATGTATCAGAATCAGCTATGAAACTTTTTATTAATAGAGATTCCCTGGCCCCACAACCAGGTTTATGAAATGAAAAAAAAAAAATCTCCTGGGCCTCACAGGTGATTTGAATTCATCCACAGTCTGGGTCAGAAAACTACAGACAGGACAGCAGGTTGGTGGATGATAGAATCTAGTCTGAAGCATAGGAAAGCTATAAGAAGAGAACATGGAGGCATCCTTAATTTAAGAAACACTTGGGTATTGTGATCTTTGACATAATAACTGATAAAACCTTCTGATATTTCTAAGACATATTTGTGTCCTCAGTTGCCCTGATGGTGCCTCTAGTTAACTTCTAGCACAGAGGGTCTCAGCCCAGTGGGGCAGTTTTGCCCAGTGAGGCAGTGTTGTCTCCAGGGGATATTTAGCAATGTCTGGAGACATTTTAGTTATCGTAACTATGGGGATGCTATTGGCATCTAATGAGTAGAGGCCAGGGATACTGCTAAACACACTATAATGATCAAGAGAGTTCCTGTATTAGTCCAAAATGTCAACAGTGCCAAGGTTGAGGAACTCTAATCTAGTGAAGAACACTGAAATCCTTAAATAAAAGTATTGTGGGCTCCAGCATTGAAAATGGAGTTACGGACCAGGCAGAAGAACATTTGGATGGCCTGTGTGGACCTTGAGGAAGCTGGATGAGATAAGGAGAAAGGGAAGGCATGAAAATAGACTGAAGGCTAGAGACAGAAGGGGGAATGATTCTAATGCATATTAAGATTTTAGAAAGGGGCATATTCTTTGGAATATGATTTCCTCACAAAGTGTCAGATAAAAAAGATAATACATCTTATAGTCTGAAAAAAACAAGGTGTATTTAAGATCAGCTTTAAGATAGTAAATCTTTTCTATCCTATACACTCTAATGATAATTTTGAACCTTGAAAACCAGAAACAAAAGAGAATGGTAGCATAAGTGAGTCAGAGAGAATATAATGGTAAATTAACTTTCTGGGGTTGTTGTCACCAGAAGGAAGCATTCAAGTAAGAATTGATAATTGATCAATTGATTATCAATTGATCAATTGATAATTGATGTTGTCTCTCTGGGGCTAGTAATGGGGCGATAGTGTTGGCAGAACTTTTTGCGGGGAGAGGTGGAGCTGGTCATTGCAGATGAAAGAGTAGTATGCGAACCATGTGATTTAAAATGCACTGTTTATTGTCCTTATAACTGCGTCTCTACTTGCCTTATCTGTGTCCATTGTTCAGAGTGGATGGGGTTATCTTAAGTATGGGAAATGGTTCCTGGCTTCTTGTAACTTATGTCTAATTGGAGAGAAGAGGCTACTGCTGTGAAACAGCAGTAACCCATTGAAGTTCATAGTCCTTCACTCTTGTGATAAATACCTACTAATTTTCTCTTGGGGGATGTGCTGTCCCCCAATGAGTAGAGGCCAGGGATACTGCTGTCCATATTTGGTTTGTTTGGTCTGAGAGCTCTTGACTTCATCCCTGGCTTTAGGGTTGAGTTTGTGTTGTAGGCAGTATCTCAGAGACATTTGGCCATAATTCTCATTGAGGTATTGATCCATGATCTCAGGTAATCCATTGAGGTCTGGTGATGCTTGATGGTAATTATAAGACTTTGCTTTCTTTACTTCTATATTTTGAGGTGTGAGGATGTAATCTCAAGTTCTTGGCTATTATCTCACCGTCCTGAAGGGAAGTACTGACTGAAAATGTATTCAATTCAAAGGAGAAAGGAGCTTGGGAGACATTAATATAGTTTGTGTTTCTAGATGAAGCTGTACCTGAAGCCACTTTCGTCACAGAATTTACTTACGTAAACAATTAGATTTTCATTTTGATTTTAGCAGATTGTGTTGTATTTTCCTTTTTGATGACTGAAAAAATTACTAAACATACACTGATATAGGAGAAACTGTACAAGAAAGGGATATTATTGCCAAGTAATAACTCAAGACTAGTTTTTCATACTCTATTAATTTAGTCTTTTTGAACATATTTATAATTTTCTCCTATCTTTAGATGTTTGTGTTTTAGTGAATTTAACAAAATGCACAGGTTCTCTCTGTTAATGTTTTATTTAAGGCACTTTTTAATATTTTTAGAGAATTATATTTCAGAAGTGATATAGTAATTTGCAAGATTATAATTCTTAAAAATTAAAGGGCTACTGGGGCACTTGAGTGGCTCCATAGGTTCAGCATCACACTTTAGTCATGATCTTGCAACTCATGAGTTCAAGCCCCATGTCAGGCTCTGTGCTGACAAACTCAGAGCCTGGAGTCTGCTTCAGATTCTATGTCTCCCTCTCTCTCTACTCCTCCCCTGCTCACGCTCTTTCTCTCTCTCTCTTTCTAAAGTCAATAAACATTAAAACAAAAACTTAGAAAAATGGCTACATTGCTTCCTTGGTGAAAAAGAAGAAGAAAGAAAGAAGGAAAGGAACCCAGTGTTCTGGGTGTGTAAACAGAGTCAATACATTTTATGAAACTTGTAATTAAAAATACCACTCAACACAATTGACCGTGTTTGTTTGCTTTTTTTTATTAGTCTACTGTAGGAATTAGTTATAATTTCTGTTCTTAACCAACAACCCAGAATGAGTAAAGATAGAAATATATGGATTATCAGTTTGAAAGACTAAGTGCATGTCATTCTGCTTCATGTGATTGATGAAATGCAAAAGAAAAAAATAGTCTTTAAATAGGACATCTGTGACATAACAAATTAGAATCTGGGAGAAGAAGAATATTTTCAGTGTCTAAATCCATTGAATCTAAATAATCGTGTAGATCATATTTGAGTTCAGATATAACCTAGATAAATTCTCTAGCCATGGCACCCATCTGTCAAAAAATAAAACTCTAGCTCTCACTTAAAATGGCTCTTTTAGACTAAGGTCATCAAGCTGTATCTAAAATGGACATGAAATGTCAATTTCATACGTTATAGTGGCACATTTCATATTGCTCTACTTAAGGTTATGTCAGCCTTACCCATAAAAAGCAAGTGATTTAGGTCTTACTCTAAATGAACTAAGCAGAGGTACCAGCAATGGCACTGCTTTCCCACTGCAGACAAAGGGAATGTATGGACAGGCAGCATATGTCTCCAGTGTC
This sequence comes from Acinonyx jubatus, assembly GCF_027475565.1. Taxonomy (NCBI): domain Eukaryota; kingdom Metazoa; phylum Chordata; class Mammalia; order Carnivora; family Felidae; genus Acinonyx; species Acinonyx jubatus. The sequence continues at coordinate 122,412,006 of NC_069383.1, read as the reverse complement.
CTAACTCTGGGACTGTGTGGTGCTCCAAGAAAGGATGTCTTCTCTTTACGTTTCCATATTCGAATTCCCTGTGATAATTGTGGGGTGTGTAACTTTTTGAAAGATGTATTCAAAATGAGTTTTGTTGTCTCGAGTTGGTTCACTTGCTTGAGTTTTGTGTTATTTTATGTAACCTTATCATGTTGGGAGGCTCAGGAACATTCTGTACAAGGAAGATTGTGTTTGGGGAGCTATACCCATCATGGTTTTACTCACAAGTGGCAGAAGTTTACCACAGATGATTTAAGTGGAATTAAATGAAGTTTTTTTGAAGTGTATTCAATGTTGGAGAGTCAGTCTTAGAAAATGGCAAGGATCAGCGAGGCCAGGCAGGGATCCCCATAGCTACAATTTCCCGGGGAAACAGTGTTTTGGACACCAACGACTGCTCAGTCCTGGCTGCTACAGTGACATTGGATGTTCCTACTGGTACCACTGCTCCTGCTGTCCTTGAGACTGATTATTGCTGTCTTTGTAGCCACTGTGTTCACACCACTCCTAACATTTTTGCTTCTCTGAATCCCACTCGTAGTCCTGGGAACAGTGTATCTTGTTGGCTAAGCATGTATCAGGCATTTGTTCCCAAGCAGCAAGGAGGCTGGGGATGTGAGTAGTCTGCTATTTTGGTTTCTATAACAGCACTTGTCTCCAAATATATCTTCTTATGGTGGGGACTTTCCTAAAGAGAAGAGGCTTCAAATGCTTGGCAGCCAAAGAACAGGTAATTGTCACGGTATGGTATTTTGGGTAGAGGAGATAAGTTTTCTGGAATGCGGGAGAGAGAGGAAGGTTTTTCTAGGAGACTTGGATACTGTATCTTTTTTCCTCCAACAGAAGAAGATGTGCCCTTCTGGCTATTGGGTTTTGTTAATGAAATAAGAGAGCCAGATCAAATGACTAAGCATTTATGTCACAACATACCTTGAAAGAAATTATACCAGTTGAAAAAATCTGCACCGATTAAAAGAAAAAGACTTCTATTGCAGTCTTAACCGTAATTGCTTTCAAATAGGTGGTGTCTCCTTGTTGTGCTCTGAATTACATGTCAAATATTGGTATTGGATTTGACACTGTCACCCTATTTCCTGTCCACGTTTATTTTCATCCATTGCATTTTGTCACAGCATTGGTATAGACCCAGCTTTGCAAAGATACGACCATCAGAAGGAATGAATGTATTGCAATCTATTGTTGAAAATGAACTCCCTCAAACTATCTTGAAAGTGGAACACAACTTTGGAACTACGGAGCTTTGTTGTTAGTGAAATTCTGATGGGATGGTGATGGAAATTTGAGATAAGGGACCTCTTCCAGCACTGCTTGATTGGGAGTGTGACAGCAGCTGGATGGTTCCAGAACAAAGAGATGGCAAAAGCTCTGCTACAGTGCACAGTAAACACTTTTTCTTGGTGTAGCCACCCTCCTTCTGTTCTGTTTCCTTTCCTAAATTGGGCATTTGTCACAGATGTGTGCAGCCTTTTCTTGTTAATTCATGAAACTCGCCTAACATACTGTAGCTTTTAAAATATATATTGACTCATGAACGGTACATCTTCTTACATGATTAGCAAAAAAGATGAGTACCTTTGCTGCCCAGATAAGGCCAATAAAGATTTAGGTGTATCTGAAAATATGGTTCTCTCTTTTTTTTTTTTTTTGGTACTGTGTATATTAGTACAAAGTTGGAGTTTATCTGAAAATTTATATTGCATTTGGAAAAAATACTTCCTTTTTTTTTTCCTTAGCTCCTTTTTCATTTGCTCTCTACTTGTCTATGCCTGGGTCTGTTATTTATTTGAGTTGACTGTGTCATTGTGATAAGAGTACTCTCTGTTTTTGTTATTTTCTTTTAAAGTTCTCAAGTTTTATAATTTACCAGCCTGACCAATCTCAGTGTTGAGTCTACAGGGTAGAGGATAACATGGAGCCCTCAAATTATGTATCACTTATTTGTGTTTCAGCTGGAATAATAGTTTCTGGGAAAGTTGGGGAAATATTCCTAAAGTGTAGAGAACCTTAGGATTATAATACATTTCCTCTATTACAAAAGGCAGCTTTCTATTAAGTTGTCATACAGGGTGTTGTGGTGGACAGACCACTAGATCTTTGGCCCCCACCAAAGATCCAAATGTCCTGATCTCTGGAAAGAGGGAGATAAGAGAGAGAAAGAGATGTAACCATGTCAGCCAAGGTCAGAGTGATGAGATAGCTGTCTTTGAAGGTGAAGAGGGCTACAAATGAAAGAATGAGAACCCCCTCTAGAAGCTAGAAAAGGCAAGAAAACATATTCTACAAGACCCCTCAAAAGGAATGCAACCTGTCAACTGTTAATTTTAGCCTAGTGAGACCCATTTCAGACTTTTGACTTCCAGAACTGTAAGATAATAAATTCATATTGATATAAAGCCCTACATTTGTTGTAATTTTTCACATCAGCAATATGAAAGGAATTATAGGTGTGAAGTTGAAGAAACCATAGTAATGCACGCTCTAGAATGTTATGGCTCTCAAAGTGTCAAACTGATAACTATATAATCACCTTTACCATTCTCACATTTCCCACAAGCAGAATTAATTATACCATGCTTCTGTTCAGGCATGTACTCTCACCATCATATACTTTTTACATGGAGTTCTGATGATTGCCTCCAAAAAGCTGAAAGCCTTTGGCAGATGGATCCAATTTATGAATCCAGCTTCAATAAATGTAAAGATTGAAATGCACTAAATCATTGCCTGTTAGTGCCTTAGTCAAGAACTAAGGGTGGGCATACAAAAATAAACCTTTGGCTAGTGGACCTTGCTACCATCAGTACATATTTCTTCATCCTGTTATATTTACTTTATGACACTTTAATTGTTTCTGTCATAGACCTGTTAATCATGTACACATAAACCTGTAGGACATTGTTTTGCTTTTCCATGGGGCTACAGCCAAGAATAGAAGCCAGGAATGTTCAGTGTGGATGCATATATCTTCTCCCCATATATGTGGAAGCATGTAGCTCTACAAATGACTACTATGAATATGCTGTTTGTTCATAAAAATATTTTGTAATCACTTCAAAATATACTACCCCCCTCCCTTTTTTTAGAGCTTGGGCCTTTAAATTCCTGCCTTTTGGATATTCTTTCATTTCTCACTTGAGTTTTCTTAATCATCACCTCCCTTACCAGTTTGGAAACTCGCACAGCTACCTTTGCACATGGTCGAGGATGGGGAGGGGAAGGGGAAAGAGTGGATGGGGAATGGCCGGGGAGGGGGATGAGAAAGGAGAAGGGGAAGCAGCAGCACTCAATAGAAATTAAGGGTTTGATTTCATGCATATGATGCATGATCTTAAGAGAGAATCCAGGAGATTCCAGGATTCCTGGATTCCAGGAGAGAATCCAGGGTGCCTGGGTGGCTCAGTCAATTAAGCATCTGACTCTTGATTTCAGCTCAGGTCATGATCTCAAGGTTTGTGAGTTTGAGCCTCGCATCGGGCTCTGTGCTGATAGCATGGAACCTACTTGGGATTTTCTCTCTTCATCTGTGCCTCTCTCTCTCAAAATAAATAAGTAAATTAAAAAAAAGAGAATACAGGAGAAAGTTTGCATGTGGTTTTCAGGTTTTGTGGATGAGCTGCCTCTATTTTTTGTGATTGTGAGTTAGTGAAAGTGTACTGTATTTCTATGCTCCCCTGAAGAAACAAGATGAGTACTCTTTGCCCTTAACCTCCTTTTTCTCTTAACTAGATTCAAATGTATGTCCTCCTTTGTGCCTTCATTACATAGGTGGTTAATCTCAAGGTCACCTGAAGTATCAATGCTCATCCCTTCTGGATTGAACTCACCATACTGCAGTATAGCCACATATTTTCTGACCATCTCCTGGTACATCTTCATTGCTTCATTTTATAGACTGCATTTTTTTAAGTTTTCCCATTTTCTTTGTAACTTGGAATGAACCATGACCAAATTAACAAATGAAATAATTCTGTTTATCTATGTTTTCTTCTTCCTTTATTTGTGGATTTGGTTCACAGTTGTTTTCACATATTTTTAAAAATGTTTTACTTTTTATTTTTTTGATGGTGGGGGGAGAGGCAGAGGGTGGGAGAGAGAATCCCAAGCAGGCTCTGTGGTGTCTGTGCAGAGCCCAATGCAGGGCTCCATCTCACCAACCATGAGATCATGACCTTATCTGAAATCACGAGTCAGAAGCTCAACCAACTGAGCCACACAACTGCTGGTATTTTCATAGATGTTTTGATTGCTAATGAGGTTAAACTAAAGATTGTCAATTCTAGTTTGGTATAAACTATGTGACAAAACTCTATTAGGTTCATTAATGTTCATTTTTTATTTTGTCTTCACAAAAACTTCTACAAGGAGGTGAAAATATTCCCATTTTAGAGATGAAGAATTCGAGGCTCAGAAAGTCATCAGCAGAATGCAGTTTTTCTTGCCTGATTGTTCTAGTTTGGACTGCCAGTACTCTGTTGAATAGGTGTGGTAAGAGGAGTACCCTTGTTCATGATCTTATAGGAAAATCTACTCTATGGCAATGAGTATAATGTTAGCTGTGGGTATATATACAGTATGTAGCTGTACTATATAGCCTTTATTATGTTGAGATATGTTTCTTCTGTGCCTAATTTGTTAAGCACTTTCATCATGAATGGATATGGAATTTTGTCAGATGCTTTTTCTGCATCTATTTAGATAATCATATGATTCATTCATTCTGTTACTGTGATGTATCTTAATGATTTGAGTATTTTGAACTATCCTTGCATCCCTGGATAAATCCCATTTGATCATTGGGGCACCTGGGTGGCTCGGTCGGTTAAGCGTCCGACTTCGGCTCAGGTCATGATCTCACGGTCCGTGGGTTCGAGCCCCGCCTCGGGCTCTGTGCTGACAGCTCAGAGCCTGGAGCCTGTTTCAGATTCTGTGTCTCCCTCTCTCTGTGACCCTCCCCCATTCATGCTCTGTCTCTCTCTCTCTCAAAAATAAATAATCGTTAAAAAAAATAAAAAAAAATCCCATTTGATCATAGTGAATCCTTTTAATGTGGTACTGAATTTGGTTTGCAATTTATTGAGAATCTTTGCAAGTATATTCATCAGGAATATTGTCTCTAGTTCTTCTTTCTAATAGTATCCTTTTCTGGTTTTATATTTGGATAATGTGGCCTCATAAAATGAGTTTTTTATTTTTAAACAATTTTTAATGATTATTTGTTTTTGAGAGAGAGAGAGAGAATGAGAGAGTGAGTGAGAGCAGGGGAGGGGCAACACAGAGCGAGGGAGACATAGAATCTGAAGCAGGCTCTAGGTTCTGAGCTGTCAGCACAGAGCCCAATGTGGGGCTCAAACCCATGAACTGTGAGATCATGACCTGAGCTGGACACTTAACCCACTGAGCCATCCAGGTGTCCCTGGTGTTAATTCTTTTTTAAATGTGTGGTAAAATTACCAGTGATGCCGTCTGGTTCGGGGCTTTTCTTCTTTGGGTGATTGTTGATTACGGGATTCAACACCCTTGCTAGTAATAGGTCTATTTAGGTTTTCTATCTGTTCTTGGTTCAGTCTTGGTAAGTTGCATGTTTCTAAGAATTGAGAAAGAATTATTGTTGTGTAGAATTATTCAGAGTAGCTTCTTATGATTCTTTTGTAATATCATAAGTATCCATTGTAATGTTTCCTTTTTCATTTATAATTTTGTTGATTTGGCGCCTTTATTTTCCCCTTGGTTAGTGTAGCTAAGTGTTTGCCAATTTTGTTTCATTTCAAAGGGCCAACTTTTAGTTCAGTTTATCTTCTCCATTGTTTATCTGTTCTCCATTTCATTTATTTTTGTTCTAATCTGTTTTTTCCTTTTTTCTGCTAACTTTGGGCTTAGTATGTTCTTTTTCTAGTTCCTTAAGGTATAGAGCTGGATTGTTTATACCTTTCTTGCTTCTCAATGTAGGTGTTTATTGCCATGTACTTCCTTCCCTCTTAGAACTGCTTGTTAATGATTCTGGTTTCATGTGTTGTGTCCAGAGAAGATACTTGGTATGAGATCAGCCTTTTTGAATTTTCTAAGACTTATTTTGTGGCCTAACATATGGTCTTTTTCTAGAAAATGTTCCATTTTGCTTGAGAAAAATGTGTATTGTTCTATCATTGGATAAACTGTTCTGTATATATTTGTTAGGTTCATTTGGTCTATACTGTTCTTCAAATGTACTGTTTCCTTATGGATTCCCTGTCTGGATGATCTGTCTGTTGTTGAGAGCAGAGTATTGAAATTCACAACTAATACAGTATTAAAGTATATTTCTTCTTTTAGCTCTGTGAGTTTTATATATTTAGGTGCTTCAATGTTGAGCACCTAAATATTTAAAACTGTTACATCTTCTTGGCATATCGATCAAGTTATCATTATGTAATGATCTTCTTTGTCTTTTTTTTTTTTTTCACTAGTTTAAAGTTCATTTTGTCTGGTATGAATTTAACTACCTCTGCTTTTTGTTTGTTTACCATGTGCTTGAAATATCTTTGTTGTGTTCTTTTGTGTAATTACTACATGGTTTTTCCTTATGGTTATCATGAGACTTATATAAAATAGCTTAAACTTACAATACCTATTTTAAACTGACAACCTCATTAGAATTCATAAACTGTACATTTTTACTTCTCCATCTCACCGTTTTGGTTATTGATGTTACAATTTAATGTTTTTTTTATAGGGTGTAACTAGTAACAAATTATTATAGATGTTATGTTTGCTATGTTCATTCATTTTTTTAACTTCTAAATTAGAAGTGTAATTATGCATCAGTATTACTTATTATAGAATCTAACAATGACTATACGTTTATGATTACCAGTGAGATTTATTCTTCCTTTTTAATATTTTTAGGATGTTAATCACCTTTCTTTTACTTTCACTCAAAGAACTATTCAATTTAGCATTTCCTGTAAGGCAGGTGTGGTGGTAATAAACTCTTTCCTCTTTTTTTTTTTTTTTTTTTTTTTTTTTTTTTTTGGTTGGTGGGGAAGTCTTTATCCCTTCTTTGTTTGGGAAGGACAGCTTTGCTCAGTCGAGAATTAATGGTTGACCTTTACTTTCAATATTTTGAATATGTCATCCCATTCTCTCCCACCCTGAAAAGTTTGTTTTGGAAAATCTACTAGTAGTCTCTTGGAGGTTCCTTTTTTATGTAACTTCTTTCTTTTCTTTTGCTGTGTTTAAAAATACTTTTTCTCTTTGGCAATTAAGTTACAATGTATCTTGGTGTAGCTATAGCGAGGTTCAATCTATGCAGCATCTTTTGGGCCTTGTGGATCTGAATGACCATTTCTTTTCCCAGATTGGAAGTTTTCAGCTATTATTGCTTTAAATATACTTACTATCCTTTCTTCTTTCTCTTCTTCTGGAATTTCCATAATGCAGATTTTTTGTTGTTGTTGTCATGGTTGTTGGTGGTGTGAACTGTAATCTTATAGGCTTTCTTTACTTTCTTCCATTCTTTTTTATTTTTGTTCCTCTGGGTGATTTTCAATGTCCTATTCTCCAGATAACTGAGTCATTTTTGTACAGGTCAAGTCCAGTTTTGAAACTCTCTCTTGTGTTCTTTTGTTCACTTACTTTGTTTTCTTTTGGTGGTTGCTATTTTCTGTCAAATTTCTCCTTTTGATCATGCATTGCTTCCCTAATAATATCTATCACTTAGTTATCTATGTTTTCTATAGTTCTCTACATTTCCTTAAAAGGATTGTTCTGAAATATTTGACAGTTCATAGTTATCCATTTCTTTAGGGTTAGTTATTGGGGCTTCATTACTTTTCTTGGGTGGTATCATGTTTACCTGATTTTTCATGATCCTTGATTCCTCAGGTTGTATCTATGTATTTGAGTAATTGCGCTCCTCTTCTAGGCTTTACAGGTTTGCTTTGACAGAGACAGTTCATCACCAGTTAGGTCATTTGGGTTACCCTGTCCTTGGTTAGGCGGGGGTCTGCTGTTAGGGTCTATTTTGGGGTAATCTAGCTGTGAAGACAGAGATGGGGGCTGTGCTACTGGCTGAGAACAGATGGCTTGGTTTCCTACCCAAGTGAGGCTGTAGGTTGTGCTCTGAAATTTAGATTCTCTGGTCAGGCCTACTATTTGGGAGTATTATATTCAGTAGTTGAGAGGACTATGAGTTATCTTCCCTGCCCTTGCTGGGCAACAGGACCAAACGCAGGGCCTATACAGCTCATTGTTTGGGAACCTCAGCCCGGCCAATAGTACGCCCTGCATTCTTTGTCAGGTGAGGCCACTAGTTTCAGTCTGCAAATGGGAGAAGCCACAGGCTGTGCTGCCTGTTCAGAGTGCCACTGAAAGTAGGGCTGTTGAAAGGGCTCTGCAGCTTTCCATGTGCTGGGGTGGTTGGGTTTCCTGGTCAGACAGGCTGAAGGCTGTATTCAGCAATGAGTAAGGCTATGAATTTCAGTCTCTGTCTGTAGAGAAGCAGGAGAAGCAGCTCTAAAGTCCATAAAACAATCTGTTTGTTGGTTTAAGCTCACCTATACCCCCACTTCCCTTACTGAACAGAGCCACTGGCTTTGTTCTGCTTTTTAGCCTGAGCGCTGCTGGGCCGCATAACTTATAGGACTTACCACTGGGCCTTCTGATCAGATGGGGCCAAAAACACTGTCTACAACAGGTGGGGGCTGGGATTCAGCTCCTTACCTGAATGTGGGCAAACTGGGCTGTAGGGCCAGCAGAACTCCTCGTTTGAGGATCCAGATCATTCATATCTGCACCCTGCTGAGTTTTCTGGTCAGAGTGGATTCCCCACTTGGTTCCGTAGATGGGCAAAAATGCTAGTTACAATTACTATTTGTTCGCAGATAAAAACTCAGTCTGCCAGGATCCATGTGCTCGTTTTTGCAGGCCCTTCCCCACCTTCTTGGTTACAGTCATCTTCCTAGTGGTTGAGCCCCACATTGCCTTGCATCCCCATGGTGTGAGATCAGAGTAGTGGCTGTCACAAAGTGACCCACCATGCTGGGGGTGGGGATGTTTGTACCCCACAGGCTCTGTCTTCCCACTAGAGGAACTGGAGGCTCAGGGGTGACCTCTCATCATGGTACTCTGCTGGCCTGGGGGAGACAAAAAGTAGTCAGTGTATATAGCTGCTTCTCTCACCATTCTAATGTTGTCTTTCTCATTCTCTGTGGTGCAGGGTAGGAAGGAATGTTTCAGCCTCACCGCCATAATTTTCAGTAGTATATTGTTCTTTTAGACTTGGTAGTGTTCTTGTGAGGGAGAGTGAAATAAGGGATGACCTAGGTACCATCCTAGTGATGTTACTTTCCAGAGTGTAATTTTGAACCCAGATTTTTGGTCTAAATCTTTATTCCTTCTGTTATACCTCTTTACCAATTTTATTAATAACCAGTATTTATTAAGTACATGCTGTGTGCTAGGCATTGTTCCTAGTCCTTTACTTACGTTCACTCAACTAATTGACAAACCTATGCACTGTTATTATCTTTGATTTATAGGAGGGGAAAATGAGTTCATGGTTGAGTGATTGCCCAAGGTTCTGTTGTTAATAAGTGCAGAATCAGAAACCCAAAGGATGTGCTGTGTCCTTTGGAGTCTGAGCTCTTGCATTGTGATGAGCCATTAAAGGTAAAGGTGCTAATTAAAAGTCAGCCGTGACTAATTTCAATGGGTAATGCAAATTGATTTATACCATAATATTTTGGTGACTTTTCGGCCTTCTGAGATATCATACTTGAACTGTGAGTGGTATAAATGGGAGGTAGGATTTTTGAGCCCCCTTTTTTTGAGTTACTGCAGTAGTTGAGACTAAGAAGATAAACTAGAATTAGTTGTGAATAAAGCACAATCCTTTTTCTTTATTTTTTAACAACAGCCCTTGTACAAGGCCCTGGGATTGTTCTTAACACGGGAGATCTTAGCCTCCAGCCTTAAAATTGTTATTTTGCTTCTAGATTAAAAAGTCATGAGTTCTTTTTATCTGAAAATGTGCACATAGAGAGCTTCCATGATAATCTTGATAGCCTCTCACTTTATTTGTGGCTACCTTATGGGTTTTTGTAGAGATTCTAGAAGGGAAAAATAAGTACATTTCCAAACCATTCAGAAGAATGGTTCCCATTGTAGAAAGTTCATTGACTGTAGACACCATTCAAGGAATTGTGGGTAGGTGTGTAAAGGGTGGTTGTGGAGGTAGGTGTGGCACTTGATTACTATAGCAGTCGATTCCCTTCTGCCCACATGGCACCAAGGATTATTGAGGATTTGGGGTTGTATTTTATTGGTCTTTCTGTCCCTAGTTCATGATGCTAATGCTCATTTGTAAATCTGGAATTGGGGACCTGAATAGAAACAAGGCAGCGAGTGGCTGGCTGGTGTGGTATCCACTTGGTTTTGTTTGTTTGTTTATTTGGTTTTGCTTTTTAATATTTTATTCATTCATTTATTTATTTTTAAAATGAGCTCTACACCTAATGTAGGGCTTGAACTTATGACCCTGAAATCAAGACTTCCATGCTCTACGGACTGAGCCAGCCAGGCAACCCTGGTATCTTCTTGCTAAGAGAGAAAAATCTGCCCAGGATTTCCTGGGACAGATTTCTCAACACTGAAGTTACCCTGTTCATGCCAAATTTATTTTACTTACATAAATATACATATGGAAGGGAAATTAGACAATACTATAAGGTTTTTGCACCATGATATACATCCCCTCTCCTTCCCCAGGAAAGCACTGCAGATTAAAACCATTTTTTTGGGGGGGGGGTCTCATGAGAGTAGATGTACAGATGGTTATCTCTGATGCTCTGGGTTTATTTTTCATAATTTTCTCCCTTAACAGAGTAGTTCTCAACCTCACATTTCCTGTGCTCATTTGGACATAAAATAGCAGAAAGGTGAAGAGAATCTCTGACCCACAAGTAAAATCTGTGTTCTCTTGTCACTTCATCAAATTAGTTCTGGTGTCATTTTGTTTTCCCCCGGAAATAAATCACTGTTAAGCAATTCTTTATAAAGCAGCCCACACATTTATCACACCACCGTGATCTGAACCCATTTAGGGAATTTTAAGGTACAGTTGGTCATGTTGCTGGTCTAGCAAGTCTGGCCTTGTCACAGTACATCTCTCTTCACTACCCGTTCTACCATTAATCCTTCAGAACAGAGACTTCAGGCATTGCTAGTTAGAGGCTTGGAAATAATCCTAAAAAGTACAATAGTATGGCAAGGGGAGGCAGAGCTTTTAATTTTTCCAAGTTAACAGAGGATGCGAAGACTGATAGGAAAGGGCAGAAAAATTGATGAAACATCAGAAATAATGAGAAAATATCTTCAGAACTTGAGCTTCTGTGATTCATTTGCCTCATGTTTAGTTTGTTAGGAGATTTAGTGAAAGAAACAATTGGTTTTTTGCATAAATAAATCGTAGCAACCATTAAATATGAAATGTAATTTCAGTCATATTTTTTTTAACATTTTCTAAGAGCGTGGTTTTCTTACTCCACACTTGACATACGGAGTATGGTATGGTCAATAGTATTATCATTTCCACTATCATTACAAGGGTATTTGAGGATTAGGAAGGTTAAATAATTTGACTGAAGCCATGGGTTGGGACACAAATTCTGGATGCTTTTATCACTGTACTAGAATATAATTTTTTTAAAAAGGATGCCTTGCCATTAGTTTTTTTTTTCTTTAGCACTTTTGAGATTTGATAACTAAGGAAGTAGTTATTTTATCTGAATTTAGAAGTCATCAAATAGCTAAACTTGCTAAATTATTTTATTTATGATGTTTATTTTAAAAATAAGTAGTAATTTTTGTTTACATTTGAGGATATTCTAGAAATCAAGGACTTGTATTAATTATTGATTTTCTTTATTGTACTTTTGGGGAATAAAATAATAGACTGCTGTACTAATTCAGGTATCATATGACAAACATAGAGTAATTGCTTTTGGAATATTTGATTAGACCAAAAATTTATTTCCAAAAGTAACCTGAGTAATGTCCACCTAAGTCTTGTTTGAAGATCTTGTAGTGAGTACTGTAGCTTTTAAACTTATTTGACTTTAATGCCAAAAAAGTATTATCCTTTTGAATACACACATACAATTATTTATATGACTAATATTTCAGAAAATATTGATTACCCTTTATATAATCCATGCTCACTGATATTGTGTGTTTTATCCCATTTCAAAATATATGCTGGTCCTGACCCACAATATTGACATTATAACTCGACAGTCATGATCTACGATTTGTAGTTTGTTCAGGTGTAGTGTGGTAGGTCAAAAATGAGGTGGTTTTTCATTCAGATACTTACTAGTTATGTGTCACCTATCAATCACATGGTGATACTCAGTATTTCTTTAGGAGGTTGCATGTCTGGGTACTTGGGAGACACTCAGTAAATGTGCATTTCTTTAGACTTTAGAGTTTTTACTTTTGTCTTTAATTATCATTCCATAGTGTGGCAGAAAATGTCTTTTTGTTTGGGCATTCTAGCATGCTATTGGAGTTTTATACTCTTTGTAGTTTTAACTGTGTTTTTCATTTATTGGCCTTAAATGAAAATCAATAAAAATAAAAAATAGCAAAAAAAAATCTTGTAGCAGTCTTAATAGATCAATGTTAAGTAATCCAGAAACCAGAACAGAATTTAGGGGTTCATTAATTTTTATGTGTCACAAATGGAAATGACTACTTGTATTTGTTAGTTATTTTTTTATGACCACTGTTTATAACATCTTCTAAGACTTTTTTTTTTTTTCCCTTGGCCTCCATTCTTTTTAACCTTCCTGGCCCATTTTTTGAGGAGGTGCCAGCAAGGTCTTTCTCAGTCAAATCTTTAATCATGTTATTTCCGACCTCAGCAGCCTTCACTGGCTCACTACTGATATGGAGTGAGCCTGATTTGGAGCTCTCGTGAAACAAGACTAGCCTACCTTTGGAGTTTTATTTCCTTTCCAGTCTCTACTTTATGCATATTGCTCTGATCAGACAAGATAATCTGTCTTTCCCCAAATAGATATGACAATTTCTAGTCTTTGTGCCTTTCCTTATGTTTTACCTGGAGTATCCTTCTCTTAGTCTGTCTCTACTCATTAATAACCCTGCTCCTGTTTTCACATTTCATATCAGAGCTGTCTGTTGGATTGTGATTCTTGTAACTGATTCCATACTCACTCCCATATAACTCCAATGACACTGATTCTTTTGAAGCTCCCTCCTAGGGCCAGCTTTCTTTATTTCTTTTCTTTCTTCCCTCCCCTCCTCACCCCTCCTCCCTCCTTCCTTCCTTCCTTTCCTAACTTCCTTCCTTCCTTCTTTTTCTTTTTTATCTTTTAATCTCAACTTTACCTATAGATGTGTTTATTTTATTGTTTATAATATCACACTGTATAAACACACTTGAAATAAATGAAATGGACATACTCCTAGAAAAATATAATCTTCCAATTTAAAAAAAATTATTTTCTTTCTGGCTTTAATGAGATATCACTGACATATAACATTGTATAAATTTAAGATGTACAATGTGTTGATTGGATACACTTAAGCATTGTAATATAATTACCACTGTAGTGTTAAACTAACACCTCCATTCCATCACATAGTTACCTTTTCTTTCTTGTGATGAGAAAACAAGATTTACTGTCCTAGCAACTTCCAAATGTGTAATACATCATTGCTAACTATAATCACAACACTATGTATTAGATCTTGAGAACCCAATCATCTTCTAACTGGAAGTTTATACTCTTTGACCAATATCTCCCCATCTCCCCATCCCAGCCCCTGGTGACCACCATTGTTGTCTGTGGTTCTGAGTTTAGCTGTTTTAGATTCCATATAAAAAAGTGTTATACAGCATTTATCTTCCTCTGATTTATTTCATAGTGCCTAGGGCCCTTTTTCCTTCATATCGCAAGGCATATATAGTCTGTCTCAAGTTGGAAATATTTCATGGCTCCCATACAGATGATTGGTGGAGAGGTTTTATTTCTGAAGATAATTCACAGAGATCATAGTAGGACTAATAGCACTTCTGCAACTTAGCTTTAAATGCATAAATTGTTTCTTGTGCTATGACGGGGTAAAATTATCCAGTTGGTGTAAATCTTATTAGGCTTGATAAATGGACTTAATAATGATCAGATGATGAAATTAAATGAGTCAGTGAATGTTAATATCTCTCCTTCCATATAAATGTATGTCTTGAGATAGTTCCAGTATGTGGCATTTACATTATACTACGATGAATTAATAACATTTGGGTCTGAGAGAAGCAAAGTCAAAGACAAATGTAATTTTCTGTGAAATATATATTTAATACTTTTTAACATTAAGCCAGTTACCTTTGGGTGCCAATTAAACATTACACCCCTTCCTCCAGTGATTTAAATAAAAATATTTGTGGTGTCTATAGAGTGAGTCTATTAGTTTTCTTATTGCTGCCTCAAATGCCAGAGTATTGTAGATTTTCTTCAGTTCCATTGAGTTAGGTACATTTTATTGATTCTGCTACAATCTGAGAGATTTGGTTTTGAGATTGAGAGTAAACTGGGCAGATTCCACATTATGTCCACCATTGGATTAGTATATCAATGTTTTGTCTGCCTGGCTATGGCCTTCAAGTTTGGTTAAAGAGTACTAGTATTGTAAAAATCCCAGAATAGTATACAGTGGTTTTATGTTGCTCTGAGGGGTGTACACCTTGCATTTGGTTGCTTTATGCATAACACAGAATTGTTATCATGGCAAGTTCAGTGGCAACCTTTAGTCTGTAGAGGGACCTATTGAGAAGTGTGTCACTTGAACTTAAATTCACATTTTGAGATGAATGTATATATACTTCAGATGCTCCACTGCCTCAGAGTTACTGTGTACTTTAAAAGCACCTTTGGGTTTATATGACTAAGATAGAGATCTTCACAGTTAGAATGTAATATTGCCCTAGACCACGAAAAGTGGTCTTGAAATTCTGTAGCTCTATGTGATTGATATCTTTAAAACAGTATGTTACGGAGATGCTATGATATATCATATGTATTTTTTAAATGTATACTTAGGAATGCGGTTAAGTTCCCATTTTTTCAAAGAACAGTGTAGGTTCTCAGGGAAAATGTGCCCTAAAATGTGCACTTTGGCATAAAGGTTATTTCAAATTATAAGTAGTAAAAACCCTGTAGATTCAGGAAAGGTGCTCTGCCTTTTAAAATAAATTTCTTTCTAATAGGGATATTTTAAACTAAAATTAGAGCCCAAAGATTTTATTTATATAAAGCATTTCAATAAAAGCCTTCTAATTCAACCTTGGTTTCTGTTATCCTTGAATATTGGTTTTCACAGATCATTTGTAGGGACTAGGAGAAATTTTGGTCCCCTTTTCCTATGAAGGAAGGGTAGTAAATAAGTGATTAACCTTTTAAACTTCTCTGTGAATTTTGTAGGGTCTTTTAAAAGTGAAGATACAGGGGCTTCTACTTTAAAAGATTTGGCTGCTGTCCAAGAGAAACCAGTTTTTTTCAGTGGGGCATCTAGGATACACCTGCAATGGGCATTGCACATGAATGCCTGAAACTGGCAAAGCCTGATTATCAGTGCCTCAAAGATAGGAGCAAAGCAAGCTGATGGCTATTTTCAGGTGTTTTTGTTAAACTCATTTCCTGGCTTTCAGCATTTACATGAGCAGCCTGTATACTTTGAACCTAGAGATTAGGCCTGAGTGCTCCTTGTAACCCTTATAGGGAAAGGTAAATTAGAACAGACAGATGAGGCCAGATTTTAAGGGAAATTTATGTTGGATGTAGACTTTTGTTTCTGAGTCTTAAGCCTAATGTCTGTGATTTTATCTTGTCAAGGAAGTCCCTAAGGCTAGCAGTTAAACTACTAGGAAAACTGAGCACTCTTTGAAATATATATGTATATATACTCTCTCTATATACATATATATACATATATACATATGTATATTCTATATATACACATATGTATATGTATATATATGTGTGTATATATGTATATATATTTTTTCTTTTAATTTTTTTCTTTTAAATATATTTTACATTTCTTTTAAATTTAAAATATAAATTTTTTCTTTTAAAAAGCCCACTTAAAGGATGCATTGTCTGGCCATTGATGAGTAGGATCTAATAGTGACTCAAACCCGTAAGCCTTAAGGCTTAACCAAAGATCCAAAGAGGGCATAGGTGATACAACCCCACGACCCAATGTCTACTTCCAAAATTAGTCTAAGAAAGCAAAGACCTTTGTTGCACAGGCAGTGATGGTGTGGTGAAAATGGTGTCTCTAGTCTCACACAAAATTGTGAGATGCCTCTGGTCACAAGCCCTCTAGTCTATCATACCAGGTACACTGTACAGGAATGGGACTTTCCAGTACTATTGAGGAACAGAGTTTGAGACAACAAAGGTTCCTATGGGCTAAAACCTCTCATGACAAACACCCCTGAGAGCTGGCATGGCCGGACAGAGAGAGAGAGGACAGAGTCAGTAAGGTAAGGTCTATTTGACTCCCACCAAAGTGCCCCCCCCCCCATGGTAGAGACCAAAGAGAATATTCTCTGTCACAAAGCCAAGCTCTTAAGACACAGAACAAAACGGGGAGGGGAGGGGAACATATGCACATTGCCAGTCTTGGCCAAGCCTTGGATCTCTTGGAGCCACACTAATACTTAAGAGGGATATGCTGCAGGGTTGGAGACTGTTGTTTTACAGTGCACCTTGATGCATGGAAGTTTTCTTGAGATTGGTGGGTGACTGAGTGTCAATCTCACCCATTCCAGTGACCAACTTAGCCTTTCACAGAAGTCTTTTTGAGGTGGAGAGAGCTCTCACAGCTCTTAAGTGCTCAAGCCTTGCCCACTAATTTTGTGGCTTTGGCTTCCAATATGTCCCTTAGCAACAGCCTGTACCTCATGTGCATATTAAATGACATAGACAAAAGAATACAAGGACTGTATCTGGGAGGAAATGGATCAGTAACCAAACAGTACTCTACCAAATTTCACCAAAAAATCACTAGGCCCAGGAAACAAGTTCCACAAATATTTTTTACTGCTAATGTAAATTTAGGAAGAGAGAAAAGGGCTCTCACCATTCTTGCTCTACAGGACTCTGCAGATAGAGGTACTAGGAGGCTTAAATGGTAAGAAATCTCATCTGCCAGCTGCTTGTGAGATGTCCCAAGAATCGCTCAGGTGAAGCAGTGTCTGGGGTCAGCAGTGTACAGCCAGTTAAAGTATCCTGCCGACTATGCCACCTGTCCAGGAGGAAGACCTTCCTCTGCCCTGTGGTCCCTCTAGCTGGACTTGGAATCAAACTGAAATGAGACCGATTTCCGAGGAGGAAATCAAATTTAATAGGCGTATGTACAGGGAATCCTCTCAGACATGAAATTCCAAAGACAGGCCACATGAAGTTTATATGAGCTAAGGAGAAGGATAGGGGAGAAAACTCATTAGCAGGGATGTGAAAGGAGATGTTCAGAAAAACACGGTTGCCCTATTAAGCAGGTAAGTAAGTTCCTTTGGTAAAGGGGACCCCTGTTAATAATGCTCTTCTTGTTGGAGGTTCTTCTTTCCCATGTAAATTTAGGTAGTTACGGAGGCAGAACACTTTTCTGCCTCTGTTTGGTTTTTATCGCTTTTTTGATTTATTTTTTTATGTTTATTTTAGTTTTGAGAGAGAGACTGTGAATAGGGGAGGGGTAGAGAGAGAGGGAGACATAAAATCTGAAGCAGGCTCCAGGCTCTGAGCTGTCAGCAACAGAGCCTGACACAGGCTTAAACCCATGAATTGCGAGATCATGACCTGAGCCAAAGGTGGCCACTTAACCCACTGAGCGCCCCAGGCACCCTGGGTTATCACTTTCAGCTGGAAATAAACTTTTTCTACAGTGGCACATTTGGGGGTAGACTGCCCTGGGCTTCTACAACAGTAATGCTTAAACTTATGTAAATTGATGCAGTGAGTTTTCCCCATAATATAAAATTTTTTAGTATTTAGTGAAATGGCAAGAACCAGTTGCCTTGTAGGTTACATTGTTGACTTACACGTTTTCACTTTGTCACGGTGACAACATAACAGGGGGCTTGACCCACTCTAGTCCAATAACTGGAAAGGATTTCCACAAGATTGTCAGGCAAACCTTTGAGTCTCAGCACAAACTGAATATGGGATGAAATGGAGAAAGCCTTTTATTTTTTATGTTGTAAAGCAGAAGGACATATGCAGGATTAGCTTGGAGAAAATAATGACTTGGTTGATTCACATACATTTACCAGCTAATGTCTACATAGAACTAAGCACCATGCTGACTCATGGTAAGCCCTTCATATATTGGCATTACCCTTGAAGAAGCATGTACCATAGGAGTTAAGACCATGCTCCCTGGCGCAAAACTCTGGGTTTAAGCTAAGTGAGTTCAGATAACTTTTTAAAACTATCTGTACCTCTCTTTCCTCATCTCCATAATAGAGATAGAATAGGGAATTACTGCACAGTGGTTGTGGGAAATAAAGATACTAATGTATGAAAGCATTTATAATGGTGTTTTTAATAAGCAAGAAAACTAATAAAAATACTGGCTAAATGACAGTTATTTGTTACTTGTAAGGTATTCTAAGACTAATTCTTTTTTTTTTTTAATTTCTTAACATTTATTTATTATTGAGAGACAGAGACGGAGCGTGAGCAGGAGAGGGGCAGAGAGAGAGAGAGGGAGACACAGAATCTGAGGCAGGCTCCAGGCTGTCAGCACAGATCCCGACTTGGGGCTCGAACTCAAAACCCGCGAGATCATGACTTGAGCCGAAGTCGGATGCTTAACCGACTGAGCCACCTAGGATCTCCTCTAAGACTAATTCTTAACACAATTATATTTCTTAACATTCTTAGAAAATTAGGGTCTCTTCATTTCCTTGCTTTCTTTGGAAATTTGAAATTGCAGGTAGCTACACCCAAGTATAGGACATGTTTTTCTGATTCTTCACCCTTGTTGGAGAAGCCTGTTTCCCAGGGATAGTCTGGTTATTTGTCTGCAGATCTTCCCCTGGGGATTATGTAGCAGCTACTTCAAAGCTATCTCAGCTTGCATTTAATCATTTGAAACATCAAATAACTTGTTTGTTCATTTTATGCATGTTTTCTTATTGAGGAAATTAGTTAACCTAAAATGAGTACCAGCAGCTGATTTTTCTTGGTTTTCCTCTTAAAGTAGTTCTCAGGCATGTTTATCTGGGAAGAGTGGGGCACTCTCCTATAGCTTTTAAGGATGATTGAACTTGGGAACATTCTGTTTAACCACAACACTCTTGTTCCCTCTATTTAATTTCTTAAAGCTCTCCCTCCCTTCTATGCAGTTATCATTTTTCTTTTACATTAGGTGGCCAAGATTTGTTTTTCCTCCTCTTTGAGGGAGGACCTTTATTAAGCAACTCTGTGTGTGTGTGTGTGTGTGTGTGTGTGTGTGTGTGTGTGTGTGTGTTGCTCTAGCCCACTGTCCACTGCTGAGTTGAGGAGGTGGTGATGAGTAAGAAAAACCAAGCTTCTGTTCTCATGGGGCTTTGAATCTCATGGGAGAATACAGACAGTAACGAGCAAATAAATGTTATTTTTGAAAGTTTGAAAGTATGATGAGTAAAACGAAGCAGGAAAATGGGCCAAAGATGCAAGAAGAAGGGTTGTACTTCAGATGAAGTGACCACGGGCGGCCCCAGTGTTGAAGTGGTCTGTCGGCAGAGAGTGGAATGGTGAGAGGGAAGCTATCTGGGGAAAGAAGATTCCAGGCAGAAAGAACAGCCAGGCAGAAGGAATGATGAGAGGGAAGCTGTCTGGGCAAAGAAGATTCCAGGCAGAAGGAACAGCCAATGTCAGGGCTCCAAGGCAAGAAAGAGCTTGGTGTGGGTGAGAATGAGTATCAGTGACAAATTCATTTTTGTTGCGTTCTGGATTCCAGGGGATATTTTCAAGATGTTTGGGATATATACCAATGAATAAAATAAAATTTATTTTTCCTCTTAGGACATTTACATTGTCAGGCTGAGAAGATGGAAGGGGTTGGACCGGGGCGGAAGGGGAAGAAAATAAGCAAGCCCAACAAAAGGATTAATTATGTAGAGTATTAGCTGATCAGTGATATGAACAAAAAATAATGGGGGGAGGTTAGGAATATGGGGTGGGTGGGCTACAATTTAAAATAGTGAGTGTAAGGTAGCCCTTACAGAACAGGTGACATTCAAGCAAAATACTGAAGGAGCTAGGGGAGTTAGCTACCTGTGCCTCGGAGAGGAAATTGCCAGACATAGATAGGAACTAGTGCAAAAGTCATTAGGTAGCATTAAGTCTAGTTTATTGATAAAGTCTCAGGGAATTTTCTGAGCAGAACAGAGTGAGAGAGACAGTCGTTGAAAACAGGTTTGAATAGGTAATAAGTGGTATTTCATGTAAGGCCTTTAAACCACTGTCAGTATTTCATTTTGACTCTGAATGAAATGAGGTACCATCTGTGTGTGCATGGAGAGGAGTAAGTTAGGCGGCATGGGCTGCGCTGGAGGGTTAGAGCAGGGATACCTGCCTGAACAATAATGTAGTAAGCCAATGGTAAGACTGTCAGATTCTGAATGTAATTTAAAGGCTTCTGGAGGTGCAGTGGAGTAGGTTTGGACTAGGTGAGTTTTGGATATGTCAACTGGGAGACATCTGTTACACATGGTGGTTAATGCTCCTTTGTCTATGGGCAGTGTGTGTATCCCCACTGCTGACTTAAGCTTTGTGGTGCAAATGGCTTTGGCCAGTGGGTCCTTAGAAATGAGATGAAATGTGGGATTTAGATGTTGGGCTTAGCCTCATGTGCTTCTGTCTTCATTATGAATAGAACTTCCCCTGGGTAGCTGGTGACCTCCCAGTTGCTTCCCGTGTGAGTGAGTGCAAGAGAAGCAGATCTGTCCCAGCTAAGTGCAGCGAGACCTACAGCTTGAAGCTGCCCTATGAGCCCACTTTAGATCTTCACACCCTTACTAACCTGCAGATCTATGCAAATCGATGGCTGCTTATAAGTCACTGAGTTTTAGGGCAATCTGTTACGCAGAAGTTTTATGGCAGTAACTAACCAATAGTGCATCTAAACAGTGGAGTGAAATAGGGAGTTGGATATAAGAATCTGGAGTTGAGAAGAGGTCTGGCCTGAAGATAGAAAGTTGGCAGTTATTGGCATATTGATGGTATTTACAACAACAGGATGAAATGAGATCACCATGGGAGTGAATGCAGTAGAGAAGGTAACCACAGATTGCATTACTGCATCATTACAAGATGCCAAGAGAGGAGCAACAAGCAGAGAAAACTGAGAAGGAACCACCAGTGAGGCAGAAGGAAAATAAGTTGCTATAAAAAGTTAAGTGGGTAAAAATAATATGGAAGAGGACAAGGTGATAAACTCTGTCAAAGGCAGGCAACTAAGAATTGGTCATTGTAATTGGTAACCTGGGGGCTGTTGTTGACCTTGATACATGCAGTTCCCAGGAAGAGGTGCAAGCCTGATTAGGAATGAGTTTGTGGATAATAAGGAGACTACATGGAAATGGTGAGTAAGGTAACTTTCTGAGGAATTTTGTGGAAAGAGGATAGATATGAGATTAAATCCTAGCCCCATCACAGAGAGAATGGTATTGGGTTTTATTCTGAATGAGGTGGGAAGTACTTGAAGTGTGTGTAAGTAGTGATCCCTTTGTCTTTTAAATATTGCTCTGGCTGCGTTGTAGGGAAGGATGTGAGAAGAGCAGTCAAGAGGCTATTTCTGTTTCCTAGATGAGAGATTGTGTTGGCTTCCACTAGAGTTAACAGCACTGGAGATGCATAAGTCATGCATAAATTGTACAGCAAGGTAATTGTATTAGAAAGACAGTGTGGGATCTTCAGGATTTTTAAAAAGTTTTTGGGACTGAATGAAAAATCACAAATGTACAAGAGAATTACTTTGTATAATTTATTTCTAGATGTACCTTATGTGAATAGTGCCTACTTGAAACAATATGAGGTTATACTGGTTAATTAAATTTACATTCTGCCATTTTTCAAAATGGTAATCTGTTGTCTCCAGAAAAATGCATACAGTCATTGTTTTCTCCCTGAAATTCCATTCCACTCTGAACCATTCCAGTGACACTGGCCTATTTTGCTGGTAACATTAGAGACAGTTTCTGGTATAATGTCCTTGTGTGAGTTTGTGTGCAAAATAACTTTTTTTGAAAGGAAAATGTTTCATGATCTTTACTTGGGGAGAAGGTTAAGCAACAATGAAACAGACTTTTACTCACTTATATCTTGGAGTTGTATTTATACATTTATCAAGAATTGCTCCTATAGAAACGCTGAATAAATTATTTTGCCAATCGTGCTTTCAGTGGAGATTCAGATGATTGTCTGTGATCTGTTTTGCTCTTACACCGCGGCTAGAGGTTCCCATGGGAACCACCCCCAATTCGTGGGAAGAGTCAAATTTAACAAACAATACAGAAAAGCCATTTAATCATCTTCTGTGTGATCCTTGAAAGAGCAAGAAATACAGAGGAAATTAAATCACTAGAATCTCTCTCTCTGTATGGGACTGTCCAGGGAAAAAAGTTCTGCTCATGGTAAATAAATTTGATGGATGGCAAAAAAAAGCTCATTGTCCCAAATCTGACAATAACAAAACCTCTTCCATCATCTGCCTCTTTCTCAGTTGAAGAACCTTTTCAAAATTTGAGTATTTTGGTGTCTTAGACTCTGGCATCTTGCCAGTCGTTTTCATTTAACTTGTTTTTGCCCTGAAAGGTTTGTTTCCAGGAATAGCTTAGGATTTTAATACAGTGAGCCTTATACATAATCTTCTCATCATGTTTAGAGGTTAATTTAAAACCTGGATTTCCCATCTCTCTCTCTGTCCCTCACCCTATCTCCCTCCCCCATCTCTCACTTTCTCTCTCTCCCGCCCCCATGCTTACTTGCCTGCATTAATTAATTCCTGTATAGCGATGCATATTTGCTTTAGATATCTGTCTGGCTTTTCAGCTTCTGAAAGTGGAGGCTCTGTGTCTTTTATAGGGAAGTGGGGCACCGGATGCCACAACATATGCAAGCACAGATTATCTGTCCCTGGGAGGTAATTTTGTGAGTTGGGGTCTCCAAGGGTCAGCTACTCAGAAGAGTGATGATAAGGATAGCGGACACCCTTAAAGTCTCTATATTATAGGATCCAGCTCCTTTCTCTTGTCACTGACTTGAATGACAACTAAATTTGTTTCTACCAGGTTACTGATGGCCGTTGACTCCAATAGAGGGTCATTTGGAAGTGTCTTGGAGACCATGTGGTCCTAGGCTTCACTTGATCTGCACCTGACTTTCCTCTCCAGGTTCATCATCTTCTCACTCTCTCCCTTGTTCTCTACTGTGAAACCACATTGGCAAGTGTCCTTGTGTTTGTGGTTTATTTCTCCTTAAATGCCCCTTTATAATCCCCATTCATCTTTATAATCTCAGTTTATGTGCCACTTCCTCAGAAGGCACCCTCTAGTCTACATTAGGTTTCCCTGTATTGTTTCCTCACTGCATCTTTACTTTTCTATCAAAATATTTGACCTATTTATAGTTATGTTTTGTAGATGAGGTCCTACAAAAGGGGGGAGGGTTGTTACACTTGGGTTTGCTTCTTCTCTTCTTTAGTGACAGATACTCCAAAATGACTCCCCTTGAAAGCATATATGTGAATTTCCCCATAAGGGCAGGCCAGTAGCATGGCTGCCCCAGAAGGGGGAATATTGAGACTAAAAGTAAAATATTTGGTATCGTTGAGAGAAGACATGGAATTTTAGATGGTACATGCCTGAACCATTCTTGCTCAGTATTTCCATGACTTGCTGGTGCCCAGGAGGTGGCTGTTTGTGGGAATTAAACAAACAAACAAACAAACAAACAACCGAGCCATGATAAACTGGGAAGCGCAAGTACTGGCCATTTTTGATGAACTAAGCATTCAAAAAAATGATATTGTCTTCCATATGCCCCGTGGAAGATGTACAAGGATCTATATACCAGGATAAGCCATTGCCGCAATGGCTTAACCTACCAGGCAGCATCCTTTAAATAGTGCCACCATGTGGCCGTACTTAGCAATGGCAATGATTGGATATCTACTCCCTAGGGTGGATGTTCAAGGACTTCCCATTACGTATGTGAGACATGAAGACAGAAATCAGAAGAATAAGAAATACAACTGTATATGAACCCTGATTTAGGTAATAATTTGTTTCCATTGGAATGTAAGATTCATTGTAGATTCTTATATAGATGAGGAGATGGAGGCTAAGAGACTCAGTCAAATACCTTATTACAGGATCACAGCATTAAGTGGTGATAGAATTAGGATATGAATATGTTAATTTTCTGGCCCCAGTTTTGTCAGTTCTGTGGTTGAACATCATGAAAAAAACTAGACATATTGCTGTGAACTATATTAAGCGGTCATGGTCCATTCCCTCATTAAGACAGCATGTCATGAATATTTTGGAATAGGTAAGTGTGTGTTCATGAGGTGCTTATTTCACAAGTCTCTGAATCATTTTTGGGGGGGGTCATTAAAATCTCTCATCTGTATGTCTGTACGTCCTCTTTCCAGTTTCCCTAGTAATCTCCTTCCTTTTCTTTCTCCCTGCCTCTTTGACGCAGTTTTTTATGATTGATTATTTTCGGGGGGGGGGGGGTAGAGAGAGAGGGAGACACAGAATCCGAAGCTGTGACTGTCATTGGCAAGTGTCCTTGTGTTTGTGGTTTATTTCTCCTTAGTGCCCCTCTGTAATACCTATTCATCTTTATAATCTGAGTTTATATGTCACTTCGTCCGAAAGCACACTCCAGTGTACGTTAGGTTTCCCTGTCAGCTGTCAGCACAGAGCCTGATGTGGGGCTCGAATGAACCGAAGTTGGATGCTTAACTGCCACCCAGGCACCTCTGATGCATTTTTCTTTCACCAGTTTCTTGAATAGACTTTTTTTCTTTTTAAATTTTTTAATGTTTATTTATTTTTGAAGAAGAGAGAGACAAAGCATGAGCAGGGCAGGGGCAGTAAAACAGGGAGACACAGAATCCCAAGCGGGCTTCAGGCTCTGAGCTGTCAGCCCAGAGCCCAATGTGGGACTTGAACTCCCGAGCTGTGAGATCATGACCTGAGCTGAAGTTGGATGCTTGATATACTGAGCCACCCAGAAGACCCTCTTGAATAGATTTCTTTAAAAAAATTTTTTTAAACATTTATTTTTAAGAGACAGTGAGAGATAGAGCATGAGCCTGGGAGGGGCAGAGAGAGAGAAGGAGACACAGAATCTGAAGCAGGCTGCAGGCTCTGAGCAAGCTGTCAGCACAGAGCCTGATGCGGGGTTTGAACCCACAAACTGAGATCATGACCTGAGCTGAAGTCAGATGCTCAACTGACTGAGCCACCCATGCGCCCCTTGAATAGATTTCTAAGGAAACAGTTTTGCTTTCTGATATGAAATTACTATCTTACACATGTACAAATGGAAGAAAATGTTTTAGAAGTGAGATAAGTGTGATACGCACATATTAATATAAAAAATAGATTATGTGATGCCTGGCAGATAATCAAAGAGAGAATGGGGTAGGAATAATGATGGCTTCTTAGAGGAAGAGGGTTTTGAGATAGGAGATGTAGATACAGATATGAGATAGAAGATAAAGATAAAAAATTTGCGACCCAGAGAGAAGTGAGACAGGGGGGGAAGAACAAGGTATGTGTATTTGTTGGGGTTGAGAGAAGAGAGTTGGTAAGACTTGGTGGGATTAGTCACAACCAACTGAGGAAAGGATGGCTTTGGAAGAAATCTCTGGAATCAATGGAACCCTAAGCTGCCAAAGGACTGGTTCCTGAAGATCATTAGAAGAGCTTATAAAATTGCAAACTGTTACGGGTGCAGCTGACTGGTAAGGAATCTTCATAGGTTTTGCATGTATAAACTGAGGATTACCTCTGCAAAGTAACATGAGAAAGCTTTGGAATAATGTCTGGTTTCAAAATGTGACTTTATTGTTTACTACCTCGATGATTTTGGAAAAACTTTTTAAGATCTAAGACTCAGGTGTAAAAATTGTTTTTTCTGACGATAAAGTGAAACGTCCCATAAGATGTCCTAGGGCAGCACTGGTTCAGAGGAGGCGTCCTATAAATACTAGTTTTATATTTCAATACATAGTCCATCCAAACTGTAGTATTCATTAAGCTATAGTTTTGAATGAATGTTTTCAGTTTATCTTTACTTATTTAGTTCTTGACATAAACTTTCCCTTTGGATTCTCTCAGAAATTAATAGTCTTTCATAAGTAGGTGTAGAATAAATCATTGTTTTCATTCAAGAGGCATGATTAAGCACACATTTACATAAAATCACTCCCAGAAATCTATGAAAATGAATGAAAAGAACCCCAAATTAAGGAGGATGATTTCATTTATACTGAAATTAGAGTAGAGTCTCAACTTCATACCCTAAATTACAAGGACTAGTGCTTGGATTCATTTTAGTAGAAGTTGCCAAGATTTAATTCACATGTTCTTTAATCTTGGGCATGCTGTACTACGTGGGAAATGAAAATGTTTGAAGAGCTTTCTAACAGCTCTGGTAAATTTCATGTTCCAGAAAATGGAGGTTATAACAAAAAGACCAAAGGGGGTATGTTGCTTTCCAGAAGTATTAATGTAAGAAGTGTAGACATGTGTCCAGAAGTCTACTGTCCTTCATTATTTGTCCATTAATATTTTAGTACATACATAGTCAATGTTTCTTAAAATAAAGTTCATAAATAATAAAGAAATAAAAGCTTTATTTAACAGTTTTTTACCATACAAATGTAGTTGTGGTCTTAGCAACTACTGAAAGAAGTATGAAGGACAAATGGACCTGTTATACCAAAGACAACCATCAGAAAACTTTGATTCTTACATGAAAATGGCTGGACAGATTATCCTCATTTTCTTTTCTGTACCGCATGTGAAAAGAGCCTAAACTCTAAGTGGAGTGAATCATGACTGATACAGGGAAGTGAAAATGTCTATTCCAGCAGGAGCCACAAAGACCATCAGGCAATCTAAATAAGAGAATCAGACTAGTTACAGAATATATGAATGGCTGAATCTGCAGAGGCTGGAGCTGCTGCAGAGAAGGTATGTATGTGTGGCTGATCACTGCTCGTCCATTCTTGACATTTGTGAACTTGAAGTTGTTTCTTAAGACCTTCAATAGAATCAAGGCATCTTTTGGTTTTTCTTTGTTTGTTTTTGAAGGGGTTACATCTCCAGATTTAAAAATGTGGGGAACCAGCCCAACATTCTTTATAAAGCATGAGACACTGGAGGCAGCACTCTGCAGGCTAGATAGGACATTTCTGTGAGGTATAATTGGCCCATAGGCTTTCAGTTCAAAGCCTCTGAGCCTAATGTATGATGAGGGGATCCTGAGAGGCAGAGTGTAAAGTAGGGATGAAGTCTCAGATCACCGTCAGCAATCTTGGCATCAAGCCTACAAAATTTCCTGGAGTGCTGATTAACTCTCTTAGCCCAAGACAAAATCTGATCAGGGGCTTTGTTGTGTAACAGTGATGCTCCAGAATTGATACTTTTAAAAAGGATCTTCCTACTGAGACGTCTGCTCCTCAGTATAAACACACTGCTTTCATGAATTTGAACTTTTTTTTGCGTTTTAAAAGAAAATAATATTTTTCAGCATATCCCCAAAGCTACCATATCTATGCCTTCCTAACTCTTCCTTATGAACTTTCTTAATATTAAAAAAATGTATATGTATATGTATTTTTTATATATACATATAAATAAATCAAAGCAGAACACAAAACCATTAGGCATATTTTGCCCCCTCTTGTTCTAGCCTACCTTAGGTTCCTTATGAACCTATGATCCAAATGGTGATACAAGCCATTTTTGCCTGATCATTGGGAGATTGTAGGGGTCTCAGAGCGGTAGGAAATAACAGAAAAGGCAACAGAAGTTTGGTTTTGAGACTGTCCTCATGAAAGGTATCCAATTTCTCTGCCCTGTGGATTTCATATTAAATGGATTATCTATCTGCCAGGCACTTTCAACCTTCCCCCTTCACTGCCTTTCTCTGAGGACTATTGAAGCATTCTGTTTTGTGATGTGAGACATTTTTTTGCAGGTGATTTGTAGAATATGAGATCTGTAAGCAGCCATTAAAATACCCTATTTTATTTTTAAAGCAGTGTTTGAATGGATTAGGTTTGTCCTACTATAATCTTTTTTTGTCAGTTTGACAGCTTTTTTTTTTTTTTTAAATGTTTAATCCTTTGACAAACCTTTACCCACATTTATGTTTAACCTTGGACCACCTGCCCTGGCTGGTATATATGTGATTTGCTGTTAGGAAATGCATATTTCTTTTCCACTGTTATTTAACTTCAAATCTCCCCCAGACTGTTATTTTTCTTAGCTTTGCTTTCCCCTCTTTCTAATATTATTAGAATTCTAATATTACTATATTATGCTAGTATTGATAAAGTTATTGAAAAATAATAGTCTAGTTAAATGCAGAGGTACCTAATTTGCTTGTGGAAAAGCCAAAGTGGGATGGGAAGGACATGTTACTAAATTGTAATTTAGAATTTTTATCATTGCGGGGTGCCTGGCTGGCTCATTCAGTAGAACATGCAACTCTTGATTTTGGGGTTGTGACTTCGAGCCCTATGTTGGGTGTAGAGATTACTTAAAATCTTTAGAAAAATAAAATTTGTATCATTGACTGTCAATCTCATGGTGTTCTGTCTATGACTCTATAAATATATGTTCTCTTGATTGTTAGCAGTGGAGTGCAATTTGGCAGTCATTTGGTCCAAAACCATCCTTTTACTGAAAAGGCAACTGTGAAACAAGTAGGAGAGCTATCTTGGCCAAGGTCATACAAATGCTAGTGTTGGAATCAGGAGATAGCATTACATAGTGGTTAAGAGCTTAGGCTATGAAGGCAGACAAAACTGGGTTTGTGTCCCGGTTGGGTGACCAAGTATTAATTATCTTTTTGTGACTTCAGGCAAGCCACATGACGTTTCTGAGGCACGGTTTCAACAATTTTGAAATGGAGGTAACAATGGTACTCACTTCAGAGGGTTGTGATGAGGAGTAAGGAATAGAATCCACACCAGCTGCATGGCAGTGCCTTGCCCATAGCAAGTCCTCACTGAGTTGTTATTGTTGTCACTGTCATGCTCCATATTCCGACCAGTAGCTAGGGTGATTTTATCACCCAGTTCTAGCAATGCTTCCATACCAGCTGAAGGCTTTCTTGAGGCCGTTCACTTCCTCAACAGATGCTAAGTGTGTGTTACCATTTTTTGAGGCCGTCTTTAAGTTGTTCAGCGATGTATATTATTGAGTTTGCACCCCCACCCCGATTTCCATTTTTCACATTTGATTCATAAATTCAGTAAGTACGTATTGAGCACCTTCCTTCTGTGTACATGGTTCTGTACTTATATCTGATCATATAGTTGGGAGCGACAGGGCACAACAGCTATCCTCACAGAGCTTATGTTTTGGGGGTGGAGGAATAGATTATAAACAATTGTACTTGATTTATGATTGTGGTAAGGAACAAAAATGAGTATCAGTTACTATGAGTGAGTAAAAGAGGGGGTCAACATGGAGATTTGTAGGGCAAATAGGTTTTAGGTAGGCATTTGTGCAGAAAACTGTGTGTTTTGCAGAGACCCTGCAGAGGTGCAGGGAGAGAAAAGCACTGTAATTCCAGGAATGGATAGAAATTCATTGTGGCTGAAGCAAGTAGATGCTGGAGGTTGTAAGTGGAGAGGAAGGAGCCTAGATTATGAATTTTTAGGCTGTGTTAAGTTTTCTGGGTTTAATTATGAGGGAATGGAAGGTTATTGGAAGATTATAAGCATAAAATGTCATGAGCAGGTATTTTTAAAAGATCATTTTAGCACTTATGAAGAATAGGTTGAGGGAAGAAGATGAGAAACAGAGCTATTCGGGTTAGATGGTGGCTTGTAATGAGGTTTGAAGAGTGAGGGTAGAGAGAGATCTGAGAGGTGCTCAGAAGTCACAGTGAAGGACCTGGGTTTGTAGTTGGGGTGTTGGCAGAGGTGGGAAGAGGTGCCAAGAATTACTCCTTTTCAGGCTTGAGTTCCAGATATTATGCATGTTGATATATGATCAGAATTTTCCCAGATGCAGTCTGAGCATAGAAGAGTGCCAGGTTCTGGCACAAGACTGACTGAAATGATGGACTGCACTGTAGAGAGTGTGTAAGAAAAACACACTCCTGCTGTGTGTTTCTCCTCCATTTTCACACTACTACCACACTGCAAACACATGTGGCACCAGATGTGTGGGGCTTTTCCCTACAGCAGTCATATGTCTGTGACACCAGTGGAATGCCCCACAGTTCATTTCTGACATCAGCCAGAGTCCGCAGAGACCCCTCAGTTCTCCAAGACTGTCCCCTACATCAGACGCTGAATGCAAGGGGTAGTTTCCCAGGTTACCTACAACTTCTTTCCAATTGGGTGTAATTCACAGGTTCCCATGGATTCCCTCCTTGGGTTTGGCCATTTTCTGGAATAGCTCCCAGAACTCAGTGACTCACTTACATTTACATTTAGTACATAATAGAGGACATGGTAAAGGTATAGATGAACAGTTTGAAGAAGAGAAACATAGGGCAAGGTCTGGAAGGGCACTGATTGCAGCAGCTTCTTTCCCCATGGAGTTGGGGTGTCCCACCCTCCCAGCATGGGGGATGTGTTCACTGACTGGGAAGTTCTCCCAAACCCTATACTTTTGGAATTTGTATGGAGGCTTCATCATGGAGATGTGTTGAATCATTCACTCAATCTCTAGGCCCTCTTCCCTTTCCTGAGGATAGGGGTTGGGGCTGAAAGTTTTAAGTTTCTAATAATGGCTTGGTCTTCTTGGTGACCAGACCGCATTCAGGAACTGTTCATTAGACTACCAAGGAATGTGCCATTAGGGGGAAAGAAAAAAAAAAAAGATGCTCCTATGATCTAGGAAATTTAGGATCTCTGTGTCAGGAACCAGAATTATAGACCAAAAACTAGAGCAAAAGATACTCCTAGTACTCTTATCAATAGGGAAATTACAAGAGTTAAAGCAAGTCTGTGTGAGGAACCATGGATAAAGACCAAATGTATGTTTGTTATTATAAATCACAGTGTCACAGAGAAAGAAGTAGAAGACTAAGTCATGATTAGAACATATTTCTATTTCAAATATGTTAAGTAATAAGACCATGAAATACAAGGGGTTCATATAGTAGTGCATTATGAGGTTTGTGTATGTTAATCAGAATGGAAGTATTCTTGTTTCATGTTGTTTTGATAGGTACAGTGTTCACTTACAGGAATCCCAGAAACTACTTAGGTCAATTATATTAATTAGTTTTTTAAAAGTTTATTTACTTAGAGAGAGAGAGAGTGAGTGAGTGTTGGGGAGGGGCAGAGAAAAAGGGAGAGAGAGAGAATCCCAAGCAGGCTCTGTGCTGACACTGGGGCTCGAATTCATGAACCATGACCTCATCATCCCATGAAATGTGAAATTATGACCTGAGCTGAAATCAGGAGTTGGAAGCTTAACTGACTGAGTCACCCACGTGCCCATAAATCAATCACTTTTTAATAGAAACCTGGAATCAGTTCTTTAGTATAAATTGATTGATTGGAATGTTTGCTTCTAAAATTAAGCTGAAACCACTGCTGTTTGTACATAAGATATTGATTGTGCATCTTTTACCAGTGTCTTAAATATCTTATTTTTTCTTTAGTTTTATTCTTTTTCAATGAGAACCTAAGCTTCAGACTAAATGTAGTGTAGGTGTGAATGAGGGCAAAATAAAAATACCACATAATTTGGTGTAGTTTTCTTATATACATTTTATTCATTTCAACATATTATGATTGAACTTGATTTGCACATGAATTCATTTTTGTTCATTGCCTTGAGGTTCCTATCTGATTGAGAATTAAGTTTTCAAAATTCTGTTCGTTGTATTCAAAAATACTCGCTTTTAATGTTCACATAATGTACACATGTATATGTATGTGGATTTTTAAAAAAAAATTAAAAATCTTTCATTGTGAAGAAATTTGAACATTAGACCACACTGGCACTTCAATCAGGATTTTGTTTTGTTTTATTTGGGACTTTGGTTCTTTTTTAACTCTCTACAACATAATAGGGAAGACTGTGCCCCACAACTGGGAAATGGTTAAGGGTCCCCATACACTTGAAATTTTGAGGTGTATCCAAGGCTACCATTCATGCAAAAAAGAAGTGTAGGTGAGTTGTTGTGACCTGTTTATTGACTTCACACTATTTGCCAAACTTAGGGAATGATGAAAGATACTCTTGTTATCTACTGGCCAGATGAACTGTCACAGTCTGTACCACCACTGTTTTGAGAAAGTTTAAAGGCACATATAGGAGATGACTAAATTAATAGACCAGTTGAGGTTTCCAGTGACACAAGGGCATGTTGCATTTATCAAACAAAAACAATCATGAAAAAAAATAGGGAAACTTTAAAAATTAATCAACAAAACAAAACAGAGAGAAAGAGAGAAAGGTAGGAAAAAACACACATCATCCGCCTTAGTCAACACTGTAAATATCAGAAAGGATATTACTGGAAACCAAATTAATTAAGGGAGGTCTGGCAAAATGAGCATAACTACAAACAAAAAGACAGTTTATAAAGGAGATGAAACTAAGTCCTGGGGCTCATCTCATAGCTAATCATAGGGGTTTTAGAAATAGAACAGATGTGAGGAAGAAGTATAAAGTTATAGATTACCATTTCCCCTAAGTGGAACTAAGTCTTGAATCCTTAACATTAAGTGAACCCACCACAGACTGGTGAAGATTAATGAAAATAAAACCTTTTAGACATATCATGGTGAAAATTTTGAATTCCAAGGACAAAAATAAAATTCATAGAATAATTGACACACAAAAAAATAGTTTACTTACAAGAAAATGAGAATTTGTTACCTAATTTGTCATCTCTAACACAAAATGCTGGAGGACAGTGCAACATAACTCTGAGTGAAGAGTTACAACTCTGGTATTCTTTAATCAAACTCTTTGCACATACAGGAAGGGAAAGAGTACATTAAAAAAATTTTTTTTAATCTTTATTTTTGAGAGAGAGAGGGGGGGGTGGGGAGGGGCAGAGAGACAGAGAAGGAGACACAGAGTCCAAAGCAGGCTCCAGGCTCTGAGCTGTCTTCACAGAGCCCTATGCGGGGCTCAAACTCTTGAACCATGACATCATGACCTGAGCCAAAGTCAGACACTTAACTGACTGAGCCACCCAGGGGCACCAGGAAAGAGTACATTTTGATACATAACAGGATTCAAAGAATTCTATAAATGAATTGTTCCTAAAGGAGAGGGGGGAGGGGGGATAAGGAGGTGGGGGAGTTGACAAATAAAGAGAAAGAAAAAGAAAAAGAGGGGAGGGGAAATGTAATGAAGTACTATACCCAAACTAAAAATGAGTCAGAATATGTCATGAATGAGGAGGACATGATATAATGGTCACATATGCTGCACTGGGCTGACTGCATTAAAATTCTGTCATCAGACTTTTAATGCTGATTCTTAGAGTCCAAAGTTAGGGATGAAATATATAAACTTGAGATAAGGCCTGGAAGTCTGTATTTTTAATAAGTTCCCCAGGTGACTTAACACCCAGCCATATATTTTTTTTTAATGTTTTTTTATTTTTGAGACAGAGAGAGACAGAGCATGAACAGGGGAGGGGCAGAGAGAGAGGGAGACACAGAATCTGAAACAGGCTCCAGGCTCTGAGCTGTCAGCACAGAGCCCGACGCGGGGCTCGAACTCACGGACTGTGAGATCATGACCTGAGCCGAAGTCGGACGCTTAACCGACCAAGCCACCCAGGCGCCCCAACACCCAGCCATATTTGGTAACCTGTAAGAGTCCAGTAAATTACATAACTAACTTACTGCTGATAATGTACTCATGAAATGTTAACGTAATGGTTTAGGGAAAGTATTTAACTAGAAAGAATACAATGTAAATATTTTTTCCTAAAACTAAAATTCACCTTATATCAGAAGTAGGCAATGTGTACAAGTTAGAGTGAAAAGGGGAGGGTAGGGTGAAGGGATCACTGAACAGATGCCATGTGCTGTTCTTGAAGAGGGAGCTCTTAGAGACAGTTTAATGATTGAGCACTGATGTTGCATCTGTTTGTATTGTAAGATAATATGCTTACATATTTTAAGATAACTAAGTATAGTAGAGATAAGATGAAGAGATCTGTATGCTAGAGAATGGAATATAATAAACAAGAAAAATAAGTCTTTGATAATTTGAAAAAATTGGGGGGAAAGAAAGAAAATATAAACACAAAAACTAAAATAAAGTGATAGAAAAGATACAAGTTATAACTGAAGGCAGTTAAATCTTAATTATAAAACAGATATTCTTATATCACGTTAAAAGTATAATGCATATACCATTTAAAAGAGGGTACATTTGAAGAAAATGGCACAAAATTATGAGGTTATTCACAATTACACAACTTACGCTTAGCATGGTTGAGCTTGTGGTTAAAAAATGGTTGTCAACTCATGGAATCAATGGATGTGCAAAGATATAAGAGCCTTCAACCACCATCACCACCCCAACCCCCCCAAAAAAATCAGGGTTAATTATACCATTATCACAGTCCACTTAATAAAGTATTAGATGGCACACATGAATATTTCTTTTTTTTTTTTTTTATGTGTATTTACTTTTGAGAGAGGGAGAGACAGAGTGCAAGCTGGGGAGGGGCAGAGAGAGAGAGGGAGACACAGAATCCGGAGCAGGACCCAGGCTCTGAGCTGTCCACACGGAGCCTGACACGGGGCTTGAACTCACCAACCATGAGATCATGACCTGAGCCAAAGTCGGACGCTTAACCAACTGAGCCACCCAGGTGCCCCGACGAATATTTCTATTGTTAAAAATTCAACCATTAAGCAAGATATAGTAGTATTAAACCCTTATGCACTGAAAAGCATGCATTAAAGTATGATGAATTTGAAACTTAAAAATCCATGGAAAAATTAACACAGTGCTACCAGTCTGGGAAATTTTAACATACTTCCTAGAATTGTATTAGAGAAATTCAATGTAAAAAGTGTAATGTGATTTTTGTTTTTACAGTTTTAAGCTCATATTTCTTCTTTGATAACACAAACTTCTACATCTTCTAATATCATTCTAATTTTTTTTAAATTTTTTTAACGTTTATTCATTTTTGAGAGACAGAGACAGAGCATGAACGGGGAAGGGGCAGAGAGAGAGGGAGACATAGAATCCGAAGCAGGCTTCAGGCTCTGAGCTGTCAGCACAGAGCCGGACGCAGGGTTCGAACTCACGAACTGCGACCTCATGACCTGAATCGAAGTTGGACACTTCAACCGACTGAGCCACCCAGGCGCCCCTAATATCATTCTAATTTTAAATTAAAGTTAATTTAGTAACTAAAAGTAAACTAAAGCATTATAGTAACTTAATTTGTTGTTCACACATCTCTCCTCATCCATTTTGGTATGACCTTTTAGGTTATTGTAGTATGTACAGTTTCACTTTTCTCATTTGAGGATCACTGATTTGAATATTAAAATTAAGATTTAATTCAAAGGCATAATGTGAAAGTTCTATACTACAAGTGTAGCCTTTATAATCCTTAAAAAGTGTTGTGGAATGTTCATGAAAATTTGTTACATAATAGACCTAAAAGAAGATTCTCATTAGGAGATTTAAGTTTCACTGATTACATTCTCTAATTAGAGTGCAGTAGAACTATAAGTTGACAGGTAGAAAAGTAGAATTACTTGGAAATTAAAAGAAAAAAGACAACTTCCGAATGGCTCTTGGGTCAAAGAGGGAAGCCTAACTAAAATTTTGGCTACTTAAAAAAAAAGTTCAAAGATACTGGAGATACTCAATATTCTGATATGTGGTCAGCTATTTATGCATAGATATTTTAACAAACATTATTGCTTTTTTTAAATATTAAAGATTGAAATTTAGTAAACAAAATATTTAACTCATGAAGTTAGAAAACAAATAGTAAAAATAGGAGAAATTAATAAAAAGTATTAGTAATGTAAAAATAAAAAAATCAGTGAATTGTTTACCTACAAAATATATAGAATTAAACATAGCCTGTGTTTTGAAAAGACTGGTAAAATGAACAGCGAAACTTGTCATTTCTGATTCAGAAAAATGAGAAGTCCATAAATAGGTAATATTAAAATGTAAAATGGATAAGACCTTAGATATGTCATAAATTTTCAAAGTCATCAGTTATGGATATATACATGCAATCAGAATTGATGATTTTCTTTGAGAAAATAGTACCATATTTTTCAGGAAAATAAAAATTCACAATTAAATGAATAACCTGCAGGGAAAATGCAAAATACTGCCTTAGATTTACTCTCCGTTCTGCAAAATGCACAGAATCAGCTGGTTTTATAGTTAAATGCAAGAAACAAAACAGATGAACATAGAGAAAAGGGAAAAGAGAGGGACGCAAACTGTTAAGAGACTGTTAACCATGAAGAACAAACTGAGGGCTTATAGAGGAGAGAGGTGGGCAGATGGGCTAAATGGGTTACCGGTATGAGGAGGGCACTTGTGATGAGCACTGGGTGTTGTATCTAAGTGATGAATCAAAATTCTACTCCTGAAATCACTATTACACTATATGTTAACTATAAACTAAATAAAAAATTGAAACAAAAAGAAATAGTTCAAGAAACAAATCATCTCTAAGTAATTTAAGCACTTCAAGTTTAAAACTAAAAGAGAACATTTTCTGCTTGATGTAAATGTTATGTTTTGAGAGGCTGAAATAAATATATTATTTGATAAAGCCTGCACCAGGTAACAACAAAATGTAGACCATTTTCCTTGTGATTGCTGATGTAAATATTAGTGAGTCAAAGTCAATATTACATTAAATGATATAAACTTTTCAAATTTATTCTAAAAATGTATGAACAGATCAGTGTTCAGAGGAATATTAATGTAATTCATTACAATCCATGAAAAAGATAAATATTCCATATTCCATATTATTATTTTGATAGATGTTAAAAGACTTTTGATAAAATTGAACAGGCATTCCCCAATAAAGCTCTTAGTAAACTAGAAAAAAATAAAGTAAAATGTCTTAGCAGGATTATATTTGAGGATATTTATGAAAAATCGTAGTAAACATGACAATTTATTATAAACACTAACAGCATTCCTTTTCACAATCAGAAAGGGACAGAAATGCCCCTTATCAGTGCTTAGTCAATAATGCTGTGAAGGTTGTAGAAAGTAAAGGGAAACAACATTAAGAATTAATAATGAAGAGGGGTGCCTGAGTGGCTCGGTTGGTTAAGCACCCGACTTCTCTGGTCATGATCTCACAATTCTTGAGTTGGAGCCTGGTGTCGGGCTCTGTGCTGACAGCTTGGAATCTGGAGCCTGCGTCAGATTCTGTGTCTCCTCTATCTGCCCCTTTCCTGCTCATGCTTTGTCTCTCAAAAATAAGTAAACATGAAAAAAATAAAAAAAAAAAAGAATTAATAGTGTGAAGGGACATATTACTATTTTCAGATTATATTTGCATTGTACAACAAAAGTTTTACAGTTACTTATAAACTTTTAAAACTAATGAGTTTTATACCAGGTAACAGATCAACAAAACCAGTAGCTTATAACAATCAGAAGTGTGAAGGAAATACTATTAATATACATAGAAAAAACAAATAAAACATAGAAATAAGGTTAACAGGAAATGCTCGAGCTGCATGAGAAAAGTATTGCCGTTTATTAAATAATATAAAACAAATGCTTGATTGACATATAAAGCACGCCATCTTTTTTAAAAATAAATTTTAATTTTGTTTATTTTTGAGAGAGACAGAGTATGAGGGCGGATGGGGCAGAGAGAAAGGGAGACAGAGTCTGAAGCAGGCTCTAGGCTCTGAGCTGTCAGCACAGAGCCTAACGTAGGGCTCGAACTCAGGAACTGTGAGATCATGACCTGAGTGGAAGTCAGATGCTTAACCGACTGACCCATCCAGGTGCCCCCAAAAACACATCATGTTCTTACAGTTGAAAGAACTATCGTTCTAAGGATGTCAGTTGTGTGCAAATTAATAGATAAGTTTATTGAAGTACAAATAAAAATCTCAACAGTTTTATTTATTTTTGTACTTAGATTTAGGGCAGGCTGAACTTAATGAATCAAAATTTGATCTAGAGGAAATGTGGCTAGAAAAGTATAGGATATTTAGGAACAGCATTGTGGAAGAGGCGATATAGGATTTTATTAGATATAAAAGTGAATAAAGTGCTAAATAATTTAAAAAAACTGTAGAGTAAAAAAAATTGTGCAGATACAGATTAATAGAAACAATAAATTATAGTTAGAAATTTAAGAGTTAATTAAATGTCAAATGAAATGAATAGTAGTATGGATTAATGACAGATAATACAAAGGGCCCACTTGCTTATTGGACCAACCCTCCAAACAAAATTTACATTAGACTGAAATTTAAATATGAAAATAATTACACACTACTAGATGAAATATTAAGATATTTTTCACTTTTGGGGAAGGACCTCCTTAGCTTGATCCAAATTCAGGAACTATAAAAGAAGAAAAAGGTAAGTTTTCTTAAAAACTTAAATTCCGTAAGTTAGAAATTCCCCATAAACACAAAGTATAGGTACTAGGTATGTATGTATGTATGCATGTATTTATTGTTGCTGTAAGTTTTGATTACATGACAATTTAGGCATCTATGTATCTAACACAAAATTAAATAAAAATAGCACATTCTTACACAAGAATGTGTAAACAATTCTAACTGATGATGAGATCAGTCTATATGATTGACAGAAAATGTTCATTACATTTTTGGAAGTAAACAACAATTATAAAATTGGAGGTAATTTGTGATATATGTATTTTTTTGTAATCTTGTGTCTTGTGTATAGAAAAAAAAAGATGTGAAAATAAATACCAGACTCTCAAGAATGCAGTAGCTAAAATGACAAGAGTGGAGATTTTTAACGTTAGTATTATTTATTTCTAAATTATTGGAAATTTATGATGAACATTCTTCATTTTAATAATTGGAATAAGTAGAGCAATTTCCATTTTAGGTAAGAAATTAAGTGGGAAGTTACAGTCTATTTTCTACCTGTTAAGCAAGATCCCTAAGCCAAACTGTGATTCTTGGAGTTGTTCTGAATGACACATCCCAAAGCGCATAGAAGCATGCTCATTGTTAGTGTCTGTTCAGTAATGAGTGAAACATTATATCCAATTGCCTCAAATACTATAAAGGACAAGAACAGATCATATGTATATTTACTTAATTTACTGAGTGTCATATTCTTGATGTGTTTAGTGTTAGCATTGTCTTTGATACTCTTAACGTGACAAGTGTTTTTCAAAGTGTTGCCCTTGGATCAGTAGCACCTGGGAACTTGTTAGAAATGCAGATTCTCAAGCTATCCCCCAGACTTTGTGAATCAGAAACTGCTACATCCTACTCCCAGAATCTGTGTTTGAAGAAGCATTCCAGTTGTTTCTGATAAGTATTAGTTTGAGAATCACTCATGTGGAATGCGTTCAGGGGAAAGAATGATTTTTAGCAAGTCAAGTTTTATTATACATTGATTTTTCCCCTTAGTATCAGAGGATTTATTGACAGTGATTAGAAAATTAATTGCTACAGGCCAGCCCATGGGGACCCTTGAATACATGGTAAGTTGGAGTTTTTTGTTTCTGCTTTCTTTTGGTAGATAGCATGACACCTGTTCTGTAGTAGTGTATAGTGGATTGTGGGGACTGACACTGGGGATAGAGGCAAGTTAGGAAGGAGGCTATTAAATAGATCAAACAAAAAATAACAAAAAACCTGTGTTAGATTTAAAAAATAGAATTGGAAAGGAAGAGGCAAATAAGAGAGATAGTGGATATGAGCAAAGGACTTGGTTACTGATTTGCTGTAGGGGCTAAAAAGAAACAAATAACAAAGTTTGAAATTTTAAGCTTAGGTGACAGTTATCATTGGGACTACAGATTAGAATGACTGTCAGTGATCTCTATATTGGTAGATTGTGCTATTAGTCATCATGAAAATGATTGGTTTGTTCAGATGTGTAAATTGGGGCTTTCAGTTAATCAAAATGGTGGTTAAAATTCCCATTGATTAGCATTAAAACACAAGAGAACACAGATACAGTTGAGTACTTTGCCAGACTCATCAAATATGATGGGCTAAGGACTCCTAATAGGATGATACCATGATCAAACACACTGTTTGGCTTAAACAGAAATGACAACACAGGCATACTCTTCTAACTTGCTGATTAGGGATGGTACTAGCTTGTTGATGGATGTCAGCCAAGACCTGGAATGGTTGGAAGCCAGTGCAGTAGAGCCTTCAGGAATCTGAATGATCGATTAGTTTTCATCCCATAACCTAATTTACCTGTATTAGAGTTTATCCAGAAACCTAAATGCTCCTTCTGCAAAGTTTGTATAGTACTTCATTTACATTTTTTTAAGTTTATTTATTTTGAGAGAGAGAAAGAATCCCAAGCAGGCTCCATGCTGTCAGCACAGAGCCTGGTGTGGGGCTTGATCTCCCAAAATGTGAGATCATGACCTGAGACAAAGAGTCAGATGCTCAACCACTGAGCCACCCAGGTGCCCCTCATTTAGATTTTTATTACAGTGATGGTTTATGCGTCTTGAGCAGAGCTTGTTACAGGATATAAGAGCTGTTAATGGCTATCAAGGGATAGATTTAATATTCTTGGAAGGTAGATCAGTGTGAACCAAGGTTTGAAGTTTGGATATGCCATGGCAGGAAAGTTAGAGGAATGGAGTAAAAAAAAAAATGTCTTTGCAAGTTCAAAGCCAACTCAAGTGTTTACTTCCTGAGAGAATTTGGTCTGACTTGAACCCTGGTTTGCATTTGTTAGTCTTAATAATAGTTTTATCATAGGGTTGGTATAAGAGGTAAATGAAATCATGCATATGCAACATTTAACACGGAATCTGCAGAAATAATTTCTCAATAAGGGTAGCTGGTGTTGTTACTATTATTTTATTTTATTATGAAATAAGCCTTGAGAGTCAACTAGAAGCGTGCAGATTTTAAGGGGAAAGTGTACATCTTCAGTACATTTGACTAGAACTATCAGCCACGAGCTAAGAAAACGTTATTGAGACTATGTTTGTTTGGTGAATAGTTGTGTAGAGGACCAAGAAAATCTTCATTCTTTTGGTTTTACTTTTTAAGGTAGAAGGGTGCAATGACTTGGTTATTCTAGAATGTACCATGTTGTCTTTTCTGTGGAAAGGGAGGCTACAATTGATCATTTAGATTAAACAAATAATGGTAAAACTA
The DNA here is from genome assembly GCF_027475565.1 of Acinonyx jubatus. Lineage (NCBI taxonomy): Eukaryota > Metazoa > Chordata > Mammalia > Carnivora > Felidae > Acinonyx > Acinonyx jubatus. The sequence continues at coordinate 122,370,339 of NC_069383.1, read as the reverse complement.
TAATAATCCATGGTGTATGTGGAAGCAAGCACTAGACCATTTCCCCGTATAAATATGTATAGGTCATTTTTTTTTAAAATTTATAAAAGTAAAGTACTTGGACAGGTCATTAAAAGTACCTTCCAGGTTTACTGTCCTATTTAAGAAGCCTCAGAATGTCATCAGTCTCCTAAACTTCTGATGGCTTCCTTTTCCTCTGGAGCCTTGAGTGTGTGTGTGTGTGTGTGTGTATGTGTGTGTGTGTGTGTGATTTCTTGCATAGACTACCCTCACTTGACATTTCTAAACATAGAAATCTCTAATTCTTCAAGACCCAGGTTACAGTCTTCCTCCTTAGCATAGTAATTTCCCCTGACTTCAACCAGGAGTAAGATCTCAAATTCAGTAGCACTTTGGACTGCTATTATAGCATGAATTTCAAATGGTCTGGTGTTGTATATGTTTGCATATAAATCTCTTTTTATCTTACTACATTGTAAACTCCTTAAGAGAAAGGTGAGAATCAATTTAAGAACATGGGGAAGGGTGGGGCGTCTGGGTGGCTCAGTCAGTTAAGTGTCAGACTCTTGATTTTGGCTCAGGTCGTGATCTCATGATTCGTGAGATTGAGCCCCATGTTGGGCTCTGTGGTAACAGTGCAGAAACAGCTTGTGATTCTCTCTCTCTGTCTCTCTCTGTCTCTGCTCTCTCTCAAAATAAATAAATAAACTTAAAAAAACAAAAAATATGGGCAAGGATTTGAAACAGAGGCTCCTGAATGCCATACTGAGGATTTAGCTTGGGTAGTGCTTGATACCAAATGATGCATCTCACTAACCATGGTTTAACGAACCAGAGATGGCTCCCTGCCGCCACAAGATGGTGATCTTTAAAAAGTGGCTTGGCAAGAGCTCTGGCTCACTACTTTGTAGTTGCTCTGACCAGTCAGGCAAAATGGAAGAAATGATCAGAAAGTGGATTGGATGAAGCTGGAAGGCGTAAAGAGAGGGCAGTTATCAGATACTATGGGCAAACAGGACAGCATAAAGTCAAGGTAAAGAAAGTAGTTACTAGACGCACAGGAAGATAACTGGTCTTCTTTACCAACTTGTTTAGCTGTACAGTAAACCTTATTACTGTGACCTGAAAAGGTTGCTTATTCCTTATTTATGGAAATAAAGCACCTAACGTGGCATCATTTTGTAATTTCTGTGATAGAAGGGATTCTTTCTTATGTTTAGTTTAAAAATGCCTCTCTGTAGCTTCCTTGTAAAAGTAGTTGGCATGCTTTCTGAAATCCTATAGAACATGCACTAACCCTCTGGCCATTGATATGCCTTCTGGAATAGACAGATCTTTCAGCAATGGGGGGATTCCTGTTTTTTATGGAAACATTACTAAGGACTTCATATCGTTCCTCTTTTACCACTATTCCCCAGTAAGAAATGGTATAAAACTTACTTTTAAAAAAAATTTTTTTTAATTTTATTTATTTTTGAGAGAGAGACAGAGCGTATGTGGGGGAGGGTCAGAGAGAGAGGGAGACACAAATTCCGAAGCAGTCTTCAGGCTCTGAGCTGTCTGCCCAGATCATGACCTGAGCCGAAGTTGGGCGCTCAATTGACTGAGCCATCCAGGCGTCCCTGTAAAACTTACTTATTGATAGAGTTTTGCTAAGTACAATATTCATACTACTTACTGGGACCATGGTTATTTTGTGTGGCATATTTTACATTCACTTTTGTTTTAATAGTTATGTATCTATTATAACGTATATTAGGATATAGACCTACCATGACAAATCCATGGTTTCTTAGATTCTCTTGGTTATGGCAGATAGGAAGTAAGCATTTAAATTTAAAATATTAAGGGGCTCCTGGGTAGCTCAGTAGGTTAGGCATTGGGCTCTCACGGCTGACAGCAGGGAGCCTGCTTGGGATTCTCTCTCTTCCTCTACGTCCCTCCCCTGTGCATGCTTGTTCTCTCTCTGAAAAAATAAATGAATAAACATTAAAAAAACAAATTTAAAATATTAAGTACATAAACAGCTTTGGTGATGTACCCATATGGTCAAAATAATGGAGGATGTTTACTAATGACTATAATTAAGAATTATTTGAATAAAAAGTGTTACAAGATTAGCATGATATACCACAGGCAAACTGGAATAAGATTATCACCTTCATTTTTGCTTTCTAAATTTATTGGATATATTCTAAGATATTTTATATACTTTGGGAGATGTATATTTAAAAGTCAGTTTAAATGTGGGGCACCTAGGTAGCTCAGTTGGTTAAGTGTCCATCTTTGGCAACTTCAACTTCTGTCATGATCTCGCTCTTTGTGAGTTCAAGCCCAGCATGGGGTCCTCTGTCATTAGCATGGAGCCTACTTCAGATCCTCTGTCTTCCTCTATCTGCCTTTCCTCAACTCAGGGGTGCTCACGCACGGTCTCTCTCTCTCAAAAATAAATAGACAAAAAAGTTAGTTTAAATGTAAAATAAAGAAATTGTAATCTGTACTGGCACTAATATTGCAAGAAGTAAATACCACAGCAAGGTCAGTAACATGAAAATGAACTTTTCTCTGAGTTTTAAGAATTTATTGAGAAGTTACTTTTGTGTTGGATAGAAGTCAATAGAAAATCAACAAAGAGTTACTTTTGTAGCTAGCATCCAAGAAACCTGCAGTCACATATAGATGCATGCAAGAATAAAAATTTAAAAAGTCACTTTCAAGAGAAAGAGGGAGATTTTTTTTCATAAATACCACTGCATACCCATTTCCATGTTGCATGTCAGGTAATTACACAAACACAGATAAAAGCAAAATTGTGGTGGTGAGTAATTCTAGGGTGCATACCCATTAAGGGATTATGAAAAAAGAAAGTTTAAAGCAAGAATGAGCAATACTGAGTGTTTTTTCAAAAGAGCTCTTAAGTCAGATGTACAATTGAAAGTGTATAGTTTCATCATCATACCATTTTTTATTACAGGAGAGAATTTCAACATTATCAGTGTGATTTTCACAGATTTTATTGATTTGGTAAAGTAACTATTAAATGTTGGTAATAACCTTCTACCTGGTTTCTCTACATCTGGTATCTTTTGTCTCTTTGATCCATCAGGTATACTACTGACATGTGTCTCCCTAAAGTACCTCTTGGATCGTATTCCTCCTCTGATCACACATCTTGAGTGGCTACTTTATGAATTCCTCCTCACATCTGAATTCTTCAGTGTTTGTGTGCTATCTGTTCGAAATCTACTTTGCATTTGTTTCCCTTTATTCTTGTGTTTGTTTACTTTTTATCTTCACATGCTGTATCAGTCAGGTTGTCCAGAGAAACAACCAGTAGGATTGTGTGTGTGTGTTAAGGAATATGTTTATTATGTATAATATACATATGTACAGTAAGGAATTGGTCCATATAGTTGCAGAAGCTGGTAAGTCCAAAATCTATGGGGTAGGATTTCAGGCTGGAAACTCAGGCAAGAGTTAATGTTGAAGTCTTGAGGTTCAAATGTGAAGAGCAGACTGGCAGGCTAGATACATAGACAGGAGTTGATGTTGTACTGTTGAATTTGAAATTTGTAGGGAAAGGTGGCTGGCTGGAAACACAGACAGAATTTTTATGTTACAGTCTTGAGGCAGAATTCCTTCTTTTCCAGGAAATCTGTTTGGCTGAGGCCCACCACCTTATTGAGGGTAGTTGTTACTTAAATTCAACTGATTATAGTAGTTGATTATATCTACAAAATACTTTTACAGCAATGTGAAGACTACTGTTTCCAAATAACTGGTCATCATAGCCTAGTTAAGTGGATACATAAAAGTTAACCACCACATATGCCATACTTTTTTTTTTTCCATCAGAATGATTTTTCGTTTTACATTTTCTGCCTTAGGTGTCCTTACTTGACTTTCCTAGACTTTAATACCCTTAAAGCCCTAGCTCATTTTCTTCTTCTATTGCAAAGCCATTACTGTTTACCTCAGCCAGGAATGATATAACTAAGACCTGTGACATTCTGTAGGAGGATGTACCATTTTTAAAGCATGCATTTCATGCTGCCTGGTATTGAATGTATTTGTGTAAGGCTTTTATATTGTATGAGAACTTTGAGTTTCTCGAGGGCCATGGTGGTAACCCACAGATCCTTGCATTTATTATATAATACATTGCTGTATACAAGGTGCTTACCATTTTTTGTTTTCTGAAGTGCCAGGGTACTATTTTAAGTCATTCTTAACCTTAAGGAATTCTAGCCTACAGTGGGAGTGTGATATAGCATAGTGTTTCACAAAGTGTGGTAGGCATTCTGTCACAGAGTATCATAGTTTTATTAATCAATGCATACTAATTTTAATATGATTTAGAAAAAGTGGAATTAACATCAAACTAATAAATTTTAAGGTATTAACATTTAGGATGAAGTTAAAATGGAACTGTGTTACAGTTGAATCAATTATTAAGTCAGAGAAGGTCAATGTATAAGTATGGCACTATAATGAAACAGTATGTAAAGGAATTGGGTTTGTGAAATATTAATGTCATGTAATCCTAGACTGAAAATGATGAGATCTAAAATTATTTAGCTCTTTCACACTGTGTAATCTAAGCCATTTTACTTTTCTCATCCTCTGTATTTCTTTTTTACATAGCATTTGATCAGTTTATCTTCCAAGTCTAAAACTAATTTGTTGCTTAGATCCCTTTAAATACACAATGCAGATGGTGCATGCAGGGAGAACATCTCTAACTGGTTGACTAACCCCAAATAGGCTATATGTATATTGAATGAAACAGGACCAGAAATTTTGCTAACAGCAGGCGCGGGGCATTCTTTAGCCTCGAACTGAAGCAGGTAGATTTATGATCTCATCTTACTTATTCTGTGACATTCCTGTTAAATGAATGTCCCTGATCTTCCTGCCATCCTACTCATATTTCTAATGTGCTCATAGCACTCCAAGGTAATCATGATCATTTGCAATTATAAATGTCCTGTTATCAATTAATTTGCAGTTCACCAGTAACCATCTGATTATCTCTAACAAAGCTGCAAAGGCATGGTAATTACATTGAAAGTAATTATCATGTAATTGCACGTAATTATTTGTACCTTGTTAAGTGCTCACATGATTAAAATATTTCTGGTCAAATACGAATTATACATGGGACAATTTTTTTTGGGGGGGGGGAATAAGAAAGTTTTGTTCCTTGTCTTCCCTTTTATAGATAAAGATGAGCCATCAAACTGACATTTCCATATTACCCCAAATAGGATGAGCTAGTAAGGAGAGGCAAATGTTAGATTTTATTAATAGGATTCTTCATACATCCAATGAAGTTGAGATAATAAACTTCAACTTTCAGCATGGATGAATGCTTTCCCTCCTGTAACTATAACAAAAAATATTACCCTATTAAGAGTATACACTATGAATGTCATTGAGGACAATGTGTTTTTCATGTCCAATACCTCCATTAGCAATTTTACACTGGACTTTTTTTCACAGAATTTTTTCTTCAGAACTTTTACTATTCGTCTACTCAGTGTTTTTTTTTTTAATTTGCAAAAGCTTTATTTATTTTCTTTAAGTTTATTTATTTATTTTGAGAGGGGGAGGCACAAAGAGAGAAGGAGAGAGAGAATCCCAAGCAGGTTCCACACTGTCAGCACAGAGCCTGATGCAGGCCTCAAACTCATGAACGCTGAGATCATGACCTGAGCTGAGATCAAGAGTTGGGTGTTAATGGACTGAACCACCCAGGCGCCCCTCACAAGCTTTATTTAGGATGGGGTGAGCTATATGTGTGATTGTAAAACGAATTCCTAAATTTGTCCATTTAGACATCCATAAAGATCAACTATATATATCAGCATGGTCCTTTAGAATAATATGTAAACCACATATCCAGTTTAAATTTCTCTTGTAGTCACATGAAAAAAGCAGCAAGAAGCAGGTAAAATTAATTTTAGTCATATATTTTATTTAAAACAATCATTAACTCAAAAATTTTCAGTATAAAAATTATTAATGACTTAACTTTTTTGTAGTAAGTTTTTGAAATCTGATATGTATTTTAATTATAGCACATTTCATTTCAGATTAGTCACATTTTCTAAATGACAGAATATGACTTCCATGACTAGGTCATTAAAGACATGGCAGCTTTTGCCTTGCTCTCTTGGATCACTTGCTCTAGGGGAGGCCAGAGGCCATGTGGAGGCTTAAGGATGCCCAGACAGCGTCATGGAGATGTTCACATGACAAAGAACTACGACATAACGCCAAAACGAGCATCAAGTTGCTGGTCATGTGAGTGAATCCTCTTGGAGGCAGATCCTCATCTGAGTCAGGTGCCTCTCTGGATGACATCTTGACTGCAACCTCCAGAACCACCAGCTAAGTTGCTCCCAAATTTCTGACCCCAAAATTATGTGAAATAATAAATGTTTATTGTTGTTTTAAGCACACTCCCCAATTTATATACATTTCTGTTTCTCATTAGTCACATGTAGCTTGTGACTACCGAATTAATAGTGTAGGTATATTGATTATATTGATCATATCTATGTGATAGAAATAGGAGTCATAATGTATAGTTTGATTTCTGATTTATAGGTTTTCTGTCAGTTTATATTTCATAATCTGGTAAAAAATACATGTAGCCTAAACAAACTCCTACTTTTTATATTAAAAAGTTTGCTAGAAGGATAGGAATAAAGCCAACATTTATGAACTGTTTTACTAGGTCATATATGATGCTAAGTACGTTTATATATATTACTTAACTTAATCTCATATAGCCCAAAAAGTTGTGTATCCTTACATTGCAGAGTGGAAAAGTGAGGCTCACAGAAAGTTTCACCTTATCAAAGTTGTATAATGAATAGTGAGCTGCGATCCAAAGTTAGCTCTCTTTGACAACAAATTTTGTCTTCTGCTTTTCAAATAAGAAACACATATTTGGGGGCCACTTGCTTATTTGGTAGTCCTAGCAAGAGGATTCTGAAAGACCCAGACTTTGCTAAATATTGTGTGACAGGTTTGATTAGAAAGGAGTTTCTTAAAATTATAATTTGATTGTTAGGTTTACTCTTGACCTTCTTATCCATTGAATTAAGTTCCCAATTCACTCTCTTTTATTGGACTCTCCTGATAGCTAGGCCTGGAACACTTATCTCAAATACAGCATAAATTGTCTTTTGATGGCATTTTAACTGAAAGTTTGTTGACTATCACACACAGTTACAGAAAGCCTACCTTTGGGGATAACTCATTGACTGACAGCAATGCCTTAGCAACCATCTGATTGTAGTTATAGAGGAAATTTACCTTGGATTGAAGAATCACATGCCATTGTGATTGACAGAGTCTGTAAGACAATCAAGGTCAAACCCAGAGTGAATTTAGTGCGTGGCTATAAGCATTGACAGATAAGTCATGTGTCAAATATTGCCTAGCCATCTGGTTACTGCTCATGATTGGACTGGACTCATTGTGTTAACATTTTATTGAGGGCAACTACATGGGGAACTTGTTTGTTTTCAGTTTATCAGTGAAAGATGTTTTATCTGCAACACAAAATGGTTCTGCTTAAAGTGAACCTGAAAATCCATCAGCTATAAAATGACTCTACCATGACCTTCAAAAAACCTGTATTTGGAAAATTGTCATAACTATGTTGTAAATTGTTTTTTCATTGTTTTTGATGCATTACTTAATATATTACATGCTGAAAATGGCACTCATGAATTGGTGCATAACTTCTTAAATAGTAATAGAAAACAAACTTGGCCACCCCAGGAGTTTTAGAAACCCCAGAATGTTGAAAGACTGTTAGCTAATCTGTATATTACATGTGTGGGGAGTAAAATGTGATGGGGTATCACTACTAAGTCATGCATAAAGGGACAGGTGACTTGTGTGAAATTCTGAAAATTCATATTCAACAAAATGTGTCAAACATCCTGAAACTCCACCTGCAAAATATTTGGTTTATTTTTGAGTACAAAAACGGAAAACTTAAGGGGGTGAAATCAAATGTTTATTGGCATTTTATACTTAGAATGGGGTTTCCAGTCTGATTATTAATTCAGTGTTATTTCCTTTTATAACTTTGCTGTCTTTGTAAATTAGTAAGTTTCAAATATAGTGCCTGACTGGCTTAAAATTAATGATAGAAAAGCCAAAGTTGCCTTTAACCACTTATGAATTAGTAATTGTCATTCTGTTTTTAACTACCATATTGTTCTAACTAGACTATCAAACAAACAAGCACACAAACAATGTGTCCTGTTGACCACAGGTTGAGCAAACAGATGTGGGCCAATCAAACATAAATTTTCAGAGAAGATAACAATAGCACCAGTTTTGGTGGTTTGGTAGTTACATTTCCATATACAAAATAGAAACTACATAAGCGAGTAATATGAACCAATTTTAGTTGGTGTTCTGTATGTCATTGCTCGTTCCTCTGCAAGAATAGGTATTAAATGCTTCTAGGCATTTACAGTAACCACAGCAAATCCATTCCAACAATGAACAGATTCTTGAGAAAACAGTAAGTTAGAACCAATAGGTTCTAGCAAAGTGTAATGTTATCATCAATTACATGATGTTTCATCATGTTTACACTTACGCTCCAGCATATTTGGGACAGTGCTGCTGAGGTTGGAATCTCAGCAAGTATACTACCCTGGCGGGTGCCTGTTTCAGGATGGAGTGAGTGATTGCTATTTCTAACTGGAAAATCAATTTTATCAACTTTACTTTTCTAATTTTTTACACAGATTCATCTCTTTATCTGCCTACCCTCCTTCCTACCTACCTACCTGCCTACCTACCTACCTACCTACCTACCTTCCTACCTACCCTATTAGTTATTTACTCAAAGGCAACATCATAAATAAATTCACAATAACATTAACTAAATAGAGGTGATAGTAAGTTGCTAATCATCTTTCATGAAGTGTGAAGATCCAACATTAGTCGTATCTTGTTTATCCCTTTATCACTAAATAGGAGATCCCAAGTTTTTATTAATAAACAGCCAGTATGTAATATCTACCATCTATATGCATTATGAACTATCTGAATTGGTGCTTAAAATTATTGGGTAGCCAGCCAAAAAAGCCATTTAATATGCAGCTCATTGTATATAATATGAAATATCTGAGTTAGTGTTTAAAATTATGGGTCAATCAGCCAAAAGGCTATTGAATATATAATTCATTATAACATTAGTAGAACCAAAATGTCTTCCTATAATCCAATTATTGGTGATTTGGGAGCTATTTTCCAAGCAAAATTTCCCCCTAAGTTTGTTTTTGTCTTTGTTGAGAACCGGCACTTTCAAGATAAAGCCACTAACCCAGCATGTGTGTGTGTGTGTTTTTTTTCCTCCTGAATAATTTTCTTCAACTTAAAATGACTGTTCCTAACAGCAGGTGCTTTCTTCTTTGTTTTGAATTATACTGAACATGCTTTTGGTGTTCACAAATACTGAAAAACCAACTATAAAAATGCTGGATAAAAAAAAAGCTATATACATATGGTTCGGAGATAAAATTTTAGCTCTGATTCACATATTCTAAAGAAGTGATTCCAGTAAATCACATCACACATTCCATCTTTCAGGAAATCTTTGGATCTACTTTCAGAATATATCTAGAAACAGGATGCAGTCATAACATCTGACTGGTTAGCTCATTATGAGTAAAATAAAGTCTTTAATGCCTGTCAGTCCTATAGCTGTATGAAAATCATGATTTTAACTTCCTAACAATTAATTGTATTTAAGAGCTTTGGAAATCTTCAACTGAGATATTCAGTAGGTTCCACTGTTAGAACCAGCTAAATTTTGTCAACAAAAATATAGGAATATAGGAAAATATGGGAAATTTACACCTACTCATGTCTTTACTCCTAGAAATAAATCTAAAGAAACATAGAGTTTTGTTAACTTAGTTTTTCTCATTTTAATTTTGTTATCTACTGATTCCATGGTGTGTGTTTGTTTGAGGTTTATTATTGGCCTGATAAGTTCTTCTTCATTAGTGACAAGAATGATTGGGAATTTTGTTTTATGGTCTGACCATTTGGCAGTCTCTGTGAGCTAATTAGCGGTTTATAGAGATCCTTTCTCTGTTGGGTGAAAGATGATAATCTGGTTTATTAGTCTTTAACTGTTGGTGTTCTTATCAATTTTGAGCCTAAATCAATTTTTTCCCCCACTGGGAAGGAGAGTAGCTCTTTGATATCTGGACTGTATATAACTGGAAATAATGACTATGCAACTAAAACCTTGGATGGGATGTCCTATTTGAGAATGATGCTCACTTAATCAGCTGAAGCTACCGAGATTATATAAACCTTGACTATAAATGTAGCAAAGACACTACTCTCTCGTTAGAAGAAACCCGTATGATTGGGAAGATTCTTGGAAGGAGAAACTGAGAACAACCTCTTAAGAGAAAGAGCAGTTGAAATACATTTTGTCCACATGGACTGAAAATTTTCACTGAAAGATATTTCCCTCATAGGAGAAAACGGAGGAGGACTTTTCAGGCATGCTTGAAATGACAGTCTCAAAAGACAGAGCCCAGAGCAGGAGCAGGAATGAGCTGTGGTGTCTTCCATCTTGGACAGCAGCTAGTGGGGCTAGAATGGGGACACAGACTTCTTGGGAGGCATGGAAAGAGGATCCTTAGACAAGGTTGACTTTGATTGTTTCTAGGACATCAATCCCTGTTTCTGAACTGCCTGCTCCTGCTCAAAAAATCCAGGCCCTTAGAATGTGCTTAAAGGTTGTGGAATGTGGCACTTGTCACTTTGCTTTGGTTAAGGGAGGAGGAAGGTCTGTAATTATAGGATTGTTCAGCTGTGGGCTCTCCCTGAGCCTGGAGTTCTTTGATGCGTTGTCTGTGCTCTGGTGCCTGAAGTATATGCCTTAGATGCAGTCTTCTCTCCTGGATCAAGCCCATGATTGATGTGTGCTCCAGGCCTTCAGTGTCCATACTACCCAAAAGGCAACTCTGTTTTGAACAGAACCTGAGCTCTGCTCAGAGGCTGATACTGACTTGGCATTCTGCAGGGAACATTGCTGACTTTTCCCTTTTCTTGGATGAACCCACTGAGACAAATGACTCTTCCTTTCTTTGAATTGTTTTTTTTGAGGAGCCTGTACCCTTTTGGGGAAGGTACTGTGATATCTCACTCAGCAGGTCTCTGTTGTTCGTCTCTTTTTGCAGAGTGGCTTTTTCTCTCTGGTGTGGAAGGTCCCCAAATCTGTATTACCTCTGGATTCTCTACTTGTTTGGGGCTGCTAGTGTACTGACTTTCTTCATTTGGATCTACATTAACACTCTAGATTTATCTTAGGGTCTGAAACTTAGAAGATCCATGCTCCTGCTACGCTAGAGTGCTTGCTCTCCCCTCCATGTAGTTATACAAAACATGGGAAGGTGCTGTGCATGCTTTGGGGGTGGGGCTGCCAGTAGCAGCCAAACTGAGTCAGGGTGGGGGCACTTTGGTGACACAGTTATGAGCATGGCTCTGAGGCTCTACTTCTGTTTTAAATCTTGAACTGAGAAGAAAGATGGTGTTTACAGTACATTTCCCCTATATTTTAGTTATCAACAGTAATGGTCATGAGGATAGTCCTTAGTTATTATAAACCTTAGATTACTTAGGTTCCCAGTTAGTATTGGGAATTTCTGAGCTCTGTGGCTCTCAGAATGTATCTCTTTCACTCTTCTTTCTTTTTTGGCACTGTGGACTCTATAGCCGTTAACTGTACTATCTTCTTGGAACTACTGTCCCTTCTAAGCACCTCCAACTTTATGCCTCTTATCTTCACTCTCTGAGGTACGTCTATGTGATGGCAGGAATCTTCTGAGGCACAATTCCCAATCTTATTCCTAGGTTCAATGTCTGTTCTTGCTAGACTGATAATCATCTCTGGGATACCCTGTTGGCTTCCAGTTCAGTTCTACTCTGCCAGGTTTTCTCTTTGTTGCAGAGTGTTAGGGTTGGAAATGTATTTGCCATCTTCTCTAGCCTGATGAGATTGTGTAAGATCATCACAAATATGAAAGTGGGACCACGTCATGATTCTGGCTGTGCTCACTCACAAGAGAAGATGGTCCAGATAATTTAAAAATACCTGTATTCCCCAGCTCAGCTATTGAGTAAATCTGCCCTTGAAACATGGGTGACTGAGTAGGAAAATGTGGTTTGTTAAAAGGTCATATTGAGACCTTTACATCTAATACCATAGTTTTATGAATTAAAGGATCTTGAGAAGTAGGCTCCACTTTTGCCATTCTTGAAAGCAAATAAATTTGGCTTATAGTCCCAAGCCTTGTTTCTAGAAAGGATCAAGGAAGGCTCCCAAAATAATTCTGCCTTACTGAGAGTACCAAGTTTCTGATTTAAAGGAGTTAATGGGACTTTTAAGGAGAGGGTAGCATAGAATGGCCAATAATCCTGGAAGGATGCTCACTCTCATGGATCATACCCCTCATTGATCTGTCTTTCCTTCTTGCCCAAGTATATGTTCTGGGTGTTTTCAGGATGCTGCTGGTGGAGATCTTCTTAGGGCCACTGGATAAATCCATGAGTGACTCAAAATCCTTTGTCTCCTTCTTAGCATAAGCTTCTGAGAGTGAGTCTTCATTGGATAGCTTTTTCAGCCCCTTCGTAGCTTATCTTTTGGGCCCGTCCCCAAGTTATGGCCTATACCCCTCCTCAGGTCATTTCTTAGTGGGAATTATCTGGATCCTCTAAGTAGAATCTTCCTGGGTGCTTCAGTTCAGTTTCCTTGAGATCACTTGACCCTTCAACACAGAGGGCTATGAGAGTCCTTATTGGCCTTTCAGGCTTGAGACATTTCTGGTAACTTATATTTAGGCTTAATTAGCGCCACAGTCTTTTGTATGATGTGGACTGATTCCTCCCTTCTTCTGTATCTGTTTTGAAGGCGACACAAAAGTTGCTTCCACATTTCCTTGCTTAGAACAAATCCTTCAGGAAGGACTAGCCTGTAGGGTTGGAAATTCATGCTGTCCTGTGGGATGTTGAGAGCTGGGGGAGTAAAGGCTTTCTGAGATCTTTGGACCTCAGACGGTAAGTTAAGCCCACAAATTGTATAGCTGTTTCTGCCACAAATGCCATTTCAAGTGTAGAATTTCGGATTGGGTGAGAAGCTGCTCCTCTTTCTGGTTTTTACAGTGGTTATACAGACCTAGATCTGATTGGGAGACAGGCTTGAGAGTGGGCCTGGGCTACAACCAGAGTCATATGCATGTAAGAGCAGTAATTGAGGCTGAATTCCAGACAGGCACTGGATCTGGGCCTTAGTGTAGGGCAGAGGCTGCAGCTGAGAAAGCGGTAGGGATTCTTTCGCCTGCATTAGGCTTTGGGTGAAGATAGGTTTTATATTGAATAAGACAAAGGGAAACTCTCCTTAAGTACAGTTTCTACAGACCAGGACTATAGCCAAAAAAAGCCTTCTTGTGTCTAACCAAGAGATCCTGGAAGAGCTGGTTCCATTTGTGCTGCAAATTATCACCCAAGGGATGAGGATTTGGGAGAGGCTGTTTCTGTGCATCTTCTCTTGTTTCCCTTCAGCTACTCTCGAAGATTTGTAGGTCCTAGAGTATCATTTTCATCACATAGCCTTCTAATACAATTTGCCTGAGTTGTTTCAGGAATGGACCTCCTTCTTTACTTTTTTTGCCCAAATCTGCAAATACATTATCTTTATTACTGTGTATCTCTAAGTGGTTATTGACATATAATCCAAAGAGGAGGGGCTTACTGGCTTGCACATTTAGGGTATACCCAGAGAGAGGTCTGTGATGGATTGGGTAGAAAGGTGCTCTTGGAGTAGAATACAATGTGAGGAAGTGGGATGGAACAAATCCTATGCAGGTGTCCACCAGTAGGCTGATATGGAAGGTGTGGATCATACCTGGAAATAATAGAATGGGAGAAGGAAACCCCCTGAGAAACTCTGTAGAAAATCTCTCCGGGATGATATTCAGTAGAATGAGAAGCATGTCAGATTGATTTAAAGTGTCAGGTGGTGGTGCTGGAATAAGGAGGGCTGGTGTTGAAAGATACCAGGCAAGTCAATAAGTTGGATTCATGGAGGAGGTGGATAGGTGTGAGAAAATGGGATCCTGACAGTGAGGAGTCATGTGAGGCCATTGTCTTCTTAACTCTACATTGCCCCTGAAAGACAGGAAAAGATGGAGGGGCTGGGACCCATTTTCCACTCTATTCTGTCTAGGCCAGCTGGAAATGTTCATTATTCATGAAAAATACATTTTTCTACTTTGAATTGGTGGAGCTCTGTGTTCCTTCTGTTCTTTGAAGAGGATAAAAATTCATTTTTTAAAGTGGATAAAAATATTTTCCCATATTCCTTCTTTGGAAAACTCAAATTATGAAGAGCTCTCTGTAAGTGACCCTCAGGTAAATGTTGAATATCTAGTCTCTAGTTCTCTGCTGAGGATAGGTGTAGAATCTTAGACTTACAGAGACCAGAGCTAAGCTTTTACCATGTAATCAGAGGTTTATAGAGGCTGAGCATTGCTCTCTAGAACAGTCCGAACACAAAGGCTTGGACCAGCATCACTTCAAGTGGGAAGATGAAAATGGTATTCTGCTGTCCTGCTGGTATCTTACACTTCCTTACTAGTCCAATTCAAGGTCACATAATCAATGTTTCCAATTCTACCCTGGAGTCCTCTGTGAGTTCATGCGTGATCTTTGTCTGGAAGCCCTACACGCCACTCCGAACTTTGTCCTGCTCAACCTCTTCCACACACACACACATACACACACACACTCACTCACTCACACACACCCCTTAGTAAAGTTCTGTAAATATTCCACATATATGCAGGTATTAGCTGGGTTCATCTTTATTCCTTGGACTTAATGGGTTTTACTTTACCAGTTCAATAGCCTTGAAAATCTGGATTTTTCCCAGGAATTTTTACTAATCCCTAGCCTTTCACTCTGTAAGAATCTCCTCTATTCTCATCTCAGGCTTCCCAGTGTAATGTAGTTCTTTTTTGGGGGGCATTAGCGCGCATATAGAACTGAATTCCCATGTCCCATTCAAGTTTACCCTGAATAAATATATTTTTATACACAAAAAAAATCAGTAAGTAGTGTAGCCTCTGTATTAAAGATACTATAAGAGGGATAAAACTGGAGAAAGGTGTGAGTGTAACCCATAGCAAATAATTAGAAAAACCTCTCTTGGTCATTGTTTGCCATTCTTGTACTTTTTGGACTGCTTTGCCCTGAGGCCTCTCACCCCCCACCTTCGACCCCCCCAGTGCCTCATTAGGCTGGTCCCTCTCTGCAAAGACCTCTCTACTCCTTCAGTATTTAAAAGTTTTTTTTTACATATTCATACTGAGCAATTGAGGTATGCTAAGACCTGGTTCCATGTTGCATAAATAAACACCTCTTGACTGGGGGAGTGGCCTAGGCCATCTGTTGGAAAATTAAATCCTTTAGGAGAGCAGTTGGAGTTACTTAAAGCAAGATGGGATTTATTTTGAATTACAACTATGGCTACTTTCTCTGTGAAACATCTACTGATTTTTCTCTTCTACTTTGTAACAAACAGGACAAAATGGTGTAATTCCGTCTTATGGGTTGAATTGTGTCCACTGAGAAGAGCTGCATTGAAGTCCTAACCTCCAGGACCTCAGAATGTGACTTTATTTGGAAATGGGGCCATTGCATACATAATTAGTTAAGATGGGGCACACTGGACTAGGATGGGCCCCTCATTTAATGAGTGGTGTTCTTTTAAGAAGCAGGCCATGTGAGGACACAGAGACATCTTAGGAGAATGCCATGTAAACAGAGGTGGAAATTGGAATTAAGCATCTGCAAACCAAAGAACTGCAAAGCTTTCCTCTGAACCACCGGGAACTAGAAAGAGAGCAGGAAGGATTCCACTACAGGTTTTAGAGCTGACACCTTCATTTCAGACTTCTAGCTTCCCAAACTGTGAGACAATAAATTTCTATGGTTTTAAGCCACCCAGTTGGTAGTACTTTGTTACAGTAGCCCTTGGAAACTAATTTGGTAGGTGAATGTAGGTAAAGGGTTTAGGGGTGTTTTTAACTGTCCTTGCAACTTTAAGTATGGTTGAAATTACTGCAAGATGAAAAAGATTTTTGAGATAGAAATACACACTTGCAACACTCAAAAATAGATGCCATTTTTTAACACCTTCACTTCGATCCCCTTGGTCTGAGTTACCTTCATGTCTCTCCTAGATTACCATAAAACCTTTTAATAGTTTACTCTACCTTTATGCCTGCCCCACTTCCCAATCACTGCTAGTTTCACCAAGTGGGATGTATTTAAATTGTGTGTCAAATCCTGACATTTCTCTCCTTAAAATCCTACAGCACTTCCTGTTTGTCTCTGAGTATAAGCTGAAGTCCTTAGAATAACCTACAAATTTTTACATGATGTGGCCTTGTAATTTCTTCTTTTACTACTCCTTCAATTGCTCTGGTCCTGCCACATGACAGGCACAAACCTGTATTTTAACTTTGTACTCTTTGAAGCCTCTGATGGACTTACTCCTTTACCCCTTTAATTCCATTAAGTATTTGCTCAAAATACCTATCATTGAATTCATGTGGACCCTCCTATTTAATAGTGAATCCTCTCCTTCCCCCCAAATCCCTATATAGTTCTAGAACTTGTTAGCATGTTATGTTACCTTCTGTGATACTGTTTATATTGCTTATTAACCTTATGGATTGTCATTTCACTGCTCCCATTATAACATAAACTCCTTAAGAGCAAGGATCTTTTGTTGTTGTATTTTGCTGTATCTCACTTGCCTAGCACATAGTGGGTGTTGAGGAAATATCTGTTGAATGGATGGCATTTTAAATGTGATTGACTTAAGTCATACTACATACATTGGTAGAAAACTTTTAAAGTAAATGTAAATTTAGTCATCTCTTCCTTCTCTAGTTACCTGTGAAATAATCTGTCCTTTTGTTTAAAAAATATATAGCTGTATGGGGTTCCTGGGTGGCTCAGATGATTGAGTGTCTGACTCTTGATTTTGGCTTAGGTCATGATCCCAGGTCATGGGATCAAGCCCTACACTGGGCTCTGTGCTGAACATGGAGCCTACTTATGATTCTGTCTCTCTGCCCCTCTGCCCCTCTCCCCTACTAACACTCTCTCTCTAAAATATATAACTGTAATAGCAACTGTTTGCAAGTATGGATTAGTTGCAAATAGCCCTAATTACTTAGAGGAGAATTTTAAAATATACAATAAATACAGAATTCTTACTGCTTTCGGTAGAAAGCAGTTTGGATCTTCCATCACCCTTCAAATCTTGTGTTCTAAAAATAAAATGTCTTTTAAGAGGAGGTGCTTCCTTAGCCCACTCACATCGGTTCCCTTATTTTTTCTCCAGCCAATCTTTTCTTTCTCTGACATTCCTGTTCCAGGATATGGGAATATTATTATTAGGATGTTTTGGCTGCAAGTAAAAGCAAGCCCTAACCCACTAGCCTTAAAAATGAGCATCTTTATTATTTTACCTAAAAAGCTCTCAGTTAGACAGACTTCAAGGTTGATTAATCTGGTGATTCAGTGACTTCATCAGGGGACCGTGTTATTTTCACTCAGATAGCTTCAACGAACAGTTTTTTCTCCTATTAAGGAAGCAAAGAAACAAACAAAAACATACTGCCTAGATTTTATTTACTGTATGCAGACCTATAAATATTGAAAAGAAGAAAAGGGTTTATTTATGTGGGTTCCTCTTGGTCAGCAAGGGTGATCTTTCTAGAAGTTCTTCATAGACTTTTCCACATATCTTACTGGCTAGGATTGTGTCATATCCATTTATTCAAACCGGTCATTGATAAATGAAATGAGATGGTCAGAATCAGTTTATACTAGGGGGTAGCAAACATTTTCTGTAAAGGGCCAGATAAGGAATACTTTAGACTTTGCAGGCAACACAGACTTTGCTGCAGTTACTCAATTAGAGACATATATATAAAGGAATGGCATGCTTTGTCTCAGTAAAACTTTATTTATACAACATATGGCCTGCTTTGCTTTGCTGACTCCTGAAATAGACTAATATGGTTGATCCCTTCATCACATCCTCAGGTTTGAGGAGAAATCGTTGAACCCAAACAAAACCAGGGCTCTTTTTCCAACTAAGAGAAGGATAATGGCTTTTGGATAAGCAACTGTGTGCCCTACACAAGGTCCCTCATGTTAAGTTTGAGATTTTTTTCTATTAAAATAGAGATATGAAAAGATATTTTTAAAATAATTCCTCTATTAAGTAATCTTTACCCTCAACGTGGGGCTTGAACTCATGACCCCAAGATCAAGAGTCACATGGTCTACCAACTGACCCAGCTAAGCACCCCTGTAAAAAATAGTTTTAAAGACGCTAACAAACTTTTGGTTCAGCTTTGAGAACCAGGATGTGGTAGTTTTCTATGCCATTTAGTTCAGTTAGAGATGAATACTCAAGGAAGTAGTTATCAAATTTAATTCCTTTTAATTTTGCTTCCTAGAATATGTGTGTACTTTTTATAATCAGATCTAAATTTATCATTAACTCAGGAGTCACAAAAGGAGGCGATTCTGTTCTATTAACTCTAGTGCCATTGGTGGTTTTAATGGATCAAAAGACATATGGTAAAACAATGAGTGCAGATTGCTGAGACAATTTAAAATTTTTTTTAATGTTTATTTATTTTTGAGAGAGACAGAGACAGAATGTGCCGGGTTAGGGGCAGAGAGAGAGGGAACCACAGAATCCAAAGCAGGTTCCAGGCTCTGAGCTGTCAGCACAGAGCCCGGCACGGGACTCGAATTCACCAGCTGTGAGATCATGACCTGAGCCGAAGTCGGATGCTTAACCAACTGAGCCACCCAGGCACCCCCTAAGTGAGACAATTTAAATATTACCACTGGAAACAAGTTATATAGAACATGAGGAAGTATATATGTTAAGTAATGTTGAATATATTTTCTTTATATTTGCTTGAGCAACATCTCCTTCACTCATGATGCTATAAGAGTTATAGTATATGCATTATAATTTGAAAAAAAAAATCTGATTTGTCAGGAATTTGACCTAACATACAAAAAATAAAAGTTTTGTTGTCATATAATAACATTTGGAAATAACTGTTACTCTGGTGCTATGTATAATATTACAGCTTACAAGAAAAAATACTTATAATAATTATTAAAGTATTTAAAAATATTTACAAAATTAACATCTGTTTAAACATTAGTTGCTAGTATAGAACAGGAAGTTAGTGACACCTTTTAAATGTTTAGCACAATTCTGGTTCCATAATATCAGGTAAACCTTTCACTGATAGGTGTCACCCTGGGGATCGCATGACTCGTCCAACCTGTGGAGAGTTGACTTCAAAAACAATGGTGGGCAATTTTCCAGTATTTCAAGGTAATATTGTAGTGACAGTCAGGTAGTTTGTCTTGAAGCATCCTCAAGCTCCTTATCGACTGACTTATTTTTGGAGATGAAGTGGTATGCTTAGAGACATGTTCAATTTTAATTGCCAGGGAAGAAAATAAGTCAACTTTCTCAGTGATTTATTGGTAACGGTTGTAGTATTTCCTGATGTATTGCTAGGCTTTTAGTAAGTACTCCAATGTGTTTGTTTGATCCTCTTTTGAGTGAAAACTTCTCCGAAAAATCTACAGATAGCATGGGAATAAGGAAGCAGGTCCTGTAATCAGTAGTATCTGTGTCTGATCCAACTTCTGAAGATAGTAATTTACACAGAGTTGCATCATCTATAAGTTATCTCCTGTAAAGGGAACAGGCTGGAATTAACACTATTTTTTTTAATGTTTATTAAAGACAGAGCATGAGCGGGGGAGGGGCAGAGAGAGAGGGAGACACAGAATCCGAAGCAGGCTCCAGGCTCCGAGCTGTCAGCACAGAGCCCGACGCGGGGCTCGAACTCAGGCTGTGAGATCATGACCTGAGCTGACGTCGGACACTCAACGGACTGAGCCAGCCAGGTGCCCCTGGAATTAACACTTCTTTGCTGTTTTTCTGGTACCTTGCTTTGATGCTTCATTTAGAAAGAGATAGTTTGGGGGCTACTGGGTGGCTCAGGTCGTGATCTCCTGCTCTGTGAGTTCGAGCCCCGCATCGGGCTCTGTGCTGACAGCTTGAAGCCTGGAGCCTACTTCCAATTCTGTGTCTCCCCCTCTCTCTGTCCCTCTACCACTCCTGCTCTGTCTCTCTCAAAAAACTAAATAAACATTCAAAAAAAAAAAGATAGTCTGAGGTATGTATCTGAAGGGCTCAGGGTGGAGAGAACATAAATGGTGCCAGAGTGTTTTTTAAGATGGCCAACTGGATATTCTTGCTGTCCTGTGACCCCTACTATAAATACTAGTTTCTATCATGGACTTTGACTTCTTTCATTGACAGGATACTCTGAGAATATATTTGTCCTTTTATTCATTAGTTGCTTGGTAGACTCAAAGTAACCTTCATTCATTTGTTCAATAGAGAAAGTACTGAGCACTGACTTAATCACTTAATCTCTGATTTCTCTTCCATTATTTTTTGTTGGTATCATTCATTCATCATTCAGCAAATAATAGTGCTTACCATGTGCCAGGCATGAAAGGATGCAGACAACTGATCTTTGTGTGAAACTCTTGGCTTAGTTGACTATGGTGTCTTCTCTATGAATTCATCCTTTCTTCTCCTGTGCTTTGTGCAGTGATCCACCCCTGACCTGTGAAAGACACTTGCCCTTGGAACTTTTCCATTAGTAAATTGAAGCATAGGCCTTCCTGAAGTTGTACCAACTTGTAAGAAATCTTCACAACTTAGCATCACTTCTCTAGTTCTTCCTACTGCAAATTGGCTCCTCAGCCTCTAAAGTTCTTGGTAGATTTTCCCGGATGCCCTGTTTACCTGGGTTCATCCTGTGTTATGTCATGAAGGTTGATGGTCCATTTTTAAATTCAAAATACTGTAGTTCCCTTTTCATACCTTCTTGGTTTGCTTGCTTGGATTAATTTTTTTTAACAAAAGAATAACCAGAATAGAATACATCCGAATTATTCTACATTTAACATCTATTGAACGCATATAATGTACCAGGGGTGCTGATTCTGTGCCATAGTGTGCTACCTTTCTAGTAATCCTCAAAATAATACTTCAGGGTAGAAGTTACTTTCCTCATTTTATAGATGAGAAGTCTGAGGCTTAGAGGTTTTGTCACTGTCTCTTGTTAGTATATTTCATTAATGGTCAAATTTGTATTTGAACTCCAGGCTTTCTGGCATAAATGCTTTTGTCTTTTAAACCTATCCTAAATAAAGTCTGTTGGTCTTGTGAAGAGATACAAGCTGATAGGTACATAGTTTTTAAAACAGAGGATTTTCTTCAATAATGCATGAATTCTCTTGAGGGAACAGTGTGGCAGACATTTTGGTTTCACCACATGGAGTTCTTGATTAGTGACAAATTCATACTGAACTGCAGATCTGTAATACTGTCATACAAGGTGGAAGACATAGTTGTCTTCTGAATACTCTTTTTAGCTTTGGATGATTTTAGGTTTTTCCTGTTAGCTTGGTTGCTCTCAATTTTATTGTTACTGATATATATATATCTATATATATATATATATATATAGATATATATATATACACACACACACATAATATATACATACACATACATATACATATATATACATAATATATACATACATACATATACATGTATATATAATATATATACATACATATATATACATAATATATACATACACATACATATACATATATATCTTCTCATATCACAGCAAAATAAAATAATGCCTTTGAATGATTTATTGTAATGTTTGAACATGTAGAATTCAAACTCGTGCTAGTTTTCAAATTGGTATTATGCTGATTTTACTCAGCACATGGAGAATATGAAAGTATTTGTAACATGATGATTTTTACTATTTACTAACTTCACAACAATTTAACTATGGTTGTGAAATCATACAGGGGTATGTTATATCAGAATCACAAAATGCTTGTTCTGATTAACCCTCCTCCCCAATTTTCATTTCAAGTATCTAAATTTATAAATAACTTCAGACCTCTGATTTTGCATGGATTCAGTCAAGAAGAAAAAGAGTATAGTCAAAGAAATAAAATACTCTTCCTCTTTCCTCCATACCCCACAATCATCAGGGACTTGCATAAATGTACTTGAGACTTAATTTGCTTCATTTCGAGCTTCATTTTCAGAGCGATTTCTTTTTCAGGCTTCCCATTACACTTTATTTGAAAACCAGCTCTTATCATTTTAGTCATTATTGTCACAGATTCCAAGTTCTTAAATTATGCTGATCACAAAAGATACTAGTTTTATGTTCTCATCTCATTCAGTGGCTGTTGCAATATCCCAGCCGAGGGCCACATTGGCAACATTCAGCACAGATGACAGCTTTTGTTCTGTGCAAGCACACAAAGAAATGGCTGGGGAAGCTGAATCACCATTTCACTCAGACAAGAAAGGAGCATCTCTCTGGGTCCTACAGCCCACGGCCAAGAAATGTCTGAATACTTAGAGCAAACATAAAGGCAATGTAATTAGCTCATAGACTAGCTGGTAGTTTCCTCTCACTTGGCATCATTAATCCTGACCTCCTAAAGGCCAAAGTGTTAACAGGCTGCAGTTTGCTGAAATATATATTGACCTATGCTTTCTTCAAGATGCAGCTTAAGCTTGCTTCCTAAATGCAGACTTCTGTGATCCCACCCTGTTCTTTCGTTCTTTCTTTCTTTTCTTCCTTCCTTCCTTCCTTCCTTCCTTCCTTCCTTCCTTCCTTCCTTCCTTCCTTCCTTCTTTCCTTCCTCCCTCCCTCCCTCCCTCCCTCCCTCCCTCCCTTCCCCACAGCTTCATGTCTTTACCAGTGTTTTGGCATTTCTCACATGTGCTTTTTAAAAAGTGTGTGTGCACGCGGGCGCTCATGCATGCACACGTGATTCTGCCATGGATTGTAAGCTTTTCCCTGCAGACTCTACTGACCTTCCATCCCCCTGTCATGACCTTATTTCTATTATAATAATTGATAGCTTTGAGATCACTGTTTTTTAATACTATAATGGAAGAATCATGTGATTTCTGGTTCACAACTTATTAGTCATTAATTGATACTTTGATTCAGTATGCATTAATTGAGTGTCTACTTTGTGACAGATTGTTCAAAATGTTAGGAATATAGTGGTAAACAAACAGTCCAGCTATAGACAAGACATTCCTGTTATTCTGGAGTTTGCATTCTATGGAAAAGACAGAAGATAAATAACAGAGCAGGAGAAACATCAAGTAAGTGGTATGTAGGGAATTAAAATAGGAAATTTTTAAGTTGTAATTTTAGATTCGTGTTTAATTTAGCTGAGATCTGAAGAAATGGACTGTGAAGGTCAGGGAGAACAGTTTATGCAGAGACCATAAGGCAACAATCAAGTTGTCTGAAGAATGTGAAGGAGATCACTATCACCAGTGTGTTGGGTGAGGGTGAGATGCCAGGGAGATGAGGATGAGTGGTTTGGATTTTATATTCTTGGGTGGTTTTGGAGGTTTCAAACTGCAGAGTGGTATTATATGATCAGTATTACTCATGTGGTGTTTGGAGAATGGATTTGATAGAGAAGAGAGGTAGTAGTGATCCTAGATAGGAAATGATGATACTCACCCAAGCATGAAGCAGTTTGTTGGCAGTTATTCCTGGTAATGAACATGGAGATGGACGGATAGATTGTGGGATATGCTTGAGGTAGAGTTAAAGATTTTCTGAAGGTTTGGGAGGTTAATTACAGAAAGAAGTTTGTCTTTGCAAACTTAGATAAGTGGCTTAAATGTTTCTAATGGCAGGCCCTTCATAAAACCAGATTTATAGATACATCATTGATCCCAGCTCGGGGTGATTTTGTCATCGTTCATCCCCAAACTTGGGGACATGTGGCAATATCTGGAGATAGTTTTAATTGTTACAACTGTATATGGTGTTGATGCTACTAGTGACTAGTGGGTAGAGACCAGAGATGATGCTAAAATCCTGCAGTATACAGGACAGCTGCCTCAACAAAGAATCCTCTGGCCTCAAATGTCAATAGTGCCTAGGTGGAGAAATCCTGAAATACATTTACCCACTTCACAAAGAGATTGTGAGGATTAGCTGAAACAATATATTATAAAGCTGGATGAGAGTTTTAAACTCTGTACAAAGTGTTACTGATGCCTCGATTTTACAATGTCTCTTGGGATAAAGACAATAAATTCTCACAGTTAACTAATTTAAGGGACATCTTCTCCTGAATGAATGTGGTGCATTTTTTGACTGTGGTACTTTGGGTATTAGCCCCATCATGCTTCAGTAGAGTAGCAAAGAAGAATTGAAAATTTTAATTTCAAAGTTTTTTTTCAACTCCCCTATAGGCACCATTTAAAATTATGTTGTAGAAAGGTTAATTATAAAATTCACTGGAAATAGGTTTCAAAGTAAACTTCTAGTTTTAAGATAAAGTGGTGGGTGGGAGAACAGGAAATGTCAGGAGGATTGTGCCACCTTTCCCCCTAAGAAATGACAAGGAAATTAAAGAGGCTGGAGAGAGAGTGGAGGCATGGATGGACTAGCCAGTTCTTCATTCCTTCTGTCTCCAGCAGTCAGCACCCACCACACCCAGGACTCTGCACCAAGCTGTTGTTAGCAACTTCGCACATGACAAGACACCTCCCTCCAAGGAGTTCTGCCTCAAAATGAGGGGAACAAGTCTGCTTTACCCGCAATTCACTTCAAGAATACAATAAAAGAGAGGTTAAGAAAAAAAATACCTCAATGAGTTCTTAATTGGGTACAAGATAATGTTGGTAGAAGTTTAAAAGATTTAACCAGCAGTAAATATTCAAGGTAGTCATTTGAAGTAATCAATGGCTAGGCAGATTCATACATTAGCTGGCAGAGAATCACTTAATCAACAAATTCAAATAAATAAGAAGAGAATTAAAAATGCAGAACTGAAAATATAGAGAATTAACAAAGTTGCTAATTACACCCAGGTACCTTATTCCTCCAGTCATTGACTGTTTAAACATTTTTTAAAATTGCTAAAAATAACTAGTTATCAAAAGATTCATTTCTTTTCAGAAGACCTCCTTACTTAGATTGATGGCCAGGTCCAGCAGGCAGCTAGAAAAAAGTACTAGAGAATGAAGTACTAGGAAATGACCCCAGAATAGAAAGTCTTGAGAATCCTTCAGCTGGCATATTCTGCTGGGGAGAAAATATTTTTTTTTTCTTTTTTAGTCTTTATCACTTAAAAGTTCCAGACTTTTCTCTTAGCATTCAGACATGGTATGATAGCATCTATCACATAGACAGTGAGCCACAATCATGATAATATGCTAAAACTGATATAATGCATGATTTTCTTTGTTTGAAAGATTCTTAGTTATCTTCTGATCCCAATCCTCGTCAACCTCCTCTACAGTCTCCTTTATATAAAATAAAATATATGAAAGTGTTTTTAGTCTTAAAGAGGAGGCTATTTTCAGTATTACCAACTAGGAGAACAAAGCTCTTAAGCCATATAGTAGAGTCACTTGTTAGAATGAGACATTCCTACAGGCATTTTTCTTTTGCTTTTTGAAGGAAATATGACTTTTTTTTCTGCCTTCAAAGAGCAGCTTCTATTTCTTTCTCTGGCTTTAGTCGCCATTAAGCAATTCTTCATTTTGAAGGATACATATAGATCCCCAAACATTTTCTGGTTGGAGAAAAACAATGCATGTTTTCAAGACTCCCTGACTTCAAGTTTCCTGGTTCTTATTTAATAACATAACGGGATGATCACCACGATGTGTTGTCACCTATGCTTTCCTTAGAAAAAACATGGAAATAGGAGTTACAAGTATGTGTTCTAAGTTTAGCACTGTTAAAAACTACCTCTGTGGCCTTGGGCAAGTCACGTACATTGACTTTCAGCTTAAATGTAGGAATTTTTAAGTAGAAGGGGTCATTTTGTTAGGTGTATTTGAAACTTTCTGGAATGTAAGAACCATACCCACATGGATTTGAAATGAGATGGGATTGTTAGGACTTACTGAGGGTGGGTTTTTTCCAAACTCTCAGGCGATGGAACCTTTCACAGTCAATCTCCCAATATTTTTACATTACTTGTAATTCATTTTCTTCAATTTGCAGACTATAGAAATTTAAGGTTCAGAGAAGCTAAGTAATGTACTCAGGGTTACATAGCTAGCTGCTGGTAGCGCTTGGACTTTAAATGAAATCTGCTGGCCCACAAAATGGCTCCTTCTGCAGTTTATTAGCTGCTTATTTAATCTGAGAATGGCTATACCTTTTTAGTAACATCATTTATTACTAAAATATATACATATCTTACTATATATATGCATAAAAACTCAACAACCTTAGAGGGAATGTGCCTCAACATAATAAAGCCATGTGTAAGAAATCCACACCTAACATCATACTCAGTAATGAAAAACTGAAAGCTTTTTTTCTAAGATCAGGAACAAGACAAAGATGCCCACTTTTACCACTTCTATTCAACATATTACTGGAAATCCTAGCCAGAGCAATTAGGTAAGAAAAAGAAATAAAAGGTGTCTCAATCAGAAAAGTAGAAGTTAAAGTGTCTCTATTTGCAGGTAGCCTGAGAGTATGTATAGAAAACCTTAAAGACTCCACCAAAAAGCTCTTAGAACTAATAAATGAATTCAGTAAAGATGCAAGGTACAAAAGCAACATCCAAAAATGAAGTGTTTCTATACACTAACAACAACTACCAGAAAAAGATATTAAGAAAATAATCCCAATTACAATTGAATCAGAAAACAAGAAACCTAGGAATAAATTTAAACAATGAGGTAAAAATCTATACACTGGAGAGTAGAAATCATTGATTAAAGAAATTAAACAAAATACAAATAAATAGATATTCCTTGTTGATGGATTAGAAAAATTAATTTTGTTAAAATATCCATACTGCCTAAAGGCATCTATAGATTCATTGCTAACCCTATGAAAATTCCAATGGCATTTTTTACAGAAAGAGAACAACTCATTCTAAAATTCATATGGAATGGCAAAAGACTGAATTGCCAAAGCCATCTTGAGAAAGGGGAACAAAGCTGGAGGCCTCATGACCTCATACTTCCTGATTCCAAACTGCATTACAAAGTTGTAGTAATCAAAAAAAGTATGATATTGGCATGAAAACAGACAAATAGATCAGTGGAATTGAGAGGCCCCAGATAAACCCATGCATACATGCTCAGTTAATTTGCAGCAAAGGAACCAAGAACAGACAATAGAGAAAGAATAGTCTTTTCAATACATTGTGTTGGCATGACTGGACAGCCACATGCAAAAGAATCAGACCAGACCCCTATCTTATACCATATACAAAAATCAGCTGAAAATGCAGTAAAAACTTGAAAGTAAGACCTGAGACCATAAAACTCCTAGGGGAAAAACAAAAACAAACATTGGGAGTAAGCTGTTTGCCTTTGGTCTTTGCAGTATTTTTGGGGGGGAGGGGGGTGGGGGGGAGGTTTTGACACCAAAAGCAAAGGTACTGTAAGCAAAAATAAACAAATGGGACCACACCAAAGTAAAAAGCTTCTGCCCAGCAAATAAAACCACCAATAAAATGAAATGGGAACCTTCTGAATGGGAAAAATTACGTGTAAATAATTTATCCATTAAAGGGTTAATATCTAGACTGTATAAAGAGCTTACACAACTCAGTAACAACAAAATATTAAATTGGGCAGATGAACTAAATAGACCTTTTTCCAAGGAAGAAATACAAAGGACCAAAAGGTAGATTAAAAGATGCTCAACATTACTAATTATTAGGGAAATGCGAATCAAAACTACAATGAGATACCATTTTATACTTGTTAGAATGGTCATTATCAAAAAGGATGAGAAATACCAATTGTTGGTGTGTAAAAGGTATCCTTGTGCACTGTTGATGGGAATATATTGATGCAGCTACTATCAAAAACAGTATGGAGATTCCTAAAAAAATTAAATACAGAATTACCATGTGATACAGCAATTCCACTTCTTGGGTATATATCCACGGGAAAGTGGATCTCAAAGAGAAATTTGTATTCCCATGTTCATTGCAGCATTATTCACAATAGCCACATTATGGAAACAACGTACGTGATCATCATTGGTTGAATGGATCAAGATGTGGTGCGCGCGCGCGCGCGCGCACACACACACACACACACACACACACACACATACATACATACAGTAGAATATTATTCAGCCACTAGAAAGAAGGAAATCCTGCCATTTACAACAACGTGGATGGACCTCATGGGTGCTATGTTAGTTGAAATAAATCAGAGAAAGACCAACAAGCATGGTATTATTTGTATTACTTTATGTACTTCATATATTTTATCCTTTGTATATTTTTTAAATATATAACCGTAAATGTATATTTTATATATTGCTTTATTTTATTTACTGGTTAATGCTTTCTTATCTAGGATTCAGGGGATGTTCATTTATTGTATCCTTGAAATTAATATTTCCGTTGTATAAAATGAAAGGATTTGGACTAAATGATTACAAAATGACTAGTTGGTTCTTGACTGCTAGAGACAATATGTATCATTACCTACCATTTTAGCGATGCACATTGTGTACAAGATACGATGCTAAGTGCTCTCTCTGAGAAATGGTGTGCTATCATTATGGTGGTATGATGGCCGTGCATGTGGATAATATCCATAGTCTGCTTGTCCACAGATTCTTTCCTTCCTATCATATTTATGAGAGAAATAAATGCATAAAGAGAGGAAAAGAAAGCAAAATTGAGCACTTTATGTTAACCTGGACTTGGGCTAATATAGAATTGAAGTGTTATATTATTAACTGCATGGAAGGGTTCACTCTCCTAAACTACTTAGTCTATACTTGGCCTAGTTTGGCTTGCTCAGTTCCATTCTGAGTGCATGCATTTCTTTGTTACGTAGAGGGATCAGGTACCAAGTTAGCGTATCATCCTAGATGGTCATATTGAGAGAAAAGGGAAAATGTCAGAGCATATCTAGGTGCATTGACCCTCCACGCCCCTTGGAAGCTCTACCCACATGAGATGTGGCCCAATCAGTGCCCTAAAACTGTCAAATTCAGATCAATTTCCCTCTTTTTCCTAGTCAAGAAATAGGATTCTGGGCATAATCTCTTTACATAGGTGACAAAAATAACATAGAAGTTCAAACTATAAGCCCAGAGTTGCCTAGCCAGTAAGAACAGAAGCAGTATGTTGACTTGGTTATATATTAATATATAAAACAAGGTTTCTTCAAATTTCTTTCCTTTTTTCTTGGAATCTCTTCATAAATAAATAATTTATATGAGTGTCAGGCATTTATTTTACATCTGTATATTCAAAAGTTCATCATAAATGTAGCAAACGATTATAATTTTTAAGTTTTTGAATTTCATTGTAAATTCTGTTTTGTAACTTGTATTTTAAGTTTTATATTCATTCACTGTCGTATCCCATGAGGAGTTCTTATGGATACTTGGAAATGCAGAGAAGTGGTTATCTTTCAGGATCGTTGATGTATACACTTGAATAAATAGGTCTAGTATAATTCATATTTATTGACATATTCATTACTCAGCAAAAAATTGCATACATCTTTTTAATTATTCCCAAACTTTGAGTGCCTTCAAATCTTAACAATGAATTAATTCCTTTGATGTTATTATACACATTTAATGAAATTGTATGCAACTACACAAAAAAATAGCATAAGCTTCTCTTTTGATCCTAAAAATAGGTAAACTGTTTCTTTTGCAATTGTAGAATCTGTTCACAGATTCTTTTTGGAGTTTTGCACTTTTGTGTATTTCTGCTTTCTGTTTTGGTTAAGCAAAGTAAGACTTCTGGATGGCTTTTAAAATTCTACGCAGCCTTGAAAAAAAATGCTTTAAATAAATAGTGTTTAATTAAGAAAAAACAATTACTTTTGAACCTTTTTCCTCCTTCCTGATTTAGGGCACAAAAGAAAAAAAATTTTTTGAGAAAAATGTGTTAATTTTTAGGCCAGGATTCTCAAAGGCATCACATTGGATAAAATTACCCTGGTCAGAGGAATATCAACCTGTCAACTCTTGAAGAACCACTTGGAGTTTGAAATAGTAATTTACTGAGTAGATAATTGAGAAAGTTGAATTAGGGCAAGATTTCTGGGCCTAATAATATACAAATGTATCACAATTATCAGTATAGAATGCTGTGAAATCCACTTTGAAACTGAAAATATCTCATTTGTATTTCAGTATTTATACTTAGATATTTACATTTATTTTTATTTACTGTTACTATTTTTTTTTTAAGAGAGAGAGGGGGAGGGACAGACAGAGAAGGAGAGAGAGAATCCCTAGCAAGGTCTGTGCCCTATGTGGAGCCAGATGCAGGGCTTGATCCCATGACCCCGGGATCATGACCTGAGCCAAAATCAAGAGTCAGACACTTAACCGACTGAGACACCTAGGTCCTTTGTCACTGATTTTTTTTCTTTTTAATAATCACAATTTTTTTTTGAGTTTTTGGTACGAAAGGGGTCATAACAATGAATTATCTTTAGCAAGATAATTCCACAGTGTTAACTGTCTTTTCTTATGGACTGTTGAGTTTAAAACAGCTTTTTAGCCTTCTCACTGTACTTTTCAATATGTGGATGATTTTCTGTCATATTCAAGATATTATTTAATAATACAAAGTATTTCACATTTTGACATACCACTATTTTTTTCTAATTATGAAAGAATACCATGAAAATGCAGAAAAGTATAATTGCTGGTTTAAGTGGGATTCCGCAAACTAATTTTAGATTTTTTTGACCATTTCAGGAGCCATACTTCTTTTTTTCCAAGTGAAACTTCTATCAAAGACTTGCAATTTAATTATAGGGACTTCTATCACCCTGGTACCATTTTGGGCCTAAATGCAACATAGGATGTTCTTAATTATAAGCTCCCAGAGGGCAGGGGTTATATATGTCTCGTTCTCAATAGGCTAACACACTGTCAGGTGCATAGTGGCTATTCAGTAATGAATGACAATTATGATTATGCAGTTTAAAAATAGTCCCTCAGTTCTTTTGCCCTGGAGTCCAAATAAGAATATTAGAAACCCGGAATGAAATAGGAATAATATTTGTCTCAGCAAAGTGACATGTACATGGCTCTCAAAACACTGACTGTTGGTTTTTTCTTTTTCAGAAACAACATTATTAAATAAACTTGTGTAATGTGTGGCTAACATGGTATATCCTATGCACATAACTAAGGAAACAATGAATCAGCAGTTCTGAAAAATATAAGTCTCATTTTGAGGAAATGTGAAGTAATTGAATACATCCCATTTCTTTGCATTTAAAGTACAGAGGTGGTGAATACTCAAGAGTATTCCAGGTATTCCATTTCTGTGTCTTAGTAGATAGGTATGTTTCCTGACAGGTGAGAATATTTTGCCTGTACTTGTTTCATAGAAGTTCTCAGGACGTGCTTTTTCCTTGCCTGCACTCTCTTCCCTTCTTTTACTTCTCAAGTCAGTCACTGAAACAGGACTCTTGAGGTAAAATGAAGAAGAGAAGTAATACCTCCCTGCTTCCTCTTGCTAAACAATAGAGAGAGATCAAAGTTAGGGTCGGAACCAGTATTGTCAACTTATAAAAGAGCCTGCTCATCATGTCTAACTTTATTTGACAGTATCTATACAGGCTTCTGTATCTAAAGATGATTTCATTGTCAATATGCAATCAGGCAGGTCAATGTTCATTTCGTTTGTGAAGAAAACCACATCAAGCAAATTTCATTACAAAACCTAAAAATCAATATACATTTGCACCAGTGTTTTCTAAAAAATGAGTATGAGTACTGCTTTACCCTGAAATAACATTTTTATGGATTGGGTTTTTGACTAAAAGAAGTAGGAAGCCATATTTACTTTTGGACTATTATTGGACAGTATTTGATATTAAGATAGTGATACGAAGAATGACTTTGGAGCTCATTTTGTTTTGAATGTGTTTATTGGTCAGGCATGGTACCTATACAAGTTGAAAATGACTATGTAAAAAAATACTCCTATGTATCAACTGGTAAATGTCAGAACAGTACTACTACTACTACTTCATAGCTAGTAGTTGTTTAGTGTGCAGTATTTATGGACACTCTGATACGAATTTTCTTTTGATTTTTCATTAATTTTTATAACTCATAAGACAGTACAATAGTGTAAGCTAAATGCTATATGTAGCACCTGCCACACAATAGATGTTTTTATTTCATCTAAGAGTTTAATACAATTTGTCCTTCTAGGTGTTGCCCACCGTTTCACAGAGCTTTTGAGTCCTTTGCTAGGTTCTCTTCCATCTGACACAAGAGGGGGAGACAGAGAGATGGTTTTACATGAGCCAGACCTGGAGGAAGCATCTACCCCTTTAGCCACATTCTGTTGGCAAGAACTTGGTCATGTGGTACACCTCATTGCAAGGGAGCCTGGGAAATATAATCCAGGCCTGTGTGCAGGGGGGAGAGAAATTTAAGTTTGGTGAACAAGTAGCTAATCTCTTCCACAAGGGGGTGTTATTTCTCCTTTTATAGATAGGAAAATAAGACCTAAAGTTCAAATAATATCTGATATCATATACATGGTTAATGGTGATACCACATCTGTCTAAAAGTCTGTGTTTGTAATCATTGCCTTCTCATTAAACCCTGGGCTGTATAGTGCGCTACCTTCCTGTGATTTACCTTGGAATCACATAGTATCTTCCCAATGAAAAGATTAGCCAGGGAGATGCAAACTAAGCTTTGACTTTATGCTCTGTGTAGGGGCCTCCCTTAGACCTTGCTGTAGCTCCATTGACAATGCTGAAATCCTAAAACAGAAGTAATAAGTACAACTTTGGGGAAAATTTCAAGAACCAGCTGGCATTTCCTGTGCTAGCTCATTCTACTATCATGACAACACGTAGTGCTCCAGTTGGGAGTTGTTTTGTCAACGTTTGTCCCTATTGAGAGTGATGAGCAGGGTCCTTCTGCAGAACCATGGCTAGTGTGGAGTACGAGTGACAAGTAAAAATTTGTATGAGGCACTGAGTTTTTATTTTGTGGTGTGATTGTTACTGAAGCATAGCCTAGCCTTTTCTGAATGGTAACATAGTATGTCTGTCTTACAGGAATTTTTTTAGAAGTAAATAAATATGTCCATGTCCCTGTGTCTGTGTATCCAATGATATTTATTCAAGTCTTATTTAATAAGTATGGTTGAAATTTATGCTATAACCACACAATAGAATATATAGAACTCATACAACAGTTACAATTTAAGCCTGTATTTACCCTACATGAAAAGATGTCCATGATCTATGATTATGTCAAAAATGTAAGTTGACAAATACATAAAATTATATATATATGTTATTTCGTAATGTCAATAAGAACTTTATTCCCACTTTTGTGAGACTTCACAGGAAGAGAGCTGGAGGAGGTGATGGCATCTAGCACTATTCCTGATGTAGTTCCACTTACTGCCATCTTTTGCCTGAATCACCAAATAATGGTCTTCCTACCTCTGCTTTGGCCCCTCTAATCCTTTTTCCACACAATAGCCAGTGTGATCTTTGTAACAGATGTTTTGTGTATTTTTTTCTCTTATTAAAAACTGAAAGTTTACCCTCAGTGTTACTATGAAAAGCTCCATGTCTTATCCTGGGTTCCTAAAAAACAGAAAGAAGACACAGTGTTAACATTTTACTGGGAGGTGCAGTCCTACAACGGAGAGAGTGAGGACAAAGGGTGATGAGAAAGACAAGACGACACAGCAGAGAGGCGTGTTACCAACGTGGCCACTGCTTTATGATCTGCTTGAGATCAAGAATGGTTGCTTGACAGGGACAGCGTCTTTGACTGTGTGAGACATTCCTGATGTGTGTACACAACAACACATCTTAAAGGAAAGCACATCTCATCAGAAAGAGGAGCTGTGAGAGAATTCGTCTGCTGGCTCCTTCAGGTCTCCTGTAGGTAAACTCCCCCATGCATATGCGTTCCATCATCCAGGCCCTGTGAAGATGCTTAGGAAGTGGATTCCACATGTGCTGCAGTGAATCATCTGAATGTGAACTTAACAGTGGGTAGCAGGGATTTGGGGGCATGTGGCACTTGGCCTTCAGGAGGAAAAATCTAGTGGGCTCACATGAAATTTCACAGCAACCACATAGGCTGAGGTAGAACAAAGTGGCAGAAGGTCCAGTAATGGGAGGGTAGAAAAAACTTCGAGCATGTAATGTGTTGTGTTGTGATGGATATAGTTGATCATAGTTGGGAACCTAGGTCCTGGCACACTCAAGTCCTCACTGGGTGTAGAAACAGGTTAGTTCTTGTTTCCTTTTCCTATCCCTTACTAATTTATTTAGGTTCTCAACTCTGTTTCCACCCTCTTTTGTTCTCAGTTCTTTCTTACCATCTTTGAATTGTTTGAATCTGCCTACTTCCTTCACCACATCAAAAGCTCAACAGAAGCAAAGCCTTTTTATTGTCCCCCCCCAAAGGTAAACACAGAGTAGAAAAGCAAATAGTAGTTAATTGATGAATGACAGTGACAATATTTATTTAACAATTATCATATTTTAGGCAATAATATAATTTCTCTGATAATTGGATTTTCAAAGGCTTCTTGGGTCAGGTCTCCACTATCACTTTAGTTTGTTCTTTTTCTGTAGAGAACTAGATACATGTTTCCTGACATGAGTTAGAATCAACTCTTCTTTTAAATTCCCGTGTTAAAGGCATTCCAAAACCTGTTTGATATAAAAATAAATTTCTATATTGAAGGTATTTCAGAGCTTGATTGAGGGGCACCTGGGAAGCTCAGTCGTTAAGTGTCTGACTTCTGCTCAGGTCATGATCTCGTGGTTTGTGGGTTCGAGGCCAACATAGGGCTCTATGCTAACAGCTCAGACAGAACCTAAAGCTTGCTTTCGAGTTTCTGCCTCCCTCTCTCTCTGCCCTTCCCCACTTGTACTCTGTCTCTCAAAAATAAACATTGAAAAAAAATTAGAAAGGGTCACCTGGTGACTCAGTTGGTTAAGTGTCTGACTTCGGCTCAGGTTGTGATCTGGCTATTTCTGAGTTTAGCCCCATGTTGGACTCTGTGCTGACAGGTCAGAGCCTGGAGCCTACTTCGGATTCTGTGTCTTCCTCTCTCTCTGCCCCTCCCCTGCTTGCGCTCTCTCTGTCTCTCAAACACGCCCTTAAAGTTCAGTCTTGAACATTAAAATTGTCTGGGGACTTAAAAAATAGGAATGACAAAGGCTGACCCCAGGGATTCTTATTTAACTGACTTTAGATGCGAGCCAAAATGCAGTTTTTTTTTTAATGCCTATTTTTAGAGAGAGAGAGGGAGTGAACAGGGAGGGGCAGGGAGAGAGAGAATTCCCAGCTGGCTCTGCCCTGTTAGTGCAGAGCCGGATGTGGGGCTCGAACCCATGAACCATGAGATCATGACCTGAACCGAAGTCAAGAGTTGGCTGCTTAACTGACTGAGCCACCCAGGTGCCCCCAAACACATATTTTTTAAATTGACCCTATTTGATGGCTATGTGTAACTGAGGTTGAAGAATTTTGAGAAGAAATCTCAAAGTGTGATCCGCAGATATTTGGGGATTTTTATGAAACTTTGTGATCATTGAAGCTCTTATAATATTAATACAGATTTTATTCCTGATATGAATAAATGAATTTTTCAGTTTCAAAGGCTTCTAGGTATGTTGCCAATATTAGCACCAATTTCATAAACTGTTTTGTTTGGTGTTGGTTAGCAAATTGGGACTCTGACTTACTAACTGAAATTACTGTTTTAAAATATCTGAAAAATCAAAGGATGGTTATAGTGTCAGAATTGAGAGATTTAGTGGTCTTTAGTTAAACTCACTCATTTTGTGGATGAGGAAGTTGAGACCCAGAGGGATGATAGAATACAACTAGTCAGATGAAGAACTGGGACTTTGAGGCTCCTAGCTGACAGTCTGGTACTCTTTGTTTTACCCTTGCCTCCAGGGAGCCTTGTGAAATATCATAGGACTTCAGACTTCAGTTCCTTTTGAGCCAGATCCTAAAAATTCTACCATTTGTTATTTAAACCCCAGTGCTAAGTTCTAATTACCATTCAGTAATTACTTTACAGTGAACAGATGTGTGTTATTTTCTAGAAGAAGAAAAAAAAACTGAAATGTGTTCTACACCTGTACCTTCTGCAATGTTTCTCCACTGAGAAGTAGCAATCAGCATTAATGTATAAACTCAAGTTGCAG
The DNA here is from genome assembly GCF_027475565.1 of Acinonyx jubatus. Classification (NCBI taxonomy): domain Eukaryota; kingdom Metazoa; phylum Chordata; class Mammalia; order Carnivora; family Felidae; genus Acinonyx; species Acinonyx jubatus. The sequence continues at coordinate 122,333,849 of NC_069383.1, read as the reverse complement.
AGGTCTCAGATTTAGCTGATGCCAAGGCAGAGTGCAGTGTAAGGGTTTCTGTTGCCAATAGATCAAATGTTCTCCAGGCTCCCATCAGTGTTCCCAGTTGCCAGTCACCAAAACTATGTTTCCTCTTGAAAAGCAGGTTTTGTTTTTATGTGGTTAAGTGGTACCTTGGTGAAATGAGATGGTCCCTTTCTCATAGGAAATTATTTCCCTGGGAGCATCAGGTAACAAAAGTGTAGAAATTGAGGATCTGTTTCTGTTACTATTTTGTTATATTGTACGCAACTAAGATTACAGAATTTGGGGTGTGATTAGCAACAAACTACATCAATGGACTTGAAGTATTCTTTTACTTTTTTGGGTGGAATGGGCTTATTGGCATGGCACAGCTCTTATGCTCAGAAGTGAGTTTAGAAAATGCCAGTAGGCTTGTTTCAAACTGGGATTCATTACGCCATGTCATGTGGCTGAGTATTGTTTGTTTCACTCAAATTTCATGCTTAAAATTTTGCATTCTTTCAACCTGGGCTTTAAACTGAGTATCTACGATTATAAAATAGTGCTAATTAAAAAAAAAAGTATTTGTTCAGTAGGTTTACTCCTAGAGACATGGGTTATATGGTTCAAATATATCAGGCTTCTGAGTGTGGAAATTGTTTTCCTTGTAGCTAAGGGATACAGGTACAAATAGTTGAGTTTAAGTCTGAATATTGCTGCATCCCCAAACAACCCAACACTTAAGATGAATTCATGCTTATTTCTAAATTTGGACAGTTGGTGAGTAGAATATAGTGGAACGTCTTAAATGGTATCGTCATGGCAGTCAGGCGTGATCAGATAGTTGTTCAGATTTATATTTGTTTAGTGTTGAACTTTTATCTTTTTTTCTTTTCAAAATTAGTAATGGTAGTAAATCAGGCAGTGTCTTAGATGGAAGAAGAAGGAATTTATGCATAACTGAATTTTGACATCATTAGTTGACATTAGAGTATAAATCTCCTAAAGTCAAAATTGACAGTGTAAAAATTTTCACTCAGAGAAAAAAGCACATGAAATGAATCCATGATCCTGTGAACCATCAAAGCCTTAGGTAGGATAGCGTTTCTCCCTAAAGGGAGGGCCTTATGCTGCAATCCAGTAGGTACATAATAAATAAATTTCAATGTGTATAGTCTTCAATATAGTAAAATATAATCTAAGAGTCTGATTTAGTACTAACTTAAACTGTCATTGTCAGTTGAAAAGAGGAAGTTCTGCATAAGGGAAAATAATCTCTTAGCATTGTAATTCTTAAGAAATGTTATATTTTAAATATATATAGTAATTTGGAAGATAATCCACATCCCACCCATGTATTCTTCTCTGGAAAACATGTTAATATTTTGCAGTGTTTGATTTACATCCGTTTTGATGACATAGAATCAAACCCTTAAATTACAGATACAAACCACCTACTTTCTTGTAGGTCTTGCTCTTTTTCATCATGTTGGACAGAGTCATAGCCCACTATTCTACAACTCATCGGTGTATTATGGATGCTGCTTCTTTGACTTTTGTGACTTCAAATAAGCAGACTTGTACATTGTAGGCACTTGGACCTATGTTCTGAAATGTCGATCTTTATCCTCTGTTCAAGAGCCTGTCTCTTTGGATTTTACATTAAATGTAGGATTAAGACTTACCTGACTTCTTAAAGTTGCTCTTTCAAGGACTGAAGTTCAGCCCTTGGAATTTAGTCTGCTTCTTGGGACTTTGATGAATGCTACTGGGCTTTCCTGTAACATGATTCTTCATCCCCACGCTTTACCAACCCTCTCTTTTGAACTTCCTTCTTGTTTATATTAGGAATAAGTTGCCCTTTATTTGTTACCATTCTTGCAGACAGTGTATTTTCTGACAAGGCTCCTTGTCACCTTTCTGGCCTTGTGGGTTGGTGTGGTTCCAAATGAGTTAATCTTGTTCCACTGTGGACTTTGCGGTTGATACCATTTAAGAAAAAGATTGATTGCCTGCACCTCTGGAAGTGATTTCATGCTGTTGGATCTGATCTTTTGTAAACTGTCAATTTTTTAACTTCTATTTTTCCTCCTTGAGAAAGGTTTGAAGGTCATAACCACTTACAGGTTATGATAATCACAGTATCTTCTTCACTGATGGGAACATCTTCTCTGTAGAAGACATATTGATGACAAAGCAGTAAATGACTGCCTTTTCCTCAAATCCCTGGAGTATATCAGAAAATTACAGGCCTAAGACAAGCATTATGAAGGGAAAATCATCCTTAGAAAATGAAATTTTTGTCTTGGTTTCACAAGTAATACATGTTCATTTTAGAAAATTTAGAAAATACAGCAGTGCATAAAGAAGAATAAGTTAACTTTGACTCATTATTTTTTCCTAATTCAGATATAAAGATAGACATGTATATACTCATAGAATAAATACTTGAGTGCCTACTAGATATTAGGTGTAGAAAGAGAGTAGTAAATAAATTGAATATACATAGTCCACTCATGGAGCTTAAAGTCAATAGAGGAAAAACCTAACCCAGGAATATACACATGAAAACAAGTTGAAAAAAAAAAAGTGGTGTGACTATGACAAAGAAGTATAGTGATAGTAGTTGTGATTGCGTGGGAAGGAAGAGTAGATTACAAGTGCTGACAGCGTGGGTGAAAACTAATTAGTGTATTGGGAAATGCCAGTATTTAGAAGAGAGCTTTTCAGCTAAATTTCGCAGGGCAAGGAATCAGGCAGTTGAAGATCAAAGCAGATCAAGGAGATGGAATTGGATGTGCAGAATATGTATGGATGTGAAAAGGTTTGGCATGTGGCTGTGGTTGGGAGGAGACCCCATCACTCTAATTATAGCTTTCTATGGAGGTGTTAAGGGGAGGTAAGAGTACAATAACTAAAAGTACAACACGTTTTTTGATATAACCAGTTTGAGGTAAATTCAGAGTTTACAAAAGTACATTTTCAAATCAAATAGTGTGGTATATTTATATTAAAGAAATTGAGAATGTTGAATATACTGTCTTACAACTTTGTTTTAAATCATAAGTTAATTCTTATTTATTTATTTATTTATTTATGACACATGTCCAACTGTGGACATGTAGAAACTAACAGATTTGTAGGTCTTTTTCAGTTTCTTTCATAAGCTTTCTGTAGTTTTCGGTGTATAGATTGTTCTCTTTGGTTAGATTTGTTCCTAGGTATTTTATGTTTTTTTTGGCAATTATAAATGGGATCGATTCCTTGATTTCTCTTTCTGTCATTCATTCTTGTTGTTGATTCATTCTTGATTTTATATCCTGCCACTTTGGTGAATTCATGCATCAGTTTTAGCAGTTTTTTGGTGGAATCTTGTGGGTTTTCCATATAGAGTATCATGTCATCTGCGAAGAGTGAAAGTTTGACCTCCTCCTGGCTGACTTGGATGCCTTTTACTTCTTTGTGTTGTCTGATTGCTGAGGCTAAGCTTTCCAATACTACGTTGAATAACAGTGGCGAGAGTGGACATCCCTGTTTTGTTCCTGACCTTAAGGGGAAAGCTCTCAGTTTTCCCCCATTGAGACAGATTTGTAAATTGGCTTAGATACTTAGCATATAATTTTAAAATTCCTTATCTTCAGGGTACCTTGGGTGGCTCATTCATTTAAGTGCCCAACTCTTGATTTTGGCTCAGGTTGTGGTATCACGGTTCCTGAGTTCGAGACCTGCGTAATGCTCCATGCTGACAATTCAGAACCTGCTTGGGATTCTCTGTCTCTCTGCCCCTCTCCTGTTCTCTCTGTCTCTGTCTCTGTCTTTCTCTGTCTCTCTTTCTCTCTTTCTAAAAATAAATAATAAATACACTTAAAAAGTTCCTTATCTTAAACTCTTCACCGTACATATTCTGATACACATATTTCTAGTATTAAGTCAAAGGAACCCTTTCCCCTGATTAGAAGGTAGAGTGAGTGTTGATATACAACAAAGAAGGATTGATCTCAATTTACTATTCTTCTTCCCCAGATTCTCCAATTATGAATGAGGTCCTTCCATTTCTCATAGTACTAGGATTGGCTTATCAGATTGTCCTACAGCAACTTCAATTTTGCTTATCAGGACCAAAATGTGTGATCCTGTTTTCTATTTTTAGGGATTCTAGGAAGCTGTGCTTTGACATGTGAGATGTGAGGAGCATCTGTTATAGAGAATGCTAGAGTTGAAGGTGTTAAATGTTTAAAGAAATGATAAAACTTTGGGCTCAGCTTCCACCTAGGTTTACAAAGGGCTTGCATATACTAGAGAGCTAATTCTCTGCACATTTCTATGAGACAGATTTAATCTTCCATAAATACCTAGATGCACAGAGATGGTGAGTTGGCACAGTGTTCATCTTTATATGTCTAGCTTGATGTTAACAGTAGCTTTGAAGGCAGAGAGTTGGTGATATGTATTTTAACCAGTTCCTAATTTTGGGCCTTCATCTATCTTGGCTATAGCTTAATACTTTTTTGTAGGGCTCCAAAAATACATAAATGTCTGAGATAATTTTGAATTTTCATACCCCAGTTACACAGAAAACTTCTAGAAATATATGTGAACCAGTCATAGAATCTGTCAGTGACCTGGACTTTATTTCATTTATTTAAATTTTCTTTTTTCTGGTATGCCTTTTTCACCTGTTGCTGAAAAATGTCATTTGGCTTGGCTTTGCCAAAATCTATTTGGGTTATGGTGAATCTTCCAGGCCATTGCATTATTTTCATGTATATTTTTTAGAGGCCTCCAGTTACCTACTGAATTATCTATTAAAGTACCTTTTCTAGAGCTTTGAAATTTGTGTTCCCTATATTTTAAGGCATCGTTCTTTGGATGATTCTTCAATTTTGGCCCATATCAAAAATAAAAGATAATAAAAATATGACTTTGTTTTAATTGGACAAGGTAATTTATATATTTTTTATTTATTTACTTAGAACTCATAATCATTATTCACATTTCAGTCTGATTTAAACATTTTTTTTGTGTTTGTTTTGAGCAGAGTCTTTTTTTTTTTAATTTTTTTTTTCAACGTTTATTTATTTTTGGGACAGAGAGAGACAGAGCATGAACGGGGGAGGGGCAGAGAGAGAGGGAGACACAGAATTGGAAACAGGCTCCAGGCTCCGAGCCATCAGCCCAGAGCCCGACGCGGGGCTCTGGGCTCACGGACCGCGAGATCGTGACCTGGCTGAAGTCGGACGCTCAACCAACTGCTCCACCCAGGCGCCCCAGTTTTGAGCAGAGTCTTAAGCCATCAAATATTCCCAAATAAAAGATGGCATTTTTGAGAAATATAGACCTTATAGTTAATGGAATTAGGTTTCCCAAATTCATACCACATCTCTATTTATTTCTCTGTGATAACTTTTTTCTTACATCTAACACATTTCACACAGTGTGTCCATTTAATTTTATGTACCAGGAGACTGTTGTTTTACTGTGTTCAAGATGTCATTTAAATAAGTTGATCAGTATTTTACTACTTGGTTTTGGACAAATACAGGTACTCATTTCTTTTTTTCTGCTGTCACTTAAAATATGTCCCTCCTCTGGTATACTATTGTCTTAGCTCAGGCTGCCATAACAAAATTGCATATCCTGGGTGACTTAAACAACAGGCATATATTTCTCACAGTTATGTATATTATATCTGTAGTTAATAGGATGTTTATTAGAAACCTGGGTATTTGACAGAAAGTTGATTAAGCCAGAGTCAGACTTCCTACAAAATTTTATCTACTACTGTTGGCCTTAAATATGCTTCCTGTAAAAAACAAAAAAATGCTGGTATGCCTGGAATTTTTGAGAGGGATTTTTACTCTGTCCTCTTGTACGACAAATGAAAACTAGAGTTAAAATGGTCATGTTGGTCCATGTTATTTGTTTTCTTAATCCCTGAAAGCTACTTCTGGAATTCTAAACCATTATAAGGGACTCTGACAGAAGTCAACCATGATGACCTAGGTATTGCATGGGGAATTTATAATGCCAGAGGGCTAATATAGACTGCATTTACACCTTTTATGCCCTCTCTTGCATTCTCTAGATACAAAATTTGGCTATCCTATCCTTCCTGAAAAACCACAAGAAGGCTTCCTACTTTCTTCTCTAGGATTGCTCTAATATTTGAAGTTTCCTGATAAACATGACCCATAGGGAATGGAGAATCAGTACATAAATATTACCCTTTTCAGTATTTTGAATTGACAGCTTTGAAGTTTATTTCACTCTGTGCTGCAGTGGAATTAATCCCCACTTGCCCATGGTGGTAACCAAATTAATAAAACACCCTTGGGGAGCGCCTGGCTGGCCCAGTTGGTAGAGCATGTGACTCTTGATCTTGAGGTTGTAAGTTCGAGCTGCATGTTGGGTATAGAAATAACTTAAAAATCAAATAAGTAAAAAAATAAACACGTTGGATGAGTTTTCCTTTCTTAAGTTTTCCCTACCTCCTAGCCACCTCTTTTTCACCCCTACTCCTTCTGTTTTGTGGAATCTCTCCTAAAACTAAGTCAGTTGACAAGTCCTATTCTCCATGTACTTTTAAGGAGCCGTCAAGCTAAGACACATCGGCACTTAGAAATTCTAGGAACCTAGATAAGTTACTGATTGTCTCTGTGCCACAGTTACTTCATCTTTGTGGAGTAACAGGTGCTCACTTTGCAGGAAAGAGTTGGTACGGCAGTCCTGACACTGAGTTGTTTTTGTGAGATTGGCCCTTGGCTGGTACTGATAGAATTTTTCTTCCTAATGGGTAAAGGTTGTTCACTATGCTTGGACTGTTAACACAAATAATGTGGTTTCTGCTCAACACCTTCTTTCCTGTAATATGGAATTTTGATAATTCTAGGCAGAGAGTATCTATGAGCCAGCTCTCTAACAAACAGACACTGGCACTAAGTCTTTAATAGGCTTCCCTGGGTGGAAATATTGCACACATGGTGATGCATTTTCCATGCTGGGATAAGCCCACCACATGGGAGGGGTGAACATAAACTTGCTTATGGATTCCTTCAGATTCCATCTGTATTTTTTTCTTTTACTCAATTGTGTATTCCTAATACACATTAGTAATAATTCTTTAACCCTAAGTGCAGCTTAGATGCTGCGTCCTGTGAGTGTTTCCAGCAAGTCTTTGAATGTGGGAGTCGTTTTGGACACCCTTAACAGACCTGCTGTGATTTTGTGAAAATAAAATAAGAAGCAAAAGAAGAGATTTTTAGCACAATGCTTCTAACCTAAGTGTTTAATAAATTAAGATTTGTTAAAGTACTTCCTGTCAGCTCAGTATTGGGTAGCAGTTGGTTTTGGGGTCCCTGGTAATCAGATTGACTGAGTGTATGGGTCCTATTAGAGTCTTAAGAGAGATAACAACATGGATTGGAGGTACTGGGGTTGAAATTCCGCTTACTAATGCTCAATGCAATTGTTTTGAAACCCTAGTTCTCCTCCCTCATCTTTTGTGCTGCTAATAGGAAATGTAGAGTACTAGCTAATGACTTTTCTATTTTCGTCTACACAGCAGCCTTCCCTCCCCGCCCCTCTCCCACTCACCACCTGCCCGAAAGTTTCCATTCAAAGCCATTGACCTGAACTGGTTCTTTACCTCTCTGAGTTGGCACCATTTCCCATTTGCAGTGACCTTTCTCTCCTATTGGTATGTTCACTTCTTCTTTTTTAGGTTTTATTTAAGTGATCTCTACACCCAGTGTGGCGATTGAACTCACAACCCCAAGATCAAGAGTTGCATGCTCTTACGACTGAGCCAGCCAGGTGCCCTAGCATGCTTATTTCTGACCACTCACCAGGACCTGTCTCACATCCTGTTGCTGGGAACTTAGGGCAGACTACTAGAATCCTATGGGTCTCTGCTATAGTTGAAAATTTTGGATGTGAGTGTGAAGATACGGATTCTGCATTATAACTTTGCCTCTATCTTTAAGATCTGGACCAAGTTATTTAGATTTCCGAAGGCTCTGTATGGTAATCTGTAATGCCAGTACACTTTAATAAAATAATACAATAATATTGTACATTAATACAGTTTATTTACTGGGGATTATTTCCTGGATTGGGGTGGGATGGAGGCCCAAAATGAGATAATACACTGGGAAAACACTGGTGACCCTAAGTGTGGCACCTATGTTTGCTGTTTTAGTTCTTCCTTGCTGTATGGTTGTATTTTGCTGTTATCTTCTCACTTTTATTTATGTTTTATTTTGTTTATCCAAATAGATTGTAAACTTTTTGAAGGTTAGGGCTGCCATTTCTACATCATGACATTCCCTACGGTCATTAGCCAAGCGGTACAGTACTGTAGGGAGCTCAGTTAAGAATCACATCAAGTTTGTTGATGAGGACCTGGAAGTTCGGAAACAGTAGGTAATAGAGATATTTGGAAGAGAAGAAAACCCTGGATTGAGAGTAACCATGTTACATACAGAGCCAGCGCTAATGAAGGGGTAGATTTTCAGGATGATTATGGAAGAGTCAAATTTTCTACACTGCTGGTTAAAGACTCCTTCATTATTAGCTGCTTTAGAAATAAGTGCCCTCTTGCCCTGTAATTTTGTTCCATTAATTATGTCAGATGTTGGTGGTATTTGAGGCAAACAACCCTTAGATTTCCATTTCACCTTTATCATTGGCAAACATTTATCATAGATAGGACTTTTAAGTTCTTTAGATTTTTTTTTCTCACGGAAATCTAAAAAGAGCCAAACAGTAGTGACCTGTCTAAATGCACTTATTATAAAAAACAGTAATATAGACTACTATGCAATAAGTATTTTAGCCATTGCTTTATTTAATAAATATTTATGTAGTTCTTATGTGTCAGGTATTATTATAAAAACTTTACATGTTAATTATTTTAATCCTTCTAACACTTTGTGGTAACTATTACCATTATTTACATGTTACAGAAAAACTCAGGCATGGAACGGCAAGTAAATTATCTATAATAACACAACTATGCAAATGGCTAAGGATACAGAACCAAGTCAGTCTGGCTTTATAATATGCATCTATGTATTGTCACCTGTGTATTTAACAATTTGTACTTATATCCATCCATGGTAATGTTACCCTTTTGTTAATTGTTTGGGTGCTAAGTTGATATCATGACTCAGAAAACCAACCATCCTGTCTTGTGTATTTGTAAACTTCAGTGGTTAATTTATCTTTGCATTACTGTATTTTCAATTTCCATTGTAATTAAGTTTAAGTAAGCAAATGGGTGGGTTATAAAATATGGGTAGGCTAGAAATGCTTGGTAAATATCTCCAAACTCTAAGTTAATGTAATGAAAACAACTAATAGGAACCTTGAGAACACATCCTTCGGTGCTGTTGTTAGCTTGATATTCTTAGCAGAGCTGACCTGATATTCATTGTCTTTGTTCATTTTGCAGGTAATTCAGCATTAAAAGCATAAGATATGAAAAGGATGAAAAGATTATGCCCCACTTTACATATTTAACTAAATTATTATCCTTTGACCTTTTGACCAAACCAAATTCATCTTCTCTCTCCCCTGCACCTCACCCACTTTAATACTGCAGCACAGATTTAATGGATTGGGAGTCTGTGAGTAAGTAATAAGAACATGGAGAAGAGTGGCCAACATGATTAAGATTTTATTTGTAGCGTAATTCCATTATAATTAACATTATGTAACTGGAGAAATATGGTGTTTGCATCTCTTTCTGGCAGCTGTTTTTAAGTCAGTGGCAGAAAGGAGATTAAGTAGTAAATGAAGACCTATTTATTGAAATCGTGTTTGCATCTAGTGTTGTTGGATTCATTTGTTTGTTTCACAAACCACAGTTAATTTAGTAAGGAAAATAAGCAATATGTTTTACAAGCATGCTAAGTAAAATTTGGTTGCAGTGTTTTGAAATACTGGTTAAACTTTTTACATTGGAGGTAAAATACCACTTAAAGGTCTACAAAATGGTAGATGTTTAAATAGACACAGGTTTATTCCACTATCCAAAAATGGACAAGCCCTGTGAAACCTTTTGTAAGCTGAAATGGCATAAAGTGAAGAGTGTCCCCCACTTTCTGAGTTCGAGTTCTGACACTTTGCTTTTACACAGACTTACGTTACTACTTGTTTTTGCTAACCAAAGGGAATCTGAAGAGGATTTTTGCTTTTATGAAAAAGGCCATTAACTACTAATGTGGGTAACTCAAACTTTGGGAAAGCTGGGGATACTTGTAATACTTTTTTCCAAAAAAGATCAACAGAATTTAAAGTTAAGTAAATAACCATGGTTTTGTATGTAGAGAAAAACATTTTCAATTTGTTACAGTGATTTTTTTTGTCTAAAAAAGAATTGCCAATTAATGATATAATCAATTCATGGAAATTCAGACTCCTCTAACCAAGAGCTGGACAGTCTAGGGTCCTGTGGTCAAATCTGGCTCACCAGCTCTTTATGTATTGCCCACAAACTGAGACTGTTTGTTTGTTTATTAAAGTTTATTTATTTTGAGAGAAAGACAGAGTGTGGGAGGAGCAGAGGGAGAGAGGGAGACAGAGAGAAACAGAATTCCAAGCAGCCTCCTCACTACGAGCACAGAGCCCAACTTAGGGCTTGAACTCCTGAACTGTGAGATCATGACCTGAGCCAAAACCAAGAGCTGGATGCTTTTCCGACCGAGCCTCCCACATGCCCCTATTTTTTTAGGTGGTTGGGAAAAAAAAAATCAAGAGAATAGATTTCTACATAACATTCAAATTTCAGTGTCCACAAATACGTTATTGTAACATAGCCACACTCATTTGTTTATGTATTGTTGACTACTTTCATGTTATAACAGTAGTTGTAGAGTGCTGATACAGATTTTATGGCTTGTAAGGCTAAAAATACTTATTATTTGGCCATTTACGGAAAAGTTTGCAGACCCCTGCCCTAGCTATTAAAGAAAATACAAGAAAACTTGTATTTCTAATAAAGAAAACACTATTAATAGTGATAATAACTGTGGTAAGTGCTTTATATACATGATTTCTAATAGTCCTGGTATGACTACACTGTAGCTGAAATTACTTCCAGTTTACAGATTAGGACACTGAGGCTTTGATTTACTTGATTATAGCTGGGTTTTGAAGACAGCCTGTAACAACTTTTAATGTATATTGGCTAGAATTTAGACCTATTTAAAAATAGCACTGCCAGTCTTTTGAAAGCAGGATTTGTCTTCTATCATCTAATTAGTAGTTATTAAATAACATTGTGTTGATAGATTTGTAATCAGTCATTCCAGTGTATGGAACTTTTCATATGCCATATATTTATTATAGGTATCTGCAGGGGAAACCTACTATTCCATTTTGATAGTAGATAGCAGAATCTACTGTGTCCATATAGATTCTGCTTTTGTTCACCATATATAAAAAATGATTACAAATTAGTGCAACTTTTGAGAAATTCTAATACAGTGGTCTTGCCAAATTGGCCTGTAGGGCCTTTATTTAAAAATTGTTGCTACTCTGTAATTTACTGTAAGAAGAAAATAAATTGGCAAAGCTGATGGGTGCTCATGGTTATAGCTTACTGAGGCAAGGTTCTGGAAGGAGGCAAGAAGGTATTGATTTTTTTTTTATTATTTATCTCTTACCTCTGTCACTGAACTAGGGGATCATGGTAAATGATTATTATTATGTTAGAACTTGATGATGATGGGTTTGTGTGTCATTAAAAAGTGGTTTGAGAGGAAATCCATTTAACAGAGTGCTTAGGCTAACTTTAAACCTGGGGGAAGAGGTAACCACCCTTTCCTCAAGAGCTTTCTGAAATCCAGTTATGACAAGACTTATTAAATGAAACCTGTTAGGGAAACTATATCTTAGTTTGCAGAAATCCTTGATGATGATGGGTTTCCAACTGGTTTCTGAAATCCAGATTAGGTAAACTATATCTTAGTTTGCAGAAATCCTTATGCTGGGGTGCCTGGGTTGCTCAGTTGGGCGTCTGACTTTTGCCCAGGTCGTGATCTCACAGTTCAGGAGTTAGAGCCCTATGTCAGGTTCAGAGCCTGGAGACTGCTTCAGATTCTGTGTCTCCCTGTCTCTTTGTCCATCCCCCTCTTGCACTCTGTCTCTCTCTTTCTCTCAAAAATAAACAAACACTGGGTGTTGTATGGAACCAGTTTGACAATAAATTTCATTAAAAAAATGAACATTAAAAAAATTTAAAAAATCTTTAGGCTTCTTGAATGGATCCTTCAGAGGATCAAGGTTGTAATTACACAGGGCTAAATATTAAATTTTTAAAAATTTTTTAAATTTATTTTTGAGACAGAGAGAGACAGAGCATGAGCCAGGGGAGGGCAGAGAGAGAGAGGGAGACACAGCATCTGAAGCAGGCTCCAGGCTTTGAGCTGTCAGCACAGAGCCCGACGCAGGGCTCAAACTCACAAACCGCGAGATCATGACCTGAGCCAAAGTCGGACACTTAACCAACTGAGCCATCCAGGTGCCTCACACAGGGCTAAATATTAGGAAAACAGCCTGTAAGATTCATATAGTTTCCTGGATACTTGAAATAATTACTATTTAGACTTCCTTAGATACAGCTAATAGATTATAGTGTAGATAATGCCTTCAGGACATATTTTTCTTTTAGTATCTTCATTGTCTGTAACAGTGACTAAATAATAATAAATGTTATTTTGGCTAACATTTATTAAACACCATGTGCCAGGAGTTATTTTTTTTTTCTAGTACATCATTAAGTGTCCACAAAACCTGCTAGTCTTAATAATTTATTCCAATATTACAGGGTTGGAAGGGCCACGTAAAACACTCAAGGTGGCTGTGATCTTTTCCACTTTGCTGTATCGTAGAGCATACTCTAAATGTTTGATGAGGGAATGTGTAAGTATATGAAAGAGATCATTGTTATAAGGAAAACACCTTCATGTAATTTGAATCTGTTTTTTATCTAAAGTTTCTTTACTCTTAATTCTGTTACTATTACAGTTAAGTTTTTGAGAGATTCATTCTCTTTTTACTTGATTTGAAATAGAATTATTAGGAATAATCTAAGGTATGACTTGTCATTGAACAAATCAACTGCTGTCTGTTCTACTCAGCGATGTGATTGGCAGCAAGGTTTGGTATTTCTGCTCCCATTAAGGTGAATTACAAAGAATCAGTTATTCCACATGTTGTTTGTTGAGCTAAAACTAAATGTTAATACCACATCAAATGCCATAGTGTGTATGGCTTGAAGAATTCCCATGCATACCTTAAATGATTTTCACAGGAATGGTATTGGTCACATAGACAGGACTTCTATAACTAAGAAAAAAGTCTCAGAGGATTTAAATGATTCGTCCAGCTAATTGAGCTGAAAACTCAAGCCTTATGACTTTAACACCAAGTTGGGCAATGTCTTTTTTTAAGGGGCAAGATCTGAATCCACATAATGGGAATCAGCAGGTCTTCACATGCCTAATCAAGATAGGATTGTAAAGATAAACAGCTTCTGCCCCTTTAGAAACCTACTTAGTCCCTGGAACCATCAAAGCACAGGTGCCCACAGAGGAACAAATAGAATGTACTACATCATAGATAGGTATGCACTAGTTCTGCACTAGTGGAAATATGTAAGCCAAAGGTATGATTTCAAGTTTGCTAGAAGTCAAAGTTAAAAGTACAGTGAAACAAGTGAAATTTTAGTTAACAGCATGTGTTCAAAAGTTTGTATCTACATGTATCAATATTAAAACAGTTATGAATGAGATACTCTAAATTGATTATTGACATTACATCTTTAATGTTTACTAGGTACATGACAAAACACTCAATAGTCACATCTGGCCAGTGGCTACCTTATTAGACAGCACAGCACTGAAGAGTAGGATACTGAGACCAAGCTTTCCTGCTTAGATATGGAGAAGCTCTGAGAGAAAAGTAAGGGAAAAAAGTTCTCCTGATTCATTCCTCTACATCACCCATAATTTGTCATTCAGACGATCTCCTTTATGTTTAAATTTAAATGTCTTTTCATATTTTTAACCTAACCGGCTAGTCATCTCACTGTTTGATATTCAATCATCTGATAAAAAATTTCTATTCTCAAGAGTTCTCTGAGGAAGCAGTATATCTGTGCAAGGAAATACATAAACATGACTCTAGTGATTGGAACAAAATTAGAAGATTCCTGAGGAAAAATTGCTGCTATAATTTAACAAATGCACCTCAGCAACAGCCAAGGCTCATGAGAAGCAAATTGGTTATTTTGGGTTAATGTCAAATGAATGTGCTTTCACTTAACATTTTTTTCTTTTTCTCATTCAGCTAAAATGAATGGTTGATAATGGTTAGGATGTAATTTAGTTACAGAAAGAGAAAAAAAGCTGGAAAAATTTTAAACTATGTGTCAACTTATTCAATCAATTATGTCCTAATAAAATTATATTAATTTTTATCAAGATTATAAGGATTTTGGATTTTTTCCTAATCTTTTAGACCTTTATTAATTCAAAATAAAATATTCCTAGGAAATTAACACACATGATTATACATTACTGCAAGATTTCCCCAGTTGACAAGGCTTACCAAAGCATTAAAGTAGTCTAGATACTTTAAAGTTCTAGATACTGATATATGTAGTATACACATAAGGTTTTTTTTTTTTTTTACCATAATGAATGGAACATTCACTTGTCTGAAATTTTGTAGTGTTTCCTAAAATGATTAATCATATCATCATCTAATGACAATGACATGAACTACGCTACACATTTTGTTTTGTATACTTGAAACAAATTATTTCATTTATTCTTCACTCTATAAGTAACTCTTAAAACGAGTAGCAAGTGCCCCAATGACTTTATATTTCTAGACTGTATAACTCTAGAGAAGATATTTACAAGTAAAAAAAATTGCTTTTTTACTTTTTATAGATATTGGTAAATAACCCTCTACAGAATTTGTACCACTGGATCCACCCACTAAAAATAGGTATGTGAATGTTTTTTTTACCCAGTGCACTTACCAACACAGTGTAAATCTATTGATCTTTGCCAGTTCAATAGATGGAAAACATGAGGTGTCAAAATATTCTTTTTTTCAGTTGTATTTTCTGTTGTAGTTGAAATTGAACCCTTATCATAGCCCTTATCATCCTCACATCTCAAAACAGCCCTACCAGGGGATTAGCAAGTTTTAAATGAGATGACTTTGTCAATGGAAAGTCATAAGAAAAATTGAGTGAGCTATGTAGGAGCTTCTTCACTTTGGCAGACAGGTTCTCCTTTTAAAAAATGGCTTATTTTTTTCTGAGGTGATTTCAGTGCTTTTGATAGAAATCTGTTCATGTCCTAAGAAGTTAATTAATGAGGCACCTGTTAGGAGCACTCAAACCATCCAAGGATGGCTGGCAAATCTGTCCACTATTATTATATTTTTAAGGCTAAATGGGGGTTAAACTGAACATTTTGAAATAAGACAGTTATTAAATTTATACCCACAGAAACCCCAAAGGGATGCTAAGAATTGATGGACTTTTATTTTTACTTCCCGGATTCTTAACTGATCCAGGAATGAAATCCACTGTTGACTCTTCACTCAGTAAAATCATATGAATATTGAGTACTTTATTGTCTGTCAGTAGATGGCATTCTTGACTAGAAACATACTTCATAACTTCACTTCGTGGCCTCTCCATAACCTCTTAAGTACTTGATTAAAAAGCTTCTGCTTTGTTAATTTTTTCCCAGTCTTGTGATATATTCTATATTCTTTAATAGCTATATGCATTGACTATTATTATAGACAGCTCTTGTGAACTAGGCATGTACAATTCAGCATTAAATAATTGTCTTTGGAATAATACCACTTAAGGATTATTTCCAGTGACTGAGGACAGGTGTAGACGGCATGAGAAATGAGGTCTTTTGAGATATGGAGATCATTTTCTTTGGATTTATTCCACTGACCTCTCTGGTAAACCTTTTAATGGAGCAGCAGTATGACAAAATCATCCTGGAAATCATAGTTCTTCTGTCTTGCAGAGACTTGAAGGTCCTCTAGCACACCACTTTAATTTTATAGATGAAAAAGCTCATTTCTTTCCCAAGAAAGTTCTTGGAAGAGTTAGGACTCCTTGATTTGAGCCCAGTGATTCACCTTTCTCAAAATTACCCATGCCCTGTTTGAGCAAGAAGTGAAATACACAGCAAAGGTGGAAAAATTGCAATCACATGGAAAATCCACATTATTTAGTTAGCGTTGGCAGTATTTCTTTACTGTTCCAGCCATCCCATATGAATCTTTGCTCTCTGAGGTATCTAATACGCTTTGTTTGTGGATGATAATTTGCCAGCTAGCTTTTAGATTCTGAGATGGCAACCTTACCATCTGGTAAGAAAACCAGGATTAGATAGGTATTAAAAGATCTTTTGTTGCTGTAAATAAGACTTAAAAACTTTATCAGCTTGTGGAATTTCTCTCCTTAGACAGAACTACTCATACATATGCCTTTATTCCAGACCCTAGACCAGGAAATCTTTGACAGGATTTATGCTGATGTATCTGATAAGAAAATTCATTAAATGCCATTTTAGAGAGATGAGAAGACTGAGTATGATACCTGGAGTTAGTAAACTATAAAATAAATTTATAAAATAATTTCCTTGAGTATAAGGCCAGATGCATTGTTGATTATGTTTGTCAGAAAGATCAGTGTGTTAGTGGGGTCCTAACAAAGAGCATATTGCTCTTGTCATATTTTTTTTCTATTTTCCTTCTGTTGAGTCAGTAGCACCCATCTCGCTGTCAGAAAAGCATGGGATTGCATTTTCAGTATTACCTCAGTCACTAATGATTCAGGCTTATGCTAAAAGAGGACCAGATACTTGTTTTCCTTGTTGCTTGAAGCTTTGACAAAATCTGTTCATTTGCTTTGAATAGTATTGCTCTGAGTGTATTT
Organism: Acinonyx jubatus; assembly: GCF_027475565.1. Lineage (NCBI taxonomy): Eukaryota > Metazoa > Chordata > Mammalia > Carnivora > Felidae > Acinonyx > Acinonyx jubatus. Next base: position 122,316,868 of record NC_069383.1, on the reverse strand, counting down.
TTTGCTTGGGAAAAAAAAGGCTATAGTTATTTGGAAAAATTGAGTTTTCATCTATCTTGGCCTTTCTGTCATATTAATAAGATCTGCTGTCTTAGAACTCTGAGAACTAACAAAAGAACAAAGTGTTTGAGAACACTTATGAGTCTATACATTGCAGAAACAAAAGATTTACTTTTCTCCATTCTACTTGTATTTTGAATAGAGTTTGAATTGAATGATTATTGTGAATGCCATGAGATTTAATGGTGCTGTTATCAGTTTGTACATTTAGCCAGGTATAAAGGATTATACTTGCCAGGTAACCTGAAAGCTCCTTACATTAAGCAGCTTATTAATACAGAAGTTAGTTTTGATGCAGTCGCAAACCCTGGACCCTTACTATCTATGTAGAAGGGGAATATTTCATCTGGTATTTCAACATGCTACAGTAAATACTTAAAAAATAACTCAAAATTTTGAACAAATTAAACCTACTGTATATCATTTTATTTTTTTTCATTTTTAAAATAATTCCTGTCATGTTTAAAAAAAATTCTTTAACATTTATTATTGAGAGGCAGAGACAGAGCATGAGAGTAGGAGGGGAAGAGAAAGCAGGAGACACAGAATCCAAAGCAGGCCCCGGGCTCTGAGCTGTCAGCACAGAGCCCGAGGTGGGGCATGAACTCAAAAACCGCGAGATTATGACCTGAGCTGAAGTCGGACACTTAACTGACTGAGCCACCCAGGCGCCCCATTCCTGTCATGGTTTTTTATAAATGTTTGATTGCTTCTATTGGCTTAAAATAATATTTCTTCCTGATGAAAATTGTATAGGTCCTTAACTTGTCAGTAAGAGGAGCTTTGGTATCCTATATGGTAAACACATGATGTATTTTGATTAATGGTTATGCCAACTAGAGAACCAAATTTCAATAAAATGGTGTATGTTTTAAATTTTGATGATTTAGAAGTCACAGGATCATGTAACACTGTGTTTATTCTTGGCCTATTTCATTCATTTACTATTGCACACATCCACTCACACCTGTCCCCCAGGGTTTCAGTGACCACTGTGAGAGAGGCACTGTACTAGGTGCTGGGGTACAAATATGAATACCATCTTGCTTCTGGTCCATACAGTTTAGTTAAAAGAGAAGTATCACTAACCCGTGTAAAATGTACTATAGGAAATACTGCGATAGGAGATACAGAGGTAAGCCTTAATTCAGTGGAGAAAGGCTTGGAAAGTTTAGGTTGGTAGAGTTGAGTTTTGAGGGGTGAGTGCTTCCTTAGTTACGATGTAGTATAGATTCCATATATTGTCATGAAAATTTTGTGTAGCAACAACATAATCCTCATGGAGTTACAGCATGGTGTCATTAGGAGAACTTGTCTGGTTCACATCATCTGGATCACTGCCAAGGCCCTGTAATTTAGTAGAAAGTACACAGTAGTTGGAGGTAAGAGGTCTCATTGTACCTATTAGTAATGCAACCATAGGCCAAACATGAAACCTCTTTTACCCTACTTCTAAGTCCGGTAACTGGAGATAATACCAGTAGATACTCAATACATGATCCCCTTTGGACATTAAGTCAAACATTTATCTGGAAGTGTGCTGTAAATGGAAAAGCTTCATAAAATGAAACTTCTTTTATTCTATCCATATTCCACACCTACTAAATTTTATTCATTGAATTACATGTGAGGAATAAATAATTTTGTTTTGGTCTTCAAGAAGTAATTAATGCTTTACAAGTATCATTATTGGATTCCACCTTTTGTTTTGGGGCTCAGGAATAATCTCAAATATTTTTCTCAAGAATATAACATGTATATGTTCCATTCATACCATCATGCCTTAGTATGAATCGAGTATAGAAAAGATATGCCCCAAACTATCATTTTTATTCACTTATTTTAATTTCAGTCACTAACACCTCTGGCATGTCAGGCTCTCTGCTAGGCACCAGGGATATGCAACATCGATGCCACCATCATTTAGTTTACATTGCAGTTAGGGATGTAGTAATAAGTCACATAGACAGTCAGTGTTCAATGCTTTGAAGAAGCAAATGTTGTCCTGTGAGAGTATAATATATTAGGAGGGCTTGACTTAGGCCTCTTTCTAATGCCTATAAAGTGAAGTTTAAATGGTGATCTACAGAAAGAATAGGTGGAAATGGGTTAAGGGAAGAATATGCCAGATGAAACAATATTATGTATAAAAACCCTTAAATGGGCAGGATCATGACAGATTTCAAGAACTGAAAATACTTTCTTCTATCTGGAGTGCAGAGGGTGGAGAATGGTGGAAGATACAGGGAATATTTGGCAAAAGCTAGATGATACGGGGATTTGTAGGCCTGTTAAAGAATTTTGGTCATTTTGCATGATTAATAGGAAGACACTGAAGCATCCTCAGAGGGTTGAAATGGATAGGGGCAAAAAGGATAGGCGGTGTCAGTGGTGAATGCAGTGAGAATGTTCTTACTGCTGTTTGAGGTATAAAATGATGGTAGGTGGAAGGGAGTTGGTGACAGAGATGTGGATGAAGTTAAATGGTCTGCATCTAGTGGTGGATTGACTACTCTTCCAATAGGTGAAAGAAAAAGATGTGTGTGACTCCTACCTCTCTGGCTGGTGAATTATGGTGGTACCATTCACTAGCAGCACTGGAAGTAGACCATTTGGGTTCAGGGGAGAATTGGTATAAGAAATCATGTATTTGTATTCAGACATGTTGAATTTGACATCCCTTTAGAGTATCCAAATAGTGGTATCAGGTAGCCAATTGGCTGCATGTATATAGACCTCAGAAAGGAGAATTTGAAGATAAAACATAAGTCATAGAAATGCAAATATAAATTTGTGTTAAGTCCAAACTATTATCAATATCACTTAGAGTTTAAATTTAGAAAAGGTCGGTGTTCAATTTCTGAGGGTAATAAAAGTGGGGGCATTTGTAAATTTTGGATAACCCTCATACCATTTAAAATTTTTGTGGGGTGCCTAGCTTTCTCCTTCGGAAGAGCATGGGACTTTTGATCTCGGATTCATGAGTTCAAGTTGGGTGTTGAGATTACTTAAAAAAATTAAGTCATAATTTTTAATTGTTGCATAATTTATGTAACCTTTAAATTTTAGATTTCATGTTTTTAAAATAAATTAATTCTGATCTAAAAAGATTAGCAATGATTTTTAAAAAGATGGTGAGAAGGGAGATTTTATGTCGTTTACAAGGAATGAATATTAATTGTTGCTCTCTATGACCTGAGGAAATTTTTCCTTAATTTCAAATGATGAGTTTTTAGTTTCATATGAAACTCAAATGTTTACTATAATGTGTACAATAAGCAAAACTATTAGTATCTCTTCTTTATTCTAGATATTTGGATATAAATCAGCTCTTAGGCTTTTTTAATAGATTTACTATGATAGTTTTCTAAATTACACAGTTTAAAGAATATCATGATAAAATCAGATCCTCTAATTCCCTGAGACACTTTTTTTTTTTTTTTAGCATTGAAACATTTTATTCTAAAATCAGCAGTACTGGCATGCCAGTAACTTAAAAAAAAAAAAAAGACCCAGGTTTATGCTGTATTCTAAAATCCATTTCTTTATTTGTAGGTGATGAGCAGTTGAAGTTGAGATGAATAACATATTTAGGGGTATGTACCCTTTGTTTAAGTAAAAAGATCTATATGTGTAAAGTAGTATATAAATTATCTTTTAGGAGTTGTACAAAAGTTTTGACTGTTGATAATAACTGAGACTACTTTTCCTTTTCAGTTACAGAATTAGTAAGTAGCTCTTTCTGTGTTAGTAATATATACAGAAAGCAGTAGCAATTATAATAAACTATAATAGGTTGTTTTAAATGTAATGTGTAGCCCCAAAACTTCATTTGCAAAAAAAAATTATTATGAAATTCCATTTGCCACTGTATTATAAAATTCTACAGTTTTGGGGCCGCCTGGGTGGTTCAGTAGGTTGAGCCTCTGACTTTGGCTCAGGTCATGATCTCACGGTTCATGGGTTCAAGCTCCACATTGGGCTCTGTGCTGACAGCTCAGAGCCTGGAGTCTGCTTTGGAGTCTGTGTCTCCCTCTCTCTCTGTCTCTCCCCCACTCGAGCTCTGTCTCTTTATCAAAAATAAATAAACATTAAAAAAAATAAAAAAATAATAAAATTGTACAGTTCTTAAAATAAGAAAGTTAACTAATTAAATTTATTATCCAGATAACTCTAATGTACAATACATTTATTTGTTTTCCTGTATATATATAGGAAACACATATTGGTGTTTTTTATGCAAGTTATATTTTGTCATGTTAAATTCTAACATTGCCAACATGTGTATTTTGAAACCTACCTTACCCCTGTAAACGTTATCTCATATGTTGCCATTCTTAGTGATGGGTTGGCCCTTTCTTCAATAGGAAAATTCTCAATAAGCATCTGTTTTTCAATCTAACACCTTTGTATTTTGTATTAAGTTTTCTGTCGTTGCTCCTTCTAATGTAGTGCATGCATGATATACTGGAAAATTACCAGTTTGCTTGTTTTAGCAATGTATATTTTGGTAATTTTGTGGTAATACTGTGACTGGTATTTGCTTACCTAATTGCATGTAATCCTATAGCATTACAGAATTTAATTTACGGAGAAGACTTTTAGACTTAAAAAGGATTACTGGCCATTTAAGAATGATTATTAATCAGTATAAAATTGAATCTTAACTACATTAATGCCTGTCAACATATACACAGATATTTGCACAGACACATATACGGTACATACCTGATCCCATAGCAAAGATGTCCAAATTAAAACAAAGCAGATGGTATCCTACAGTCTTGGGCCGTCAAAGCCTTGGGACAGGAATTTTCAAGGCAAGTGTTTTGAGGCTAATCTTGCTCTCAAGAGCTGTGAGATCTTAAGCAATTCAGTTTCCCTAAAGCCCACTTTATTTGTATGGTTAGTGGGATAAATCATACATGATTTCTTATATGACTTCTTCCCTAAAATAATTTCATTTCATAGTTGAAACAGCTAACGTTTAGAGGTGAATAATTTTGTATCAGTAACACTGTTATGAACAGTGTACAGGGTGCGGTAAATTTACTTCTTGGGATCGAACAGTGGAAAGGTGCAATTGATTCTTTGGATATTCAGCAGTATTCTTGTTTTCTTCAATTTTGGGGTGGGGTGGATCTAAGAAAGCAAGCTTCCTTTCTGTGTCCTTTTGTCTTACCTGACATGGAGACGGAAGATTGACTCATATTGAAAGAATCTCTCATAACCTTGTTTGCTGAAGGTTATCTTTTATCTGATTTCTCTCTTCCTGGATAGGTTGCAGGCTGAAGAACATTAAAATATCTATTTTCCTAGTGGTTTCCTTTTCTAGATTTGAATAATTCACTTGATTCTTCTAAGCTACTTAGATGAAAGAGTGTTACCCAGGAATGCTAATTTTAGTTCCTTTTGTTTGAAATTAGAGAAATAAATGTGTTATATTTTTAGTCTAGATTGTAAGTCCTCATATCCTTTAATCTGCTCATTTCAAAAACTCTAAATAATGTTCAGGAACCTTTTATGTTGTGAGGTTAGCTATTTGCTTCCAATAGGTGTTTCTTTTTTGTTTTATTAAAAAAATTTTTTTTGAAGTGGGTAAATATGGGGAAAGATCCAGTTGAGTATTGGGCTTATTCCTCATTGAATACTTCTTTGTGTTCCATTCATATATTATTTTAAGCTCCTTATTACAAACATGACAACAGCAGATAAGAAATGCCCCCCTTTTTATACTAGAGGGGATTTTTATGAACCAGGCCAGAGACCAGTATATATCTTGGACCATTTTTCTTAATCTGAAATTCTGTGATTTTAATCAGATAGGTGAAATCTAAAAAAAATCGTCATCTTTGTAGATGAAAAATGGTAAGATGGTATCTATTTTATATGGATTAGTCTACATATGCAAGGAGTAGTTATTCACTGTGTAGAAAATTATATATATAACTCATGTGTAAAAATGATAACAACAAGCAGCAGAGCCTATTAAGACACTAACTTCATTTAAAATAAGAACGTAGTTTTCATCACGAGTGCCAGATATTAAAAACTATATTTTAAACATTTGTAAATCAAATGGGAATAAAATGTTCTTTGCATATCTTATTTTGTTACAGGCATTTTTTTTCTGTATTTTATGAAACAAATCACAGGCATTACAGTTTGAAATCAACTTTATTGTTTTCATTGCATTTGCTATGTAGCTGCTGAATATTTGCAGTAAGATTTAATGACAAATGAAGTGCATGTTTGATTATATGCCATTAGTAAAAATGTCTTTTTATGGCAAAGGGTGGTTTTCAGCATGGCCTTGACAAAGGCAATGTGCAAATGTGTTCTTTCCCATCAAAAGAATAGAAATCAGCATAAACAAAATTTAAAGGAAATATTAAAAAAAACAGCAAATATTCTTTGTGTGTTAAATTATATCAACATATAAGTAGAGAGCATAGATCTACTGATTTTCAGAGGCAAGTGTAATACTATGTAGAAAAGTTGTAAATACCATAATTATTTTACTAAATTAATTCCAATTTCATTACCTATTTTATTATTTTATTTATTAAAAAATTTTTTTAACGTTTTATTCATTTTTGAGACAGAGAGAGACAGAGCTTGAAAGGGGGAGGGTCAGAGAGAGAGAGGGAGACACAGAATCTGAAACAGGCTCCAGACTCTGAGCTGTCAGCACAGAGCCCGATGCGGGGCTCGAACTCATGGACCGTGATCATGACCTTAGCCGAAGTCGGATGCTCAACTGACTGAGCCACCCAGGCGCCCCTTCATTACCTATTTTAAAGCTAAGTATAGCAGGGATTAGGTAGAGAGTTATAATGCTGACATGGAGAATGTTTCCACAGTTACTTTTCAGTTTTTCTAGCCATTATCTCATGTTTCTGAGACTCCTGCTACTTATTGCTGCTATTGTGCCCAATATTTGATCCAGCCTTTCTGCCTTTTACTCAGTTTCCTTTGTCGGGGATACTCCTGTCTTTCAGTCTTTACCTATCAAAGTTGGACTTACCTTTCCATGTCTAGTTTAACTTTTGCCTCTTTCACAAGGCCATCTAGATGCCCGATTGTCAGAACTGTCTGCTCAAGGTCATTGCTATCAACTTGTTCTTCTGCAGATCAGCTAAAGCATGTTCCCTTGTGATCAACATATTCTCTCAATGTTCATTTCAATTATCCAACTTGTTTTCTACTCCATTGGATAAATCATCTCACATCATCATGTATTTAACTTTGAACACAGTTCCTTATGTTGAGAAATACTAGAAAAATAAGAATGTCTGCATCTGTATCCATAGTGTGAGGTATTGGGCTAAAGACCTTGAAAAAATATACTGGTGCTGGAAAGAACAGTTATTTAAGGAATTAAATGAATTATATTTATTTTATCAAAGGTCAGGAGGAAATCTTCGATAGATATTATAAGGCAAGACTTGGTTTCTTTGACCCTGCTTGTTCTGCAGGGTCTGCTTCTTCACATCTATCGAATATTAATAACAGCAGAAATGACAGCTATAATGGCCACTGTAGTTTCATAGACCTTACTGTAAGCATTCACACACTTCATATTTTTTGATCTTCATGTCATGCCATGAGATTGGTGAGGCAGAAGTGAGACATTATTCAGATTTGGCCACGTTTACTTGTTATGAGCTAATACCATTTTAACCCTGATGATGAAATCTAACTGTTCTTTTATTAAATGTTACTCTAATATTTAATGTCTGTGGTCTCTTTGCATAATTTAATAATAAAGTTACTTCTGTAATCCAGAACACAATGTCATAATTTACAATTGTATGTCTTTTAAAGCAGATGTAATTATTTTGATCCAAATTTATGCGCTAGTGTCGCAACTTGCAACCATTTCAGTTTCCTCTTCCTCTGGATGAAGGAATTCAAGAAGAAGTAGATCTGTATCCTAAAAGTAGCATCAGAGTGTGGACATTGAGATTTAGATGCTGTCTATACAGGAAATTAGTTAATGTCCACACAGTTAGGCTAAGCCCAGATACCCGGACAAGACTGAACAGGAGGCAGGGAAAGAGTCCTGAAATGGTTGTCTTCAGTTCTGTGACCTCAGGCATTGCTTCCTGCAATTTTTCCTTTAATCTTCAGCTACACCCTAGGATAATTAGGAGCTATAGGACCCAACCAATTACCCTTTTATATGAGCTAGATTGAGTAGGGTCTTTGTTACCTGCAATTCAGCATCCTGACAAATACAGGATGCTGACAAAAACAAAAATTGATATAACTGTGTTCTTTCTGCTCCAACTTTCCATTCCTGTTTTCCTTTGTCCTCTTCTTCCCTTTCCTTTCTTTTCCCCTCCTACTCTTGTTACATTTCCCTTCATCCCTTGTCCTTTCTCCTTCTTTCCCCCCCCCATTCATTGATCCAGGGATCCATCTATCCATGTATTATACTTTAGACTGCTTCCCACATGTTGATCTTTAAGCCAGGTCCTGAGGACAAAAAGATCTGTGACACACAGTCTTTGTTCTCTTTAGGATCAGGTTTCCTCTCATTGCTTTTGGGAAGTTGGTATTTTGAACAGGGAGAGCGCCAGCCAAAAATGGGACAAAACAATAAAAAAGGAAATCCATATGTGTATATATATATATAATATTTCAGTTAAATTCCTTAGTTTGTCATGCAAGTTCCTGAACACATTAGCCACAGTCTAACCTTGTGCTCCATCACGTCAATTCCCCACCCTTCTGTATGTCTTTATCCCTACACCTCAACAAATGTTCTTTCTTTGGATATGTTACTGACCTGTATCTGCCGTCCTCTTAAACGTGGTAAACTAATTTTTTGATACCTACCTCTGTTGAAGGTTACCTTTTTGAAGGCCTACTCCTTGGAAGCTTTTTCCAACTACCTGAGGCAGTGTTAGCCTTATTTGGTAACTGCCTGTATCTTTTTATTATGTCACCAACCACTCTGTGGGTTATTATTGTTATTATATTTTTATTTGTGAAATGAGACAAAGGCTCTGTTAGAGCAGGAACCTTTACATTCATCTTTATATGATCAATTTCCAGGCCCATGCATGGGGGACAATGAGGGTTAAATGTTCATTAACCAAATGAATAAATGAAGAAAATGGGATGAATGAGACACATAATCTAGTTCACTGTGGAAGGTAAAAGATAATGCTTTTCTCAAATATAAGGGCAAGATAAAGGTTCTGAGATTCCTGGTGCATTATACTTTTATTCTTCAAAAAAATTTTTTTTAAAACGTTTATTTATTATTGAGAGACAGAGAGACACAGAGCATGAGCAGGGGAGGGGCCGAGAGATGGAGAGACAAAGAATCTGAAGCAGGCTCCAGGCTCTGAGCTGTCAGCACAGAGCCTGATGCGGGGCTCAAACTCACAAACCGTGAGGTCATGACCTGAGCCGAAGCCGGACGCTTATCCGACTGAGCCACCCAGGTGCCCCTATGGTGCATTATTCTTAAAACCTTTAAGGTTTTACATGTAAAAACTTTTACACTGTTCAGACTATCATCTGATAAGTAATCATTGTTTCAAACATTTCTTATGACCTACATTCTAAAAGACTGTATAATCAAGAAGATGAATATATACTGGTTGCCCACATGAAACTTCTGGAAACAAAGCTGAAAGCTTTGAAATTCAGGATATTTAATGTTTAAAGTATGAAAAGATATGAACAACCCACTACAATATTTAATTTAAAAATATTCTGAAGTACGGTAAGAGATGGACTTGATTGGCGATGGGTATTAAGGAGGGCACTTGTGACGAGTACTGGGTGTTGTATGGAAGTGATGAATCATTGAATTGTATATGTGAAACCAGTAATGCCCTGTATGTTAACAAAATAAACTTGAAGTAAAAAAAATATTCTGAAGCCAATTTGAGAAATACTGTATATATTTATCTTCTACAGTATCCAAAATGTATGTTTCCATATTAAATACAGGGAGAAGTCCTGCAGCTAAAATCTCTTGTTGCAAATAGAAATGTTCACAAATTCTTTAAAAAAATTTTTTTAATGTTTATTTAATTTTGAGAGAGAGAGAGAGAGACAGGCAGACAGACACAGGGCACAAGCAGGGGAGGAACAGAAAGAGAGGGAGACACAGAATCTGAAGCAGGCTCCAGGCTCTGAGCTGTCAGCACAGAGCCTGACGTGGGGCTCAACCTCAATAACCGTGAGATCATGACCTGAGCCGAAGCCTGATGCTCAACCAACTAAGCCACCCAGGTGCCCCTAAATGTTCGCATATTCTAAAGATAGAATGCTACCCTTTTTCCTTTGATAAGTATATTTCACAGAATATATTTTGGAAGTTTGTGACCTAACAGAAGATAAAACCATAATCATTTATTAGAAAGGAAACGAGACCGATAGAATCCCAATTTATTTGTGATCTTAAGCTGCCATTTTAAGAAACTAAACCTTGGGCAAAATAGACATATTGATGCAGTATTTATCATGGTTTAACAAACACTTTCTGAGTAGCTTCTTTGTGCCAGATACATTCTAGCTATATCAAGAAGAATAAGACGGGAGGTTGGAGAATATCACAATTGACAGGTTCCCAGGTGATGGTTCTTATATTTCCAGAAAAAGGCAATGACAGTGTGTACATTGAACATGATTCTTGTGCTATAGTTAATTTCCCAAAAGCTCTCACTGCATTGAAACTCATGTAACTATTCTTCAGAAGTATAGACTTTGAAGAATGCTAAAGGAAATAATTAGGAATATTGAGTTTTAGAAATGTACCATGTACATGTCTTTAAAACTCTTACTATTTTAGTTTAAAACAATAAAAATGCACATGTATATTTTTCTTTTCAAGAAATGACTGCATAGTAAAAAAATCTAAATTCAACCTAATACTTCATTTTATTACTTTGAGTCTCCTTGGTCCTTTGTCATGAAAAATGATACACCTTTCAGCTACCTTTAACTAGGTATCCTATCATTAATCATAAACTGTCTAGGTATGCTGAAGTTTGCATATTTTGTTGGTGAATCAATATTTATATCCTAGTAGTAAGTAGAGTTGCGTTTTGAGAATTATTCTTTTCCTACCATATTTTCCTCCAACTTTACTAGCACCGGACAGATAGGTGTACATGTGCTTGTGCAGATATGTGTGTGCTCGATCTCTCTCTCTCTCTCTCTCTCTCTCTCTCTCTTTCTCTCTCTCACACACACACACACACACACACACACACACACACACACACATATTCTCAAACTGCCATGTGCTCTTACATGAACACCTTGCTGGATGTTAATTTTTCAGAATATTACTGGTCCTAATTATTTTCCTCAGGGACAAATAGGATTCTTAATCTCAAACTTTGTTAGGATTCTGTTTAATCACAGCTTTGATGTATTTTCTTTCCATTTATTCTGTAATTTGTACTCTGCTTCTCTTGGACATTCTCAAGTTGCAACCATCTTCTGTCTCACAAATTTTTGACATTTTGTGACTCAGACATAGTAAAGTGCACATAACCATGCAATCATTTACTTCATTCATTCAAAAACTTGTCATCAAGGCAGTGTGCTGGCTCCTGTGGGAATAATAATGAAAGGATTTTGTACTACCCCTTATCCCAAAAGGAAGCTTTTAATGGGGATTTTTTTGGCCATTTTATGTAAACATTATTTGAATGACAAAACTGCTATTGTTGACATATACTTTAAGTAACTTCCAGATAGTTATTTTGGTTCTGGCCCTTAGTGATGCTGTGAATCATAGGCACATTTTTAACTGAGGATATTGATTTGAAGGTAAAGCATAATTAGGATATACAGTGTTTTTTAATTCCCCACATGTCTTAACAGTGTAATATATAAATACTATTTTAGTAAATAAAAATAGGCTGCTATTATAATTGCCAAAATGTTTTTCCTTTGACAGGAGAAAGGGGATGATGGATACAAAGAACTCTAATACAAAATAGAATATAAGCTGTGTTCTCAAAAGAGATATGGATGAAGTCTGATGAGGAATTCAGAGATACCAAAACTTACTTCTCCCTGGGAATCTAGGAAAAGTTTTTGTAAGGGATTGGCATTCATTTTGTTCAGGGGTATGGTTAGGATGGTTACTACAGACTAACTAAGTAATGCAAATTTAGATAGGAAGACATGCCTTGGGGCATGGATGTGTACAGCATATGGAGGGTATCAGTTAAGTACATCATACAATGTGGAGAGAAATGTGCCTATTGTGTGTGATACACAAGTACATTGTATTGTATACATTTAGTCACACGTCTCTTCTTTCTCTAGGAGGTACATTTGTGGAGATGCCTTTTTTTTAAATTAAAAATTATGCTTATTTTCAACAGAGAGAGAGAGAGGCACAGAGCGTGAGTGGGGGAGGGACAGAGAGAGAGGGAGACACAGAATCTGAAGCAGGCTCTGCACTGACAGCAGCAAGCCCAACGTGGGGCTCCAACACAGGAACCATGAGATGACCTGAGCTGAAGTCGGATGCCTAAGCTTAACTGACTGAGTCACCCAGGCGTCCATGCACAGATGCCTTTCTACCTGGCTGTCATACACAGTTTGGTTGATTAGTTTCTGCTTGTGTAGTAACTTCAATAATCCTTGAGTTATGCACTCTTCACCAGTCTTGATAGAGTGTTGAATGTTCAAAAGAAAAATTCCAAGAACCTATTAAATCATCAAATGCCATTGCATGTTTATGAAATCAGATGAAAGACAGTTTCTACATTAGAGCAAATCTACTTTCCTATACTTGGTTGAGGTTGTAAGGAGAGATTACTCTGCTTCCTTAAGAAGGTTAAGCTGTCATCTAGTTAAATATGGACTTAAAATAATGCTGCCAAAGCAGCTGCTTCCTGTGATTGATGATGATGATGATGGCTGATGATAGTTTTGAAATCAGTTTTTCAGGGGAAATTGCTATTTTTCTACTTTGGCTGATGTTGTGGTCTGGATTGGGGATTTCTTGTCATATTAGGTATCTTTTTTGATTAAAAAAAGAAATTGCTAAGGACTGTATTCTCTATGATAAAATGGCTCTAAAATGGAGTATATGGGGCAAATGATTATAAGTTGTTCTGTATGTATTACTTGAGTGACAGTAGTTATTCTGGGCTTCACAGTGTCATTTCATGGTGAATTGTGTTTAGGGGAACATAAAGCAACTCACTTCTAGGCAGAGAAGTGGCAGAAAGTATGGTATTCCAAGAATATTCACATATATTGATAACTCAGTAGTCTCTTCATGCTCCTCAAGCTTATGCATTGGTTCCCTCTATTTGGGTTGCTTTTACTCCAGATATCTGCTTGTCTGGGTCCATTATTACTTTGGATCTCTGCTCAGATGTTGGACATATACATCACTTTTCACTCTCTGTGTTATGTGTTTATTTCCTTATTGTCTGTCTCCCCATCTAGGTTGTATAGTACATGAGAGCAGAGATCAGTTTGTTCAGTGCTATAAACTGAAAATCTATAAAAGTTCCTGGCCCATAATTGGTAGATAATTAGTAATTATTGAATGATAAGCTGAATGAATTAATCTTTATTTTATACAGAGAGGACAAAGTCTTCAAAATATTTTTAAAAGCTAATTAGTGTTTGGCTTGAGAGCCAAAGTCAAGCTTTTTGGTTTATTAGCTTAACTTGCTTTTGTTTGTGTATGCACAAATGATACAAACAACAAACAGCCTTGAAAAAAGAAACAACATTCAGGGCTTGCTCTCAGGTGGACCATTTTTATATCTCATCATGTAGTGGAGAAAAGGAATCAATTTTGTTTACACAAAAATCACTGGTTAACCTCTATTCCATACCATTCCATTGTGTAAGCCTGAACACACACTGGTCTGAAAAAGCTATTTTCAGAAAGGGAAAAAACAAACAAAAACAAAACACAGTACCCCCCCCCCCCCAGTATTTTTTAAAGGCCAATAACATTTGTATCCACTGGGTAAACATGATCAATCAAAGCTTTACAAGCTTTATATGGGCTGCTTCCTTAACAAATGTGTTTTTTGCCTTAGTCATTCATCATATCTGGAAGTCTGGATGATGAGCTTGAGCACTCTCTTAGGTTAACATTGAAAATAGCCACTTGGTGGATTTGTAAAGGGAAAAGCCTGTTAAAGTGGCAAACATTCTCTCCTGGCAACCTAAGCAGTCTATTGTAATCTGTGTTGTGTTGGGTTGATATGGTGAATTCAGCTCAACTTTAGGGGAAGGATTTGTTGTAACAGAGAAATCAGGTTATGAATGTGAAGAGCTAACATGCACATGTTGAAGGTATTCCGTTGGACCCTCCAAGTGCATAGGGAGGTTTCAAATGAGACTGAAGGTACTAGCTAGCTGCTGAAAGCAGAATCATCTGCTGTGTTGAATAAACTACCCTAAAAAATGGTAGAGTGCCTTAAATAACCAGGTTATAAATAACCAGCAACCAAGTTGCTGCTGTCAGTATATCCCTACTTAGAGGGATTTGATGAACTGTTTACTGAGGGGGGAAAGGGAAGCAATGAAAAACAAGAAGTTGATTCATTGGAAGCAAACATGTGGTATCATATCCAGAGAGCACTTTGTATAAGGAATCTGGTGCAGTCATATGTGGTATCTTGCTAAGACCTCTGAAATGAGACACAACACCAATTATATGTTGTTTCATGACTGTAAACGCTTTGTTTCCCAGCTAAGTTAGTGTTTATGAAAGACAGCAGATAGGTGCATATGGAGTTGTTTATCTTTTGTTGTAGAACTGGTAAGGCTTAAGCAAAAGAATCTGGGTCATTCATAGGGGCAAGTTCAGATCTTATTGAGGTCAAATAAGAACTTGAGGGAGAAGAGCAGCTGAAACCACAACATTGGGCAAAGAATTGAATGGAGGGACAAGAGGGTTATGGAAGAACATGCAAATGAGGTCCAGTAAGTTCAAAAGAAATCAAATGGAAATTTGAGACCCTGAAAGTTCTAGAGGGGTCTTACCACCCTGGTTTTGATTTACACTGACATTACTGTGGTACGTCTTGGCATAGACACTTCCTTTAAAAGAACCCAGGAACATACTTAAACCATATCCCCTACATAATAAGTGTTTTTATAGAGCCCCACTTTTAGATATTTTATTCTTTTCAAGATCCTTGCAGAGGGAGTTTGAATAATTTTCAATTCCTTCGTTAGCTGGGATGTATATCAGAAATGAATTTTTAAATAAGCCATCTCTGGGGCACCTGGGTGGCTCAGTTGGTTAACCGTCCAACTTTGGCTCAGGTCATGATCTCGTGGCTTGTGACTTCAAGCCCCACGTTGGGCTCTGTGCTGACAGCTCAGAGCCTGGAGCCTGCTTTGGATTCTGTGTCTCCTCTCTCTGCCCCTCCCATGCTCATGCTCCGTCTCTGTCTCTCAATAATAAATAAACGTTAAAAAATAATTAAAAAAAAATGCCATCTCTTAGTATCTCCTAATCCTGTTCCAGAGATGTGCAAGTTGCCCCAAAATGTTGTTTTCTACATGGGTTTTGGGTCTCTTCGACAGAAGGTGGCTCACTTGAAAACCTAAGATACCTTATAACTGACCCTTCTAATTTAACTTTTCTATATAAAAGTGTATTCATTTTTGTGTAGTCAATTAAAAATGAAAGGATTTAATTTCATGAGAGAATCTTAGATATGAAAGGGCTTTAGACCAGAGACAAGAAGGGAGAGTCAGTGTTTCCCTTTAAATGGCATAGCTGATTCACACACAGATTTTAGGACCATGGCCTCAGTGTACTTTTTCACAGGGAGAGTAGAATAGAGTGTTTAAGAACGTAAGCTCTGTAGTTAAATAAGATCAGATTAAAAATTCACCATCATCCATGTTAGCTGTGTGACCTTAAGCAAGTTACTTACCCTGTATGGCTTCACCATCTATAAAATAGTGTTATTAATAGCTTTTGTCTTATGAATTTGTTTTGAGGATTAAATGGACCAGTACATGTAAAACTTAGCACAATACCTGGCAAAGCCTTAAAAAATATTCAGTACATGATAGTACACCTATATTGCATTTGTACTGTTGTGTAACAGATTACCACAGATGTAACTTAAAGTAACTCCACGTTTATTATCTCACAAATTTGATGGACCAGACATCGGGTATGTTTTAGTTGAATTATTCACTCAGGGTTTCATAATGCTAAGATGGAAGTGTCAGTGGGCCGTATCTTCATGTGGAGGCTCAATAAGGGAAGTACCTGTTTGCAGACTTTTCAGATTATTGGCAACATTCATTCCCTTGCAGATGTGGGAATGAGGTCTCAGATTCTTGCCTTACTAACTGTCAGCCAGACTCTGCCCTCAGGACCTTGCCATGTGGTGCCCTCCATAAGCACCTTACAACATAGCAGCTTACTTGTTCATAGCAGAGCAATTTTTATCACTTCAAGCCTCTCCCTTCAGGAAGGGAGAGAGTTTACTTTAGTTCAAAACCATCCAAGAGGATATCTTTTTTGAATAACTCAGAACCAACAGATTGGGGGCCTCCATCTAATCACCTGAGTCATATGAAATAGTCTAACCAGGGGTTTGAAATCCATTGTATTCACTGCCACACCCTCATTAATAGGGAGGGTATCATATTGGTTGTGTACACCAAGGGACAGGGGTCTTGGGGCCATCCCAGAATGCTGCCTTCTTCAGAGAAGTTTCATTGTTACTTGTCATTAATTCTTGCTCTTATCATTATTATATTCTTGTATTTATATTCTATGTCTATTTATGTACCTCATTATATACTTTCTGAGCTTATGGTTGTTATGAGCTCTAAAGTGAAAAGTGTGTGATAGTAATGGAAAATAAAGGATACTATTTGGGAATCTTTGCTTATGAAGGAATCTACATTGTCTCTGTTTTGTACTGCATAATGATATTTAAAACATACTAAATGTTGTCCCCCCTGAGAATATGTGTATTATAATATAATTCTTAAAATATTAGTAAGTTGTGAATGAAGACAAAAGTAGACAGTGATCAGGGAAACACAGAACATAATATTGAATGTTCAGTAGAATACCTAGTAATTTAGAAAGTTTCACTGATTTTGCTCTAGTTCTAGTCAACTTAAAAAGAGGAGAGATTACTTTAAAAGAATAATTAGTAAAGGCACTTGAATATTTTACACATAAATATGAGGAAGAAAAGTTCTGCTTTAAAATGCTAATGTGTTGTCATCTATTTACACAGTGTCATTAAATGAATATTTTCAGAATTCCTAATAGGAATATCTTACTTCTTGCTCTTGAAAAGAAGCTAATGAAAAGCCAGTCCTCCTGACCAGTTATGAAAATGTATTTCCTGTCCTATAAGCTATCATTAATTTCCTGATACACCTGGAATATGCCACAAGCAATTTGTAGTGGCATCAGTTAACATTTGGGAAGTTGAGCATGGCCATCTAGGATGTTAAATATTTGCTCCAGGAATAATGATAAAATCTATTGATAGTATATTCTCTAAGTATTTGTTAACAATAACAGCAAAGTTCAGGGCTACTAGATAAATGACAGAATATCTATTTAGATTCATTTTCTTCAATTCTTCTGATTTTTGTGTTTTCATTTGGTTCTGAACACTCACTTCTGTGAAATTTTGGAAATAGGGCTTTCAGGGCTCTATCACTAAAGGTCCCTTAGGAAATAAGTTTTTGTATCATCAAAGTCATTCAGAAGACTTTGGTAATAAAGTCATAGGGTCATTGCCTTTTCTGTATTTGGGATTAATGGACAGCAAGGAAATAAAATAGTACTTTAGCCTTTTACTCAGGGTGGCATGCTGGCAGAAATAGGTATTACTCTATTTTTAAAAGTTAGTTATTAATGTTTCTTGATTCACAATATATTATGTAGACAGGTTCCATATTTCCCTGTATGTCATACATCATGGATTACATTGAAAAATAAAGTTGGTATAGTTTCATTGAAGCTATGCCACAAAGCATAAATATTAAAAAGAAAAGGTTGTTTTCCAATTTGATGAGTTGTCCAGTTGATACATTCTTTTTCCTCCGCTGTATTGTATATAGTAAAAACAACGGTTCAGAAAGTGAGTATGCCAAAATCAATTTCATTGATTCAAATGCATTTATTTTATTTTGGCCTAAGTGTATTCCAATCAGCACTACATATGTGGCAGTAACCTGTGATGATTTCTATTCATACTGTACATTCGCATATACAGGAATTGGAAGATTGCTTTCATATAATAGGTGCTGGATACATAATAACTTAATGAATGAACAGATTATAGATATTAAAGCCAGTAGTGTCTAATGAAATGATTGACTTTATTTTTTCCTCTAATCTAGTTCAACTATAAAAATACTCTGGGTAAAGTTTTTGATCAAAACTTAATATGTTCCATTGGAAGTGCACTGGACTTCATTTTCAAATGAATCTTTAACAAAACATTTAAGTCTTTAAGTCATCTTTATTACATTTTTTTTAGTCTCTTGGGACCTTATTGCTTCATTAATTCATGACGTTTAGATATTTTTTAAACATGTTTCCACTTTTTTTTAGAATTCATGTGTCAAGAAAAATGAAAATTACTCTTCCCTGTTTTCTTACTTTTCTTGCATTCCTATTAATTATATTTTCTATATGTAAACAAGAAAAAGGAAAAAAAAAGATTGTAAGACATTCATTAGAAGTGAAATGGTACTGCTTGAAATAATGGTCAAATCATAGGTAATCACTTCTGTTGTTCTCCTTATCTTTTAGAATAAAATATGTCCTTATTTTCTGGGTTTAATTGTAGATTTCTTATAGCTGATGATTTAAAAGCCCATCCACTAGGAAATGTAACTCAAATGGTTAAGTGAGGTAACTTAAATGCTGAATCCTTTCTAAGTAGCTACTGGCTTGATAATAGTATTTGATGATGTGGTTGGTTTGTCATCCAAAGCACAATGTAATATTTAGTTCCTTTTGAAGTCAATACCATTGTTGACTAAAGATGTCAAAAAACAAGATTGTCTTGAAAACTATTATTTCTTTGTCAGGGTGTTTTATCTTCATTTAGTCTTTAACCTTTTATGGTAATTTAGCATATTTTAAATATATTTCTTGTCCCTTAGAGACCATTACATTCACAAAAGAAAATCAGACATAATGTGCAAAGCACGCGTGTGCACAGACACACACACACGTGCACACACACACATAAGCACACACACCTACCAGATTTAGTATTTGCATGTGTACTTTGAACCGTTTAAATGGCCATTGGAAGTAAGATCCAAAGAGCATTCTTAGAATCTAGTCTTACTAGTTTGGCTTTCTTTTAATTGAAATTGGTCAAGGTGACTAGATTATCCTAAATCTCTAGTATACTTTGTATTGTGTCATGGTTCTAAGCACGTTGAAGAATTCGGTCTTTGGTCAATGTTTTAAAAAGTGTTTGAACTACTTACATTCCTGCTGCCTTATTTTTTTCCCCATTGGAATGAACAGCAACTTTCTTTCTGGTAGAAGTATCCCTATTTGTTTAAAAAATTTTATATGGGTGGATGCTATATTATTTATGAGAAACAAGATAAAAAATTAGAAAGGGATAATATATTCTAAACAAAGCAGAAAAAATATTCTGCTGTGTGATTTAGACCATAATTCTAGAATTTCTTTTATCTATCCTTTGATAAATTCATTGCTGGAGAATTCTGTTCACTAATTTTTCTTTATTTTCTTGAAACAAAATACAACTTCCTACCACTGATCTTTTCTTTAATGGAATTAGTTTGATCATAATCTGCCAAGATTTCTTACTAATTTAACATTTTCAAATTATACCTGTACAGTTGATATTGGTCTTGTTACTTTCTGATATTCTGACTTGAGAAATTTCATTGAGGAACACCACAGATTGCCTTATTTTTTTTGTCTCAATAAGCATTTAGAAACTTCCTAATAAATAAGCTAGACATAGATAGTTACAGGATGAAATATATTGTTAGAATGAAATCTTGCCTAAGAAAACAATTGGAAAATGCTTTACTCTGGTTTTAATCACCTACTCCTGCTAGATGCACCTTATTTGCTCACGTTTATGAACCCACCACCCATGCCATAATTGGCTTTGAACTTCCTGGATCACAAATCCTGTATGTAATAATAACACTCACATAGTCTGTTTCTCGCATTTCTGGAAACTAATCTTTATCTTCATAGATACTTTGAACTACTATCTCATGTCTAAGCCTGAGTTCCTGACCTTTTACAATTTTTATTTTTGATTTTTTGTTATTCATATATTGATTTGCTGATATCCCCCACTGAAATGTGAGATTTATGACACCAGGAACCTCATCCATTTGGACTACCACTATTTCCCAGTCCTTACAGCATAGCTTGGCATAAGAGAGATTCTTGATAAAATAAAAGAAAATAAACAAGGATGTATGTATATACATATACATACATACACACACATACACACACATTTAAAATATGGTTATTAACATGTCATATGTGATTATTAATATCATAGCAGGTACTTGTGTACTCTGACACTGTTCTTTTTCCTTTATTATTTCATTTAGTGCTTGCAGCCTTATGAGGTTCAAGTACTATTATCCAAATAAGGACATAGAGACTTAGGTTAAATAATTCACCCAAAACTATATTATTGTACTAGTAAACTGATATTTCGGTGATAAGTCTAAGTTTCAGACCTTTTTTTCTTTTTAATTTCAGCCTTTCTTTTAACTCCTCTTCTGCACATGTCCCCTTTCTCCCCAACAACTTTATGGGGTTCAGCCATATGTTTGTTTTTGGGCATCAGCCTAGTTTATTTAGCCAATTGTAACACAAATTTCTAGTTTACTAACAAAACATAACTGAGAAGGGAGATGTTAGTGAAAGTTGTCTTTAAAGTTAATGATAGCATACATTTGGACAGTGCCTTACCTTTCATAAATAGATTTTCATATGAATTCTTACTTATAATTGTATTACCAGTTGGAGAAACTGCTTTCACAGTTAAAAATGTTAAATGTTGGGGTGCCTGGGTGGCTCAGTTGGTTAAACATCTCACTTTTGCTTTTGGATCGGGTCATGATCTCACTGTGAGGGAGTTGGAGCCCTGTGTCAGGCTCTGCATTAATAGCATGAATCCTACTTGGGATTCTTTCTCTGCCCCTCCCCTTCTCAATGCTATCTCCCTCCCTCTCTCTCTCTCTCTCTCTCTCTCTCTCTCTCTCTCTCTCTCTCTCTCTCAAAATAAATAAATATTTAAAAAAATCTTTTTACATGTTAAATGCTATAGCCAAAGTCTGTAGGTGGTGGCTGAGTGGCAGACTAGGATTCATATCTTGTTATCTTTGTTTTACTTTCCATAGGTTACAGGGTGGTACTTGCAGAGAGTTCCCTTTTGTATAACTTACAGAACGTTTGGGCCTCCGTTTCTTGTCCAAAAATGGTGATAACTGTTCTTTTACTTTCTATTATATAATGTATCTCTAGGATGAAATCAAGGTTTCTCAACCTCAGCCTATAGACGTTTGGGGCTAGGAAAGTCTTTGCTGTAGGAGGCTGTGCTTTGTGGGGATAGCAACATCCCTGACCTCTACCCAGTACCATTCTCCTAGTTAGGAGAACCAAAAATGTCTTTAGGCTTTGCCTAAGTTTTTGCCTCCCAGAGGAAGCAAAATTTAAAAGTCTACCTTAAATTAAGGTAATGAATGTTAAGATGTTTTGTAAATTTCCAAACATTCTCAAATTCACCATCTTTTTAGGTTGAGCTTGGAGAGCAATAAAAATGCACTTCCGTGGATTAAGCAACCAGGCAGAAGAGAAAGCAATGTATAGATATTAAGGACAAGAGCTGGCCACCTACTGTTTCTGCCTTGTGAAAGCTCACTCATCCGGATTTCTGCTATGAATTCCTTGCTTTTGCATTATTCTAAGTCAATATTTAATGTTGCCTGTTAATAGGACTTCTCATTATAGATTTAAGTTTTCATTTCTTTATGAAATATTCTGCAGCATATTCACTACCATATGAATAATTAAAACTAAATTGTACTTGTCAAAATAAATGAACATAGCACATTTGGGGATAGAAAAATCCCTAATTTTTTCCCACATGGTTTATTGCCTATTATTCTTATTTGTGGGATTTGATGCTATGTAGTGACTCAAAGTTACTATTCAGAGTTTCAGCACTTACGCTGTATTGGTTTCTGTTGAATTGAGAACATAGAAAATGCCAATTAAATTTAAAGGCCTGCATTTTGGTTTGTCTGTTACTTACAGAGTAAAAATAAAAAAAAATCTTCGGAGGCAGCCGCATCTTAATGAAGAACATGTTATGATCATGCTGCTAATAACATCTGTACTGATATTCATGAATGAGATTTTTTTGAAATGACACATTTATACATTATTTATATTATAGGCCTTGGTGGTGGAGCTTTGAGAAAGCTGTCCAGGAGATGAGTGTGAGCATCTTCTCTGTCAAGAATTTTCTACTGTTTTATTTTGATGCAAGTTGCTACATTTACCATCTGGGATAGAAGTTTGAGGATCAACACCAGCTATTCCAGACTGCAGACATTCAAAAATTATATGGAATAGAGCAAATAGTGTAAGACAGCTTTGCCTCATTGCTTTTCCCTTTCAGTGGCATATCGCTCAGATGTAGAAGTTAGTTGTTTAATTTTCAGACAGAACTGTGTACCTTGAGAATGGCTGGACATCTTCCATTTGTACTACTTTTTATTATTGTCAGAACTGATCAAATAAATCTGCCTGAGTTCTGAGTGTGGGATGCATGTTGAAAGTGATTTTATTTTTGCCCAATAAGTCCTAAACATGCTGTCGTCTTCATTTTATTTTCCCTCTCCCATCTTGGAGTGCCTTTTGCAACTTGCCTCACAAATCACATTGTCTCTACTTATATTACTCAGGCCTTCTCCAGCTGGTAAAATGCATTTTTCCCCCTCAGCAAGATTCAGTTTTCCCTATTCTTATTCCCTGTATGTTTCCCTTCACTTTTAATGTGAAAATTGCAAATATATTTCTAACCCCTTCTGTGTGACACTTTCCATTTATTGAAAACTTATGCTACATGAAGTAATGTAGAAGAGATATCTAAAATGCTTACATCCATTTTCCGCTCTGTATCCCCAACTGGACCAATTTTTCCGGATAATTTTCCCTTTCTTTCCAATTTCATCTGCATCATATAATTCAGGAAACTAAAGGCATCTTGTTTTTTCCAGATTCATTCTGTGCTGCAGACTTTTCTAACAAAAACCTGCCAGAGACCACTTAGACTTCTGTGCAGTTTTATATAAGAGGATAAAAAATCGTCATGCTGGAGTAAGGCATGCAATCTGTTTGGGTACTGAATGAGAAGAAGAGTAGGTTTTATAATCTTGGGCTTGTCTTATAACCTCTCTGTGCTATATTCTTTTGTATATAATACGAATTTTTTATCCTTTTCCTGCCCAGAGGATTTTTGAGGTTCCCAAATGTGAGGTAAACAAAGAGGTAAAATAGTTTTGAAGCTTCATAGTATTTTACTTCACAAATGTACTTTTTTCCAGAAACTTTCCTGATAACTATCCCATCAGACACATTAGAACTTAAATAACATTTCTGTTTTCATACCAAGTTAAGTGGAGTTAGATTTGGATATAAGAAAAAGAAAATCTATGATAGCAGAGTATTAATAAAAGTTACTTGTTCTCTTTCAAGTAAAAGTCAGGGTAGTTAATCCAACATTGCTTTGGTGTTGCAGGATGTGAGGGATCCAGACTTTGTCATATACTGTCCTTGTGTGCATGCTCATAGGAGGAGCTTTGGTGTTTAGACACATTCTAAGCAGCAGAATGGAGAATGAAGCAATTATTTTCCATTAATGAAAGTAGCTGCCATATGGCTTCTCTGGTTAATCCATGGACTTAGATTGCTACATGTGACTGTAAGTAAGAGTAGAAGCAACAGAGTCATTCTTGTGGCCATGTGCCCAGCTAACATTTGTCTTAGGAAAGAAAAGATTAGCACTATTTTTCTCATAAACACTAATTTTAATTTAAAAATACAATCTTTCTGAGTAGACTATGAAATACATATGGGCAGGGACTAGTATAGTACAATAATTTGGTGTTGGCAGTCTTTGTGGCATCAAATACTCATCAGTAAATCAACAAATATTCATTGAAAATGTACATGGAGGGAGTATTTCCCTAAATGTGAATGTGACCAAAACTGAGGCTGATTTTCAACAAAATTGAAAACAGTTGTACCCAGCCATTCCTTTTTTACTCATTAATCACTGAACATCTTATGTGCTAAATACTGTAGTTAGATTAGTATAGTTTTCCTTACCCTGGCAACTGTAATACAACCATTTATCAAGACATGTTTTGGATTCCTCTTTGGAAATGACTTTCAGACTAATGTTTCAAGACACATAAGGGAAACATTCTCTTTATTACTAATTTTAAACCTTTAAACCTGCTTTTTTCATATTTTACTCTGACAGCTTTTTGACCTCCTCAAAAAAATCCCATCTACTCCTATAGGATTATGATTCGGTCCCCTTGGAGGATTTTTAAATAAAGGCTGTTAGCTGTGATTGAGGCTTTCATACTTCTGAGACATGGTGTCTTAATGTCCTGGGATCAAATTAATTAAGTGTCTCATTTAGTGAGCACTGTTGTTGAAGAATTTATAATGTGTTCTCTGCAAACTGATTCATTGGTAAAGAACAGCATTGCTATTTTGAGTGTTCTAGAAATGTCACAATATTAGAGGCTTCTCAGAAGGATTGTTGAAGAGTTTTCACAAGGGGAAGGTCATTGGTAGTAACAATAGCTGCCATCACAGTCAAATGGTTTGCTTGGCTTGCAGTTTTAAGATATCAAAAGAGTATGGGCTGGTGATGAGAAGGTGATGAAATTGCCAAAGTTATTTTAATGTCTCTTCAAATAGAAGCACACAGCGGTGTGTGATCCACTATATTACTGAATTTTAAGAGGACTTCAATTAAGAATTAAGTGCATTTATTGGCATGGATCTGTCTTGTCTCATAGAAACAAAGATGGTACCAGGGGAATTTCCCTTTCAGAAATGTAAAGAACTACTGATGAGTGAACTTTGCCTGTGTCTAAAAGATAGTATTGACCTCCTTTCCTGCTTCCTGTGCGAGACATGACTGGTGAGGGTGGGGTGGAAATTTAGTGTGATGGACACTGAAATAACCATTTCCTGAGGTGATACTGTCTTTCACTTAAGCAATGAGTAGGTTTTCTTTGAATTGATCTGTATGTGTTTGTAAAGGAAGCATAAATATCTCCTCTTCTCATAGGAAGAAGACTTTCAAAGGGCCATTTTCTTTTCTGACAAAGAAATTCATACTGGAGACAAATCAGCAATTTCACAGCTGGTTTGTAAAATCCTGAAATGATGTATACAAATCAAAGCAGGAGAGATTCATTTGGAATGAAAGGAATATTTGAATTGCATCCCACTTTCTAATAAGATATCGTTTCATGGTTCTACAGTATTATAAACATGCTATGTGTGTTATACATGACAATTCTGTCTTATCTGTGACTCAGGAACTTTTTGAGAATGTGACAGTTTGATAGCATAAAATCGTAGGATTTAGATGTAACTGTATCATCTAATCCATGTATGTCCCATAGTTTGCTCACTAGTAACTGACCATGCTGATCCTCGCCTAAAACATTTCTTAAAATCTATGTGAAAACACTCATCGTTTCCTAAGGTAACCTGTTATATTTTTGGAAAGTAGTGGATTTTCTTACATAGATTGAAAATAATACCACTTTGTTTTGAATATGCCACCTCAAGTCGTATCAGACCAAGGCTTTCTGTCTTACATTTAATAGTCCTTAGGTGTTTCTGTACTGTGATCAAATCCTTAGAACCTGTTGACTTTTGGGGGAGGGTTGTAGCAATGGAGGTGATGAGAAGTGATCATATTCTGAACATATAGCAGCAGTAATTTGAAAGTATAATGCACAGGAATTGAACATGGAATCAGTGTGAGCTGTGAGAAAAAGAGGAGTCAGTGTTTTTAGTCTAACAACATTTCACTATGTGCTCAACGTACTGTGCTGGCTATTAAAATACAATCAATATGTATTCCGATTGTTGTTCCATGCTCCAGATTAGGGATTTTCTGTAAGTCTAAGATAATGTTTGCCAGACTTCTCTTATGGCCAAACAGGGGGTTCCCTTTCTTGCCTCCCCCAAAGCTTTAACTTGAGAGAGCAATCTTACATACTCAGTATGGTTCAAGATTAGAGATTTAATATCAGTTTTATTTTAAGTCTAGAAATATACTTTGGAATATGCAATATTTACATTAACATGATTCTGGAGTACTTAGAATGAGGAAGTCTTTGATAAATTAGGAGGGGAATCATTTTTAGTCCAGAAATACTATATATACCCCAGTTACTGCCACTAAATTTTAAACTACCTTTAGAGTAGGAATTTGATTCTTCTATGCAATACCTGTTGTATAATAGGAACTTAGTACATGCAGGCTGAACTGTTGTTAAACTACAGCCAGAATTAGTAAGTGGACTTGTTATATAATTTAGATTCTAGTTAATGTATATCTGTGTCTATATCTATATGTATATATCTTCTGGGAGGAAAATAAAGAACTAGCCCTGAAAAAAACCTTAGTTCTTTATATTTTGCAACTCTTTTATCTACCTACTTTAATAGTATGTTCATGCAAATAACGTATGCCTAAAGTCAAATGTGTAGGTTATGTGGTATTGGAGTCACTGGTATATTTCAACCTTAAACTCTAATCTCTAGGATAAGGAGCAGTTGCTTGTCTCTAGTTGATACATGCAGAGAGGAAATTAGGTGGGTAGATATCTTGTGATAAACAGGTTTCTCCACCCATCCACAAAGTAGTAGGGAATTATTAGTGCAAATGTAACAGATGAACTAAATAGGCTTCTGTCTAAATGTGGATGCATTAGTTGCCCTGCCTATACTAATGCCAGGCTGTCATGGGAAATAAACCCAGGCTGAATTCTGCATGTGAATGTGTCCCTCAAACTAGCAAAGTTTTCAAAGGTGTGCCCTTCAAACAAGAACAGAAAAAAAACGCACATTGAAAGAATTAGCACTCAGAGGCCTTTGTTTAATCAATGGTTAGTATGGTGGTGATTGCACAAATTTACTACATTAAATTTAATCAGGAATGTTTCTGGCATGTGGGTGGCAAGCCTACTGATTAATTCATTTATATTCTGGAAATAAGATATGTTCTCCTGGATGAATTTCCACAGTTTGGCGATTCCACAGTGTGCATTTCAGCATCTCTAAATGGCTTCTTTGTTCACAGTCTCAGAGCCGAAGTCATGCTGGATGCTGTGTGCTTATTAGCTCACTATACCAATAATGACAAACAGGAAATGGCACCATTTTAGTTCATCTCTGGGAAGAACATCAAAGGAACACTTTAGATGGCGTTAAACACTTCAGGATTTTGATATCACTCATTTGAATTTCCTTAAGAAACCCATTAGGAGAGGTAGGAGAGATCATGATAGACACTTAGGAAGAATTAAACATTTTTCACTGCGGTTCCTAAATTGGTTAGAAATGTCTGTAATGCACATTGTGTTAAAACTATAGGATTTGAAGTAGAAAAAAAAAACTAGATGGATCAGAGAGTTAACACCCTGATTTAAATAAATAGAAAACAGAGAAGTGACAGTTTTTTAGGTGAAAAGTTAAATTATAGTAGCACTTTGAGCTCAGGACTCCGATTTTGCTTACTGATCATCTTCATAGCCATTATAAAGCGTGTGTGTGTTGCAGGGGGTTGTTTCTAGACATTTGGGAACAGAAAGAAGTAAAGAATGTGTGCATGCCATATACATGAGATCACACTCTGTGAATAGTCATTTGGCCATCCCAGTGAGGATGGGTCTGGAGTACTTGTTATGCCCTCAGGGTCCCCTGCTTTCCTCATTTTCAAAGGTATTTCACAGATGACTCTGGGCAGGATTGCTGGAAAGGACTCTTAGTGTGTACTGTGTTTATGCTCCAGACAGTGACCAGGAGGAGAAAGAACATGGTTCATTATGATCATTTTCTGGCATTAACCATGTGATTTGCTTGAGGAAGACTGAAGTAGGCTGTGCTGGAAAATGTATCTGAGGACAACTCAGGGTAATTCCATTCCTTTGGACCTTTCCAAGAGGGAGTACACCATTCCGTCTTGGAACTCATTTCTCTTAGTCCAGCAGGCTCCTGAAGTGCAATACATACATATTTCTGTTTGGTATGCAAACCAGCGCTTATTAACATATGTGGGGTATTAGCAGCTCATAGGTATGTAGGCTATATCTGTTCTCTCTTAAAACAATCTCTCTGAGGTTGGACATCAGTTTTTCTTCTTAGAAATGTGAGCGTTAATTAGGCCAGTTCTTACGAACTTCTTAGGAATCTATCTGCTTTTGGTGTTAGAGTGTACCAAAAAGAATGCATGTGATAGGAAAAAAAAAATCTGGCCATGGTCTTGAATGTAACTCCTATATCATGGCTGTGCTTATAACTCTGAAGATAGTTACATGGTTTTTGCAGCCACAGTGCTGAGTTCCCTGTCTCTGCAGTTACTCCCTATGTCATCTTACTCTACTTACATAAGCTCTCTAGTTCGATTTCTTCTTTTGTTAAACAGGGATAATAATAGCACATATATCACATATCAATAGATAATAAAATAGAAAACTGAGAGATATATATGTATGTGAATGTTTCCTGTACCATAAAAGTGGTATTAAAAATTAGTAGAGGGGGTGCCTGGGTGTCTCAGTTGGTAAGTGTCTGACTCTTGATTTCAGCTCAGGTCATAATCTTACAGTTCGTGAGTTTGAGCCCTGCGTCTCTGCTGAGTGTGGAGCCTGCTTGGCATTCTCTCTCTCTGTCCCTTCCTCACTCCCGCTGTTTCTCTCCCTCCATCCCTCCCTCCCTCCTTCCCTCTTTTTAAAAATGAATAAATCAACTTAAAAATAAATTTAAGGGAAATAATTATTTAATAGTGAAGGAAAACCATTGTGGAATTTAAAACTGAAATAATCTTACACTTGGTACAAAATAAATTCTAGTGGGTCTAAATTGTTCATGAAGAAAAATAAAGTGCTAGAGTTAAAACTTAAAAAAATAATGTAATCTGTATTACAGGTTTATCAAGAAAATGCAGGGAGCAAAAATTTATAATGTGCTATGTAATTATTCACCATTATTACTTTAATAAGAAAATCATTGCTTGGATTTTCTTATGTTAAGGAAAAGAATAGTTTGATTCCAGCTAGATTGCCAATTTAGACATTTTGTTCCTAGATTGTCCTGCTTATATCACTGCTTCTGAGCATGGGCATCAGATTCTCCGCAGCAAAATCACCTAGTGGCATCTTGCCTCCAGCAAATGGCTTATTTGAGTCTATGTACCATGAGGTAACTATGCTTAACTTGAGAACCTGACCTTATATCACTGTCAAAGATTCATTCTTCAGTGAACAACTTTTTGTAATTCATAATCATGTCCTGAAATTGCTTTCTGTGTTAGAAGCCTAAATAATAGTTAAACTAATGTATTATACATTGAGTACCAAAAAAGTTATTAAAAATCATATTTTTGAAGAATATTTGAAAATATAGGATCATGTTCACAACATGCTAAACAGGAAAAAAAGCAGGTTACCAGGTTGCAAAACAGTATTTAAGTATGGTTCTAAATTAGTAGTCATCAAAGAATTTTATAATCATGGAAAATGTTATTAAAATATTATAATCTATGTTAAATTTTAGTGAGTACTTTGTTGATTTGGCCTCAACATTTTCCAAAATGAAAATAACTTCATAGGTTTATTTTTCCTCAGTATAAAAGTAATAAAGTTCATTGTAGGTATTTCAAGCAAAACAGAAAAGCATAGAGAGATTGTTAAAATCTTAATGATGTTACCTCCTCAAAATGACCATTACTGATCTTTTAAAAAACATTTGACGTGCAGATATTTATGAATTCCTGTATGCACCACTTCTTTCATTTTGCCTAAATGGAGTTTGTCTTATCTACTTTTTTCCATTCTACAATGTCATGTGCACCTTTCCATTGCCAAAATACACTCATGTTCATTATTATTTGAACAGTCTAGTGCACTAAATATATGTATGACAATCTCTTACTGATATATGTGTCTGTGCGCACACACACACACACACACAATTTCCTTTGTTTGCATTTTACAATTAGTACACTAAAACTCTAGTAAACGTTGTCAGTACTAATTTGAAGTATCAAAAAAGATGTATAAAAAGTCTTTTTAAAAAGCCTTCTTAAAAATATTTAATCTTTTTAAATATTAATTAGGAATACATTTAAAAGTGTATTTGAGCTCCTCAACTAGACAGTCAGATTTATAATTACTCATGGTACAACTACAATCACTCATTTATTGATTTTTTTGGAAGTAGTATTTTAAGAATCTCAAAAACATTTAGTGAGCTTTTTTAAAACAACAACAATAGCACATTCCTATCTGGGTGATTCTGGCCTCCTTTCCATGAGGATGAGGTGATGACTGAATTGGAGGCTTTATTTTGTAACATTACCTGATCCAATCAGAGGAAACTCTTAAGGTTACAGTCCCACATGTTATAGAGGAGGAAGTTGCCTGGTACTGATGGAAGTCTATCAGAGTATCCTGTTATGGATCCTCAGAGATAGACTATGTGTGTTTGCCTAACACCAGTTAACTCTCTACATATTGTGGCAGAAACTGGAATTATTCATTTTTATTTTTTTAAGTTTATTTATTTTGAGAGAGAGTGTGTGCATGTGAGTGGGGGAGGACAAGGGACTGAGAGAGAGAATCTCAAGCAGGCTCTGCAGGGTCAGCATGGAGCCTGATGCTGGGCTTGAATTCATGAACTGTGAGATCATGACCTGAGAGAGTCATGACTTCAAGAGTCAGATGCTTATCTGACTGAGCCTTATTTTTTAAGTCTTAAAAGAATTTTAAAGATTTTATTTTTAAAGTAACCTCTACATCCAGTGTGGGACTTGGAGCCACAATCCCGAGATAAAGAGTTGTAGACTCCACCTACTGAGCCAGCCAAGTGCCCCAGGAATTATTTTTTAATATATCAATATAGGATATGAAATTTCTCTCTTAGATTGGCTAAACTAAGAAGGACAAATAAAAATTAAATTAGCCTGGAAGCTGTCTTATCCAATTTTTTTGTTGTATCCAATGCTGGAGTTCAAATACTGACCAGATTGTGAGATGCTATCCAGAAGTTGAAATTTTATTAAGGATCTTTTTAAAATGAATACAGTAATGGTAATAAACCATAATCTGTTAAAATGTGTATTGTTTTGCAATGACCATTTAAAAAGTAAATATTTTTCTGTTGGGCTCTTCTTTTATATTTCATAATTGCCTTTAAGTGTAGTATTCTGAAGACAGTATCTCCTTAAGTCCTGTTTTATATATTTATGTTAATGTATATGTGTATGTTTATATCCCAAGGGAGATCATAAAAGGTTCAACTCAGCTTGCTTTGAAATGTAAACCAAGGGATAGATGTAGCAATAGGATGTATCCTTTAATTTGGTTTTCTTGCACTGTTGATGTCTTACGTGGAGACGTTTAACTTTACCTCTTGGTCTCATTAGTGGTAACTACCATGACTGATGAGTGAGTTGAATTGGGGACCGTGGTATGTAGATGAAAACTGGATTCCCTTGGTTGGAAGTCACTTACCCACATCCTCAAGACTAGGTCTAGGAAATTCTGTTTGTCCTAGAAATTTGGCTGAGCCTGCCAGATAAAGGAAATCCTTGACACATTTATGTGAAGGCCAGCTTTTTGCCTTAATGTTTTCTTAATAATAACATATATTATGTTATTAAATATGTTATCCAGGTTAATCTCGTCCTTGTAAAAACGGGATAATAATAACTCCCATGGTGTACATTTTTTCAGTCTAGCTATCCAAGATATATGAACTTTTTCTCCTTGCCTTCATTTAATGGACATTTTCATTGTTTTCCTATTCTACATAAACATAGAAATAAGAATCCCCTGGAAACTTGTGAGAAAGAGGAAAAAAAAATTTTTTTGGAAAATAATCAGTTTGGATCTTAAGAAGGTAGACTTGCTTTTCCATTCCTTCTCCAACCTGCAGAGGCCAATGCCATACATTTAGCAATCAAGGAATCATCCTAGAAATTATTTGTTCTTGAAGTCTATAATTGTTTCAGAATCTGTGTTTGCTTAATTTTCTCCTCACAAAACTTAGATACCATTTTAATTGAGAACAATTTATTTTCAGAATATGTCTATTTACTTCTCTACCTCATCGGTAAATGCTACCAATCAATGAATAACCTCATTTTTTCTCTATTAAAGCTCTCCCACTGATAATCTCAGCACATTAGAAGGTCAATTATATGGACCTTGGAAAAGAAAGTTGAAAAGATATCCAGAGGGAAGGAGAAAAAATAGAGAGGGAAGCCAGACCTGAGAAGAGAGAATTCTATCCTTGAAACTAAGTTTACTGTCAATTGTTGTAGTGAAAATATTAAATATTAGCAGTATCAACCCATGTCCCTGTGGTATGGCTCATTAATTCCTTTGATTAGAACACAATGTTAGGAATTCAGGAATGGGGATTATACCTTATCAGAGTCTTAGTGATTTGTTTTCAAAATATGTCACAGGACACGGGGTGAGAAGTCAGAGTTTGGATAGTGTAGATGAATTAGTGCAAATTGAAGACCCTAACTGGAAAAACAACTCAAAGTGCATGTATTTCATAAATATTCCATGGAGGGATTAACATTTTTTCCTTAGGGAAACTAAACTAAGAATTTAAGAGTTACCTAAAAACTTTGCATCTGCATCATTCATGTTGCTTGTTAATTGAAGTCAGTAATGTTTAGTGTTGTTAAGTGGTTAATTATGAATACATCTACTGATTACGTTCATATCAACTAGGCTGTGCAGTTGTAACACTGTACTATTTTCTTCACGCAGAATGTGAATAAACCGCTATTTACATTGTATTTCATGAATTGTGTAGACAAAGCTGAATATTACATGGAGAGTGTGCCATTTATATGCTAATCGGGTTATATCCATTAGATACTATTTTAAATGTCTTCAGTTTCTTTTGTCTTTAGTATCAAGCAATGCTTCTTACCGAAACTTAAGCTCATGCAAGTTTCCCACAGTAATGTCCTAAATGTTCCTTTCTCTGACTATTCTATTTATTCCCTTTTCTCAGGGATCAATACTGCTTTTGAACTCTTAGCAGTTAATAGT
Source organism: Acinonyx jubatus (assembly GCF_027475565.1). NCBI lineage: Eukaryota > Metazoa > Chordata > Mammalia > Carnivora > Felidae > Acinonyx > Acinonyx jubatus. The sequence continues at coordinate 122,283,412 of NC_069383.1, read as the reverse complement.
TATATGCAGTGAATTGCACATCTACTTCATATGTTTATTCTTCTGACAAAAAAATTAAAATTTGATTTGAAAGATATGAAATTTCAGCAGAGTATAAAATCAACAATATTCTTAATAACTGAAATTAATAGTTGTAAAAATTCTATTATATGTTCATACAAACTGTGCTTATATTTTCAACTTATAAGAGTAATTAAATTGAATTCATACCATATGTTTGTATAACCTTTTTAACATTTGCATGTTTGTTTTGAATTTCTCTTTGCCTGATTTTAAAATTAAAAAAAAATTTAAATAATTGACCAATGAAATTATAAGTATTTAGAAAATAGGACTTTTCTATTTCTTTGTGATCTCCATAGCATGGTACATGGCAAATAAAAGTTCTCAGTAAATATCTTTGTGTGAATCAAATTTGGTTGTCTTCTAAAGTCATTTGTTCTTTTAAAAGTCATTCGTTCTTTTAAAATCTTTTTGGTCCAGCCTGGGTGGCTCAGTTGGTTAAGTGTCCAACTTCAGCTCAGGTCATAATTTCACAGTCTGTGAGTTCAAGCCCCATATTGGGCTCTCTGATTTCAGAATGGAGCCTGCTTCAGGTTCTCTGCCCCCCTCTATCTCTGTCCCTCCCCCCTCTCATTCATTCATTCTCTCTCTCTCTCTCTCTCTCTCAATAAATAAATAAACTTAAAAAATAAAATCTTTTTGGTCCATAATTATGGTGATACAGTTTAATACAATTGCCTTTAAAGAAACCATATACCTTAGGTAACGCAAGGTGGAAATCTACCACTTAAAAAAAAAAAGATCATTATACAAATAAATAGACAACAGAAGTGAAAATTTTTGGTAGGTTTGGTAAAAACAAACTCAAAAAGCAAGAGAGGAGGAAGGAGCTATGTGCTCTAGAACCCACTGTTTCACAGGGGATTTTGAAGGGCTATGAAAGTTCATAAAATCGCGGTAGGCAAGTCACTTGAGAATATGATATACATCATTTAATTGTTTTTCTATACCTTTTAGAGAAGTGCAGTGTAAACATTTTGGCAGACTACCAGCCAGGTTAATAATAATAAACAGAATGCCTGTTGGGTTGATTTTAAATATGAAGAGAGTAGAGTGGTTTTTAAAAGTTAAAGCACATATAAGCTGTTGCTTGGTTCAAAAAACTTTCGTTGGAGTCAAACAAAAGTTCCCACTCAACACCTTACAGAAAAATGGGGAATGGAATGTGGTTTTAACACACTCTTTCTGCCATAAAATATTTTTATTTCTTATTTTACTTTTTTTTCCTGACTACCCCCTTTTGCCAGTGTTCATGGTATTACTGTATATCTTTCAGGGACTTTGTGTTGAATATTCCCATATAGAACACACGTGTATAATTATTCATCTTCCCTCGCAATCTCCTTTGTTGGTAGAATTCTCATTCAGGGTAGCATTATATACTTTTACTTTTCTCCTCCTCCTTGTTTGTCCTTTTCTCACTTGGAGCTTAATGATTATTCTCCACTTAAGGTGGGATGCACCTACATGGCTCATTTGTGCTTACCTCCTTCTTGTTTGGAGACTCAGCAAGTTCAGCACAATGCTATTTATTGAATTTATTTGTCAATTTCTCCTTCCTTGCATGGCTGAGTAATTCAGTGGAATCAGCACAATAGCAGAATGCACAGGATAATGACATAAATTTTTTTGACCAGAAAATTATAAATTAAAAACAAACCAGATTTGAAGACCACATGAGAAGGTGGCAACTTTTACAGTTTGTACAGGACTTTCTAGATGTATATGGTGGCACACTTCGGTTGTTTGATGGGCTACCTCTCAACTTTTCATTAAATGTCTAAAAAGATACACAGAAAGACATAAATTGGAAGCAAGATTGTAAAATAAAAATGGGAATAGCCTATATCTAAAGCAGAAGTTACCCTTTAAATATAAACAAAAAAGATAACCTCTAAAGAAAGAAAATTAAAAATGGTCTTAACTTTGTCATGTCACTAAATAGTAAAAATCAGCCTGAGCACGTTTCATTCATGGCTTAATCTTGAAATTGGTTTAACAAATGCTTTCATAGTCTATGTATGCTAGAGAACACCAACATAGTAGCTGACTACTAATAAAGTAGGAAAATAAACTGGCCCAATATTAAATCAATCTGTTATATGCTGTAAGAAATTAGCAACCCTATTAGAAATAGGCAACTCTTCCTGAACAAGGTACTAAACTCAGAGCTAGAATTCCACTGGCTTCTGTCCCCACCAAGGTCTGCTCCTGTGTGTCTATATCAGCAAAGAAACTACATATCTTAGAAGACATCATGTTTGAGATAAATGATATATAGAGAGGCATACGTGCTTAGCTGTAGAAATAGAAGTACTGTGCATTCTATATGTGGAAGTTTCTATAACTTCAAAGAAGAACTTTAAAATGTATAACATAAAAAAAGAAAGGATGTTAAATAGGATGGTTTTGAATTCCAAGACCTTGTGGTACTATTTAACTCAAGAAAACATTTTCTAACTTCTTTGTGCCTTAGATTCGCAAAACACTTCACAATATTATTGTGAGAATTACATAAGTAAGAACTAAGTTTGGTGTTTGGTACATATAGTAAGCACTGGGTAGAGTTGTCACTGCTATTGTTTGTCCTTAGTTTAGGCTTACGAGATAATGAATCCCTGATAGCTGTGAAGATTGAGTTAATAAACCTGGCCCATCAAGTTAAAATTCAAGTTTAAACCTGACAATTGAAGTTGCTGACCTCAAGTGATGAATTCCTTTGTGAGCCAAATGCCTGGCCTAAGTAGATCTCTCCATCTTCAAATTTAAACAAATAAAAACAATCAAAAAACTAACTGAAATGAACAACATCCAAATGAAATTATTGGTTGAGGCAAGGGTCAGCAATATTTAATGCATTGGTTTAAGGGGAGCTGGATAATTTTATCATGGCAAGGTACAACTACACACATGACTTTTTAATCAAAGGAAAAAATGGAAATTGTTGCAGTGAAGTAATGAGACACTTTTCATTGTAATCCAGTAGTTAGGGATTGTATGTCCCTGATATGATGCAAGATATAATAGATGAACTCCATGATGTACTCAAGGCAAAAAATGTTTTCCTAACCCAAGATCATCACCAGATACAGGGAATAGAAGAACATTATCACAGAGACAACCAAATGACAAATGCGATGCATTCTCCATGACAGCGGGCCAGAGCCCTTTAAGTTTGTGTCTGAAAAAGGGACTGCACTGTGTTATAAGGAACCAAAGGAACATAACAATATGTTATTCTTTGTTCTGAATGAGATACTTACTTGGTCAAACCATATTAAAAGGACATTTATGTAAATAGAGCCTGCTTTTGTAAACCATGGTATTCATTATAATAAGCAGGACTTTTCGTTAAAATATCTGTAGGCACAATTGTGATAGATATTTTTTTATGACCTCTAAAGTTTTTCTTCCTATCTTCATATTTTCTTGATCATCAGAGAGAATATTCAACTAACCAATAGGCATTTATAAGCATAGTTATGAATCTAGGGCTCTTGACTAAAGGAATATTTGAACAATTGCTTATTATTCTCTGAAAGGCTAGTATTAAAGAAGCAAGAGAAAGAGAGTGAGTAATCTTCTCCTTGTGCCTCCCTTCTCACCTCTATCTTTTGGACCCACTTTGTAAAATCTTAATTTGCCATCAAGGACACAATTGGAGGGTAATGTTCCTTCCTTGTCCCAGGTCCCATGTCTAGTGGCATTTGGAATTTAAATGCAGGCAGTCTAATTCCAGAAATCATGCTTTTAGCCAGACTCAGAATCTTTAGCCATTGACTTCCTGTGAATATATGGCTGTAACCCTCAAGAACAGGGTGAAACACCAAAATAAAAAACAAGAAAACAAACTTTATTGTTTGTCGTGGAAAAACTCAACCTTTTTTACCTACTTTCTTTTTCAGCTTATAAGAATTTCTGTATGAAGTTTGGTACTTAGAACCCCAGCTCTCACAAAATTGTTCTCAAAGCCTCAACACCAGTTAATTTAAGTTCCTGACAGAAGTAGGAAATATTATGAGACTGACACACATGGTTTTTGTTCATATCACCTGGGGAAGGCACGTCACACTGGCATCAAACTCCAGCAGTGTCTGGGGAGTGACAGCAGCAACCTTTCAGACGTGGCACCTACTTGCTCGGTTAGTGAAAAGTTGAGATTTGGATGGTGTTTTCCACACTCTTGACAGTTCTTGACATACTGATGGGATAAAACAGGAAGACTGCCTACTAAAAGTTTGCGGTGACCTAACAAGGAAAGTTAGAGAAGTCATTTTTGGTCGCATAAGTGATTTCATGGCTTCGTTTTTAAAACTTGTCTAATAATTTCTAGCTTTTGTGATTATTTGGTACACCTCTACCATATTTTGATGCTTTCTAGTCCGACAACATGCAAAGCCAGTGTTGAGCTCAAGATCTGAAATCAGGCAGCAGTGTGATCTTAACCAAATTATTCACCTTCTTTGAGCCTCAGTCTACTAATAAATGAAGCAGGGGTGATGATAGTACATACCATATCTGCTCTTGGGAGAATGAATAAAATTTCCAGCACTATAATGTCCAGTACATACTTACCACAACTACAGTGCTGGTCATTCCCCATGACGCGTTTATCTTAAGCCAAAAACATCTTCAAGAACATAGCAGTATAATGGTGTTTGTAATTTCTTGTTTTCTGTGTACATTGTAGCCTCCTATCTCTTCTGGCCACTAGCTAGCTATGTCTAAGGGAACACAGAAATCTTTGAGCCATCTAAAGCCCTCTGTCATACTTGACAATGCCATTACCTATCAACTGATAGATTTTTGTTTTTCCTAATTCTTGATGAGCTTAGTTTTTTCCACATATTTACTTTGAGAAAGGTTTGTCTAACAACTATATTGTTAGCTCTTTTCCTTTTTTTCTTACCTGGTTCGTATGTTCAGTGTAACTCTGTGAGTTGCTTCACTTGTTATGCCTCATTACTTCTCTGTCTAGCATCATCTTGCTCTATGGAGATAAAGGTTGATTAACTTGGAGCATTAATCTAGTTTGGTATTCTTTTTGTTGTTGTTGACTAGTTTGGTATTCTTGACTAACTTATTTTTTGGCTAACAACTCTGACTCAAAAAGAATAATTTACATGTGTTTTAAATTTTATTAAGCCATCAACTTCAAACTCCCCATAGTTCCCCTGATAACCACTCATTTTTTCCTTTAGTTTTACATAAATTTGTGCTCCATTTTTACAATCACCCTTTGAAATTTTCTTATTTTCCCATACATTACAATATGTTAGTATGTTGAAGATAACTATTTATACCTTACTGTCTGGCAGATCATCTATATAAATTTTTAGTTTGCAATTTATTTTCTTGTGAATGCCTCTTTTACATTACCAGATGATTGGCCTGAATTTTATGAGGCCAATTAAATGTAGCAACCATTAATGAAATTACTGAAAATGTATCAGTGTTGACAAACATTTAATTATTTTATTTAATTGCTGATTAATTGTAGTTCCATTTGTGTTTAAGGTATTTTCCTAAAAAAATATAAAATGATATATGTAAATAATATATATATCACATATAATAATATATATATAAATAAATGATATATAAAATGACTCCTTAAGCACGCAGTATGTATGTTTTTATGTTCTCTGGCAATGAGAGTAAATGCACACTGTTGTGATCCCTGTCAGCTAATCTGTGCTGTAACATGCTCTCCTGAGTTGTATTCTGTAGTATCTGTTGTTCACTAGTCTATGGCTTCTTTCTGGTGCTTTTTTTTCCCTCTTCTTCTTCTGTTTTGGAGAATAGTTTGAACAAACATGTGCCTGTGACGTGATGAAACAAAGTAAGGCTATCACAGTGCTATTAAAATGCTGGTTTTAATAACATCTTGAGTTTATTTCAAGGTGTTATATCCAAGAGAATTGGAAACATTTTTACAGAAAAAAATTGTACACAGTGTTCATAGCAACATTATTTATAATAGCCAAAAAGTGGAAACAACCCAAATGTCCATCAGCCATCAAATGGATAAACAAAATGTGACATATCTATGAATGGAAAGTTATTCAGCCAAAAAAAAAATCAGCAAAGTATTCACACATGCCACAACATGAAGGAACCTTGAAAATATGCTAAGTGAAAAAAGTCAGAAATGAAGGCCATATGTTGTATGTCTTTATTTATGTGAAATTTTCAGAATAGGGAAATCCACAGAAACAAAGCAGATTAGTGGTTTCCAGGGCTGTGACAAGGGGGAATGGAGAGTGACTGCTTAATGGATATGAATTTCTTTTGAAAGTGATTAAAATGTTCTGGAATTATATAGTGGTGATGGTTACACAAGCTTGTGAATACATAAAAAAGAACACTGAATTGTACACCTTAAAATGCTTAAGTAGTACATTTTACATTATGTGAATTTTATCTGCATAAAAAATGAAAAAGATGTTAAGGTAATTGGAAGATATAAAAATAAGAAGCCAGTAGAATTAGTGGAAATGCTTTGACATTAGGAAGTCTAGATTTTAGGAGAGCAGATAAACATGGATGTGTAGTTACAAAATAGTAATACTAAATGCAGTATGCTTTTGGATAAGAAACACTTATTACAAACCTTTATAATGCTAACTCATTGTCCCAATTACCACAAATAGACTCTCTCCCCCTAAAAAAGAAACACAGTAATTATTCATTGCTAGAGTAGAAGAATGAAGTAGTGAGTTCTCCAATCTGTCACTGAAATAGATTCAGAGTGTAATAAATGCTCTGTTATGAGGAATGGACAGAAGAGAGGTTTATTGATATTGCATAGCTGAATTGGATATAAAGAGAGATTTCATTGGAGAGGTTCTATTTCAACTTTATTTTGAAGAATGCATAGGAGTTTTCCATGGTGTTGATATAGAGGGAACATGAGCTTTCATTTTACCTTAACTCCTTTTTCTTTCTGGATTGATTAGTCAGTTCTACATTGGGCCCAGTCTTTCATTCCCTGTATATAAATGAAATAGCTTACAATCATTATTTTGGGGTTTAGTTTGTAAAGTTCAGTTTTCCTACAACTTCGGCATTTCTGCTCAGGGGAGGCCATTAGAACATTTTTTTTAAACTACAAAAGCTAAGAAAGCATATTTCCTTGTATGAATTTTTCATATGCTCATTTGACGCATGTGTGCTCTCTGCCCCTTTGCCTGGCCTGAAATCTGCTTCTTACTTATCTAGTTCATCTCTTGCTATTTGCCAATGCAAATGCAAGACTAAAAACAGACTAAAATAATAAGGGCATGTTGGCAATGTGAAAAAGGAAAGGAAACAAAGGCAAACAGAGTAAGTACTGAAAGAGGGAAATGGGTCAGGGGTGATATATTGCTATATGAGGTTGAGGTGGAAGAAAAGAAAGGAAATGAGGACAGAGTTTGGAAAGAAATTAGAGTGATGCTTATAGGCTCTAAGTAGTGAAGGAGGCCACTTCAGTAAGATGCAAAAGTTAAGTGTTTTCTTTTTAATTGATTGCAAGAATGCAGAACCAGTTGTCATTTGCAAATATATTTTGATTTAGAGCAGTTTCTACTGTACATATGAATACTTAGCTTGTTTTGGGGTTGAGAGTAGCTTTATACTTTTTGGATCTCTTGTCATAATTTCCCCATTAATCCTTATAACCTTTAGGAAAGATGTTTTTTTTAAAAACCTGTCACCATTTTTTCATGAATCTTACTTGTACCGAATCTCTTGTGCTTGCTTAAAATGAAGCAAGTCATTATGTAAAGTGTAGTTTCAAATAATGTATAATGGGTCATCAAAGTGGGGGTCTGTTATACGACCATACTACTGAGGGATAGCTGAATATGCCACTGTAAAATGTGCCACTTTTGCATAAACATTATTTTGAGCTAAAGGTAACTGACAAGAAGCAGTTATAAGAAAAACTTCTCCTCCCCCATTTGCGTAAAAGTGGGCCTTAAACTTTCAAAGATGTCTGCTGTCCCCTCTCTCCTAGAACGGACAAAAGTTAATCACTAACTGTAGAACTTAGCAGCCTGGAGATGGCTCCAGAGGAATCTACATAAAAAACTTTATTGACTATACCTTATCTATTGTTAGTTTACCTACCTAGTGTTTCCCTTTGCCCTGTTATTTATCCACATTTATCATCCTTTGTTTAAGATGCTATATATACCAGAGTTCTAAGCCACCTCTTTAAGTTACTCAGTTTTCCTTGGGTACTCCCCTGTACACATGAAGTATACATGTTAGTAAACTTCTGTTTGTTTTTCATTGTTAATTTGTTATTTACTACCTGGATCTCAGCCAGGAACTTAGAAGGAAATCATTTTCTGTCTCATACACTATTTTAATTTTCTATTGCAGAAAATTTACATAGTTTTCTTTGAAATCTAACTCCTGTAATAGAGCCTCTAAAATGGGCCGGCATCATTTCTGAGGATGTTCATTTTTAACAATAATAAGACTATTTCTGATAGTAGTGGGAGAGTTATACAACCTATGATATCGGTGGACCAGGAACCATGAAAAGTAATCTTTCAGAATCATACTGTAATATGCAAAATAATATGAATACGTTTTTTAAGAAATTACGTATATTAAAGTGGTTCGGATTATACCATGGAGAAGTCCTCAAAAAGTATATGGGTGCTTCAACAGTTATTATGATGTAGGTAAGAGAATAGTTTTAATTTTATTTTCTTATCTTTACTGTTTTTGCCAGTTTATCTAACATGTGCTTTCAATAATAACAAGAGTATCAATAGATAATACACATTTAAAAATGAGAAGGGCTTGGAATACATAAAATTGAGGTTATTATCTTCCTATTGCAAAGGCAGAATATGGAATTAGGAAGTAGTGGTGACTGAGCAAACAAGTAGAATATAGAGTTTGTAGTTGTTAGGTTAAGACCTAGATCAGCTATAGTAAGATGAGTAAAAAATACATACTTCAAAGCTCATAATTAATGAGTTGTTAGTCTGAAAATTTGATGAATGGGCTGGGTAACCAAATGGTTTAGCTGGTTCAGTACTGTTGATAAATCTGTTTAATGGTATTGCAATTGATTATTCTGTCACATCATAGTTGCTCTAATGACACATTAAAATTACTGAAGTAGAAACATATAAAATTGCATTGGGGCATTAGGGTGCCACACAGCTTTTCTACCTCAGTCCTCTCCTGTATTATACCTCATTTCTTATATTCTGAGTACACTGCTTGATAAAAAATGAGTAACAAAGGAGAGATAGCCAAGTGAGGACTTCCTCATATTAAAAATATCTTTGCTTTTCCTATCCCATACTACAAAAAGTGTGTATTACTTTAGAAAACTAGGAAGCAGAACCAAGGTAATTCATCTATAATTATACCACCAAGAGATGATAACCATTTGGTTTTGTCCTTCTAGGTTTGTTTCTCCTATGCTTATGTAGTAACATAAATAAGTAATTATGTAGTTTTCAAATGTTTTATGGCCTGTGTTTCCTTTATAACATGAACATCTGTATCAAACAATTTTATTCTTTATGATTTTAATAGCCAGATATTATTCCATTTAAGGATGTACATAGTTTATTTAACGTTTAATCCCGAGGATAAATTCTTTAAGCAGAATTGATGAATCAAAGAATAACTATATGTTATATTTTTAGTATTTATAAATTTCCATTAGGAAATTTGTACCAATTTGCATGTATATCTACCTTGCATTAAAGTACTGATTTACTTATGTCCTAAATAATTTAGGGTGGCATTTTTTTCTGTTTTATCTGCCATTGTTAAGACAAAATAAAGTATTATATCTTCTTTGATTCTTTTAGTAATTTAAAAAGTTATATTGCATTTTATATGTGTGTGTGTGTGTGTGTGTGTGTATCTGTATCTGTGTCCCACCTTTCTGTATTTATCAGCCTGTACATACATACATACATACATACATACACCCACACATATGTATTAAGAATTTTAAAAACAGTGAACTTGTATTTTGATGATGTGTTTGGTCTATACATTAATTTTCTTATGACAAGAAAATTGAGCACTACCTTTTCTTCAAATTTATAGTAACTATGTAAAAATACTGTGAAACATCAAAGGAAAATACCACAGTCACACCCATCAAAGGTACAGTTAGCTTAAAAATACACAGTTATTAAACAAAGGCTGCATATACACATATATAAGCAGGAAACAGATAAAAATTGTAATTTGTAAATAGGAAAACTGTCCTAAAATATATTAGGTGGTGTTTAGGTTAGCTGAGTCTTATAGTCAAAATATCTGATTGATATGTGAGTGGGATGCATTGTAGCTAACTTGGTAATTAATTCATTTGTGTTTATGATAGAACATTTTGTTCATAGGATATAGTGGGAGGTATAAATATTTTGGATTATTCAAGGAGATCATCAAACATGTTTTTACTCTGAGCATCATAATTTGAAAGGGACAGAAATGAATTAGAGAGTGCTTAACGTAAGGGGGAAAGATCAATCCCGGTATCATGAGAAATGTTTGAAGGAAACAAGGATGGTCTACTTGGGATAAGATTGAGGAATGGCACCTTCGTATACAAACACAAAGGGGCTATTTATGCAGATTAAATGGTTTGTTTATACATGTAGGCACAAAAAGGATTTGTATTTTTAAAAAATGAGGCACCATGGGGTGCCTGGGTGGCTTAGTTGGTTGAGTGTCAGACTTTTGATTTTGGCACAAGTTATGATCTCATCATTGGTGAGTTCAAGCCCCATATGAGGCTCCATGCTGACAGCTTGGAGCCTGCTTGGAATTCTGTTTCTTTCCCTCTCTGTCTGTTTGTCCTCTACCATGTGTGCATGTGCTTGCTGTCTCTCAAAATAAATAAATAAAAAAGAATTAAACATCTCCCCCCCAAAAGGAATGACAAGTTGTAATTGCAGTAAATATCATATAATAATATTCATATTTATATCAAACATTTTCCAAAGGAAGTTTTTGGTACACTCTCTCACTGGACCTCTTTGTTCAGAGACTGGATATTGATCCAGCAAAGTTATTATAGAGATGATTTTATCATTTGATGATAGTTGAACTAGATTACATTTAAAACTCTTTCCAGCCATGAGATTAAATATGATTTTAAAAACTTGAACAACTGAGGAACTTTATGTTCTATCCATTGTAGCTCTAGAATGTAATGTATGAAAAAAGATGATATTTTACAACATATTTATAAATCTGAACTTTGAGATTGATGAGAACTGGGTTTTTGTCTTAGTGAACTTACTGAACTCTTTATATTCATCTCCTGATGCTCAGATTATAACTACAAGATGAAAAAGGTAATAAAATTTTGCGAAGTAAATTTTAAAATGAATAGGTTGAGAATTCAGATCTCATTCTGTTCTTCTTATATGAAGAACAGAAGATTTCTGACACTGATGGCAATTTGACAGAACAAAGACATTTCATAATACAATAAGAATATTGATGGCAGAATTAGCAAATAAATTACAGTACATGTTAGTAGAAACAAAGTGGTATTGAATTGAAAGGAAAATAAGGAAGGGAGGAAACTGGGAAGGATTGCACCATGAGAGATCTTCAGCTAGTTTCTGTTTGTAGTGGAATAGATTAAGCTATATACTAAATATAAAACAGAAAATATTTCATGTCAATATGTGTCGTCAAATAAGTGGAAGGATTGTAAAAGTAATTGGAGTCTGAAAACCAGATTGAAAGGAAACAACTCATTTACTGTTGGAAGATAGTTGGTAAATGTTGGACAAGCCTAGAAATAAGAGAAAGTGGTTTAAGTTATACTCAGTTTACATATTTTAAGTTCATGCAATAATGTAGGGAAGGTAGAGGAACTAGGAATTGCAAGGGATATAGTTAAATGAGGGTGGTCCAAACAAGTATTAAAGCTAAGTGGTGGGGTTGAAGGTATTCAGAACCATGTTAAGTCTAGAAAGGTCTTTAAAATCCTTTACTCCAACCCTGTAATTAATGAATGGAACTTAGCCTTATATTCCTGAGAAGTGTTCTTTCAATATAGACACAAAGGGAATTCATTAGAGGTGTCTGGCTGACTCAATGTGTTGAGCGACCCACTTTGGCTTAGGTCGTTGATCTCACAGTTAGTGAGTTTAAGTGCATCATTGGGCTCGCTGCTGTCTTCTCAGAGCCTATTTTGGATCCTCTGCCTCCCTATCTGTCCTTCCTCTGCTTGTGCCTTCTCTCTCAAAAATAAACATTAAAAAAAAGGGGAATTCATTAATTTATAAGATAATATATTCTATTTTTTTTTCAATGTTTATTTATTTTTGGGACAGAGAGAGACAGAGCATGAACGGGGGAGGGGCAGAGAGAGAGGGAGACACAGAATCGGAAACAGGCTCCAGGCTCTGAGCCATCAGCCCAGAGCCCGACGCGGGGCTCAAACTCACGGACCGCGAGATCGCGACCTGGCTGAAGTCGGACGCTTAACAGACTGCGCCACCCAGGCGCCCCAATATATTCTATTTTTAAATAGCTTTTATTTATAAATGTAATAAATTATTTGATATATGTGGTAAATTATAAGCTATAAAGATGCAAAAAGTTATAAAGATACAAAAAGAAAAAGGTAAGTTACCTTTTGGGCAGTCCTACCCATGTTCAAACTCCTTTTAGAAAAAAAACATGTAGGGGCTCCTGGGTGGCTCAGTTGGCTAAGTGTCTATCGCTTGGTTTTGGGTCAGGTCATGATCTCATGGTTCATGGGATCAAGCTGCCTGTCAGGCTCGGTGCCTGTCAGGCTCTCTCTCCCTCTGTCCCTCTCTTGCTCACGCTTTCTCTCTCTTGATAAATAAACTTAAAAAAAGTTTTTAGTTAGAAAAAAAATGTCTACACATTGATGGGCCAGTGACATCCATTTTTATTAATGTGTTAAAATTAGACTTGTAATCATAAACATAAGTAGGTGAGAGAGGTGAAACTGGAAGAAAAGCACAAAGTTTGGTAGTGGAGATGGCACATAATACACAGTCTGTTTTGACAGGTAGAAACTAGTGCAGGAGAAAGCAGGTGATGAGGATATAAGTGATAAGAAAAGAAGCCCAGCAATGAGACTAGCATCTCAGTAGGGAGACCCCACACTGTCATAAACAGACTCAGTAAGCCTCTCTCTGTATTCTCTGGTAATTGCAGACAATTTATGTTAAATTGATTCAGATCCTCTTCTAAGAAATGGTGGGAGCATAGCTGATCTGAAGATGGAACTATTGGAGACAGGAAAAACACAGGGCAAATTGGTGAATGCCTCGGTAGAGGCTGGGTAGGGTAGGGGGACTGGAGACCAGGGCCCTTAAAACATGAGTTGAGTAAATATCATGTAGGGCCTTAGCAGAGAAAGATGAGCATGGGTTAGACCTATGTTTTTATTGCTTAGAGATACCTTAGGTAAGTTACTTTACCTCTCTGCTCGTAGTATTCTCATCTATGAAATTGGGAAAATGATTATATCTACATCACAGGATTGGTGTAAGGATTAAATGGATAGGGTATCTAAAGCATAGAGCATTGTACTTGGCAATTCTGTGATGTTCATTGAATTGCTGTTATTAAGAATGAAATTAAGACAGGAAGCATTTGCTTTGATATGTCAACATTTATGAAACATGTACTGTGGTTGAGGGAAGTTGAATGAAATATGATGATGTTCATAGTCTTTCAAATCCACCTGGGATTTTTGACTTTGGGTGGCTCCCTGCCAACCTCCAAACACCTTTCTCTCACTCTATGTAAATATAAAGGAAGTAAGATAATGAAGACCAGACTGCGAATGAATTGAGGATCTTCTTGACTATCATCAGTTTTTGTCCACTTTCTAATTGTGTTCTGCTTTCAGCCTTTATAAGAAGATTCATACATGTATAAGTTACAGTAGTGGCTGAATAATTTAATAAAAATACTTGATTATAGAACTGTTCTATTTGGATGTTTGGCTAGAAAATTAAAACTACCTAATTTTAGAAACTTCACAGTGTAGTTGAGAGCTTTAGACTTTCATTGTTAGTATTTTTTATATTATCACTGCCTCTTTTGAGGTTTGACCTCTGAGCCAGCTACTTTCTGAGGTCTTGGAAGTTCTTCATCTAACATTGATAGAATAACATGGACTGGATTTACCCTTCTAACAAATACAATAACAAAAGTGGGGAAAAAAGAAACAATGTTTAGGTTGTAAACAGGCAGCATAGGGCAATCCCAGGAAAAAGGGCAGTAAATGAGTTGAGTATAGGATTGTCCTGGCTCACAACCTAGGGAGAGCTTCCAGGTCATAGTGCAGAAAGGTGGAAGCAGAAGGACCCTGAATATATCCACAGTAATTTTATTATACTGAATTGTGTTTTATGGAGTTCATTTTAGGGCATTTTCATCTTTACACATGTAACACACTTACTGAGTACTTCGTAAGTTCCATGGTTGCAGTTACAGACAAAAATCATGAATAATGATTTTGATGTAGAAAGTCCAGAAGAGAGAGGAGGACTATATATGAAACATAAGTAGTGGACAAATGAATGATACATCCAAGAGACTGAAAAATATCAGTATGAGTGAAATCATGTGTTGAATCAGAATTGGGAAGAGATAACTGAAGAGAAAGAGGTGAGCTAGGCTACACCAGGTCTTAACAGCCGTGTTAAAGATAAGGGTATTAATGTGAAGCCAATAGAAGTTTAAGCAGGATATGATACCATTGTGCCTGTACAACAAATGTTTGAGGATGGCATCTAGGGTAATTGGCATTAAAATAATTCTGACTTCACACAGATTAGATTGGAGGAAATAACTCATTTCCCTTTGAGCAGGTGTGAGCTTTAATCAGGTGTGAGCTTTGTTCAGTTTATTCTTACTGAAATAAACAGATTTTCCAGAGAAAAATTCAAGATTCTAATGGAATTTTTGTGTGATTCATAACTTGCTTTTGTGAAAGTTTTACATTGTATAATTAAATCACTATCTCACATTGAGCTGCATTTCTTAAAAGGAAAAGAACTCTGTGTGTTGAGAGGACCAGGCACTTTGGTCCTGACTTACATCATAGCTATGTTTTTGGATAACTGCATCCTTGGTCATTGAGGTATCTGGATCTCATCATTGCAGTGGTGATTTTCACTCTTTAGTGTTCCTCTGCTTGGATCTTTGTACACGTTTTACCCTTCCCCTGTATATAACTATGTTAGATTTTTCTTGGTGGCCAAAAGTGTACTTGAATAT
Source organism: Acinonyx jubatus (assembly GCF_027475565.1). Classification (NCBI taxonomy): domain Eukaryota; kingdom Metazoa; phylum Chordata; class Mammalia; order Carnivora; family Felidae; genus Acinonyx; species Acinonyx jubatus. Next base: position 122,268,091 of record NC_069383.1, on the reverse strand, counting down.
TATATTAGCTTCTAAACACTAAACATAGAATTTAGGCATTCAGTAAATTTCATTGAAATTTACTGAATCCTAGGGAGAAGTTTCAACCCATATAGGAGGCCTTTCATATTCAAGAATTTATCTCTAAAATTTTAGCATTATTTAAAGATGATAAATAATTTTTGTCATGCTGTTAGACAAACAGTATCACCCTAGTTACCATTGGTGCCTATCCACTCCTTCTTTGTATATTTGAAGGAAAAAGTGGATTTGTTAAAACATTTCACTATGAACTTTAAGTTATTACTGTTGAATGGATACTAAGCTTTTTGGTTCTTTTTTTTTTTTTTTTTTTTTTTGCTGTTGATGAAATATTTCATGACAGGACATCAGCTACTATAAAATCATTAAAGGCTTAATTCACTTAAGTCTTTATGATAAAATATTTGGAGGTCCCTGGAATTTTTCTGGCACTTAAGCGATTCTATTTGTGTTGATTTGTTTTGAACTCTAATATTTTCATGTCTTTAAAAAAATAAAATACCAATCTTTCACTTGATTAAATGTTACAGTGTCTCGTAAAGGCTTATTCTCTATCTCACTTATAAAAAGTGATATTTGTATTGTCACTTTTTTTAATTTAAAAATTTTTATTTTAAGGAAAGAGCAAGCACAAGCAGAGGAGAGGGACAGAGAGAGAGAGGGAGACAGAGTATCTTAAGCACCTCAGCTCAGAGCCCAATGTGGGGCTCGATCCCATGCCCCCTGGGATCATGACCGGAGTCAAAATCAAGAGTTTTGTGCTCAACCTCCTGAGACTTTTCTAGTTTTATTAAATTTCCATGAGAAAGAAATCAAATCGTCTGTATAAATCATACTGTAGACTCTTGTCACATGATGTTAAATATTGTGATGCTTTAATAATTACTTAAAATTTACAGAATATTTTGACGATTCTATGAAGAGTGTAAGTTGCTATTTTAGAAGGGAATGCAGTAAAAAATTCAAATCAGATACCACCTTCCGGGTGCTGCCTACTCTGACCGATTTATGTAAAATTGCAACTTCCCTGCACCTCTGTCCAGTTAAATCCTATCCATTTAATCCCCAAGGAATTTTGGATTTGTAAAATCCTATATCGTTTTCTTAGTTGTTATTTTTATTTCCAGGCTATCTACACATGAATCTAAGCTTCATGTGACCTTTGATTTTTGACTGTTAAGTTGAGGGATATATACTTAGCAGCTTCAACAGTGCTTGGCCCAAAATGAACATTTAATAGATACAGGATGAATCAACAAGTAAGTGGATAAATGGATGCATTTAACTTATCCGTAAAAGATAATATAACTAGTAATAAATCATCTTTAAATATATGTCCCATTTTATATTTAAAAATAGTTATAAATGTATAATTTTAACTTTAAGTGACAGGGCTGCTTCATCTTGTTAGTCAAATTAAAATGTAGTGTCAAACTTTTTCTTGGTATTTAACAGGCTTATTTTCAAATATGGCTTTTGTCTCTGTAGTTATTACTCAGATAGAATTAGAATGTTATTTTTTTTTATCATACAGAACCTCATCTATTGTTCAACTCAACTAATTATTTAATTAACCTTGCATTCTGAGAAAGTAGTTTCCTAATTACATTCCGTATATATTAACATGTCCTTGAAACAAATAGGAATTTAAAAAATTTGTTCCCTTTCCTCTTTTCCCTTCCCTCTTTTCTGCTGTCCCTTTCTCAGTCTCTATGTTATGTTGCCTTTCCCTTTATCTTATAAAACTTAATGGAGAATGAATTTCGAATTCTTTTACATTCATATTTAAAAAGCTAGTAATCCAGCAATCATGCTCCTTGGTATTTACCCAAAGCTGTTGAAAAACTTATGTCCACATGAGTGTTTATACCAACTTTTTTCGTAATTGCCAAAATGAGGAAGTAAGCAAGATGTCCTTCAGTAGTAAGAACTATGGTACACCCTGACAATGGGATATTATTCAGAACTAAAAAGAATGAGTTTTGGGGTGCCTGGGTGGCACAGTCGGTTAAGCGTCCGACTTCAGCCAGGTCACGATCTCGCGGTCTGTGAGTTCGAGCCCCGTGTCGGGCTCTGGGCTGATGGCTCGGAGCCTGGAGCCTGTTTCCGATTCTGTGTCTCCCTCTCTCTCTGCCCCTCCCCCGTTCATGCTCTGTCTCTCTCTGTCCCAAAAATAAATAAACGTTGAAAAAAAAAATAAAAAGAATGAGTTTTGAAGCCATGAAAAGACAGGGAGGAACCTTAAATGTGAGTTACTAGGTGAAAGAAGTCAATCTGAAAAGGCTACATAGTGTGTGATTCTAACTATATGACATATTGGAAAAAGGTAAAACTATGGAGACAGTAAAAAGATCAGTGCCTGGACCTGCAGGTCAGAAATGTTTATGTAAAGGTCTCCAAATTCTCAAAAAGGATTGTTGGAGAAATTTTGCACCTTTTATCTTAAACAGTACTTGTTTCTGAAAGACAGGAGCCTTGAAAATAGCAACAACAAGTAGATGTTTATTTCGAGCCCAAATGGTGTAACTAACATTTCATTTATAACTGTTTGCTCTTTCCATTTAGCCCAGGGAAAGGATCAGAGTATACTTAGTCAGTGAACCTTACTGTTAAAAAAAAAAAATTATCAGAGAACCTGAAAATTGCATGAGGGAATTGCCTGTTAGGGGGCTTTCAAATAGAAACCTGGTTCACCTGCAGAAAGTAACAACTTAGTGGGTAATCATTTTCAAAATATTGTTGGTCTTATTCCTCAAATCCGGATTTGGGCTAAGCCATCCTTGATATGTCCTTGACCCTTCACTGAATTCATTGCAAATTGAAATATATAAATCTACCAAATGTCTGATACTGAACATTAACTACCTACAGTAGTAATGTTGAAATCTCAACTGCATACAGATATAATTTTAGTACCCCTTACTGGCAAATAAAAAATAAAAAAAACCTTACAAGCAAACACTAATTACTTTTGTGATAGGGAGGAAAACAAAAATCCATACCAATTTAGATTATTATGGTCTGTATTATATCTGTCCGTGAATAATCTGTTTTAACCATTTATTAAGTTATAAATACATTTTTACAAATCTCGTTGACATTTAGATATTTTATAAAACACAGTAAATGCCAGAGAAAATTGAATTAAGAAAGCTTGTAATATGCTTTACTACTAGTTAAAAAAAATCGTGGCTGTGAATGGTTCTGCTCTATATCGAGTATAAATCTGATCCCAGACCAGAGAATAACTTTTTCTTCTTTTTCATGCTGGAGGCTTTGACCTTTTTGTTGATAGCTGGTTTTTAACAGCTTCACCTTATGTTTTATTCCTTTTGATTTGTAAGAAATCTGATTATCAGCCTTGAGCAGAAGTCATAATCACAGAAAAAGGAGGCAAGTCATTTAGGGAATAATCCAGAGTCCTTTTAACAGCAGTGTGAAGTCTGAGTTTGGGTGACTCAGAGGCACACTATAATAAGCATTTGTATCAGACATCGGGCTGGAATAGATTTTGGCTTCTACAAGCACTACTCTTGGACATGTACTTTAAGCCACCATACTTGTGACTCAGGCTGGCTTTGCCTGTCTTAAAAACAACAACAACAGCAACAACAAAACACAAGTCTCTAAGCCATACAGTAAGCTTTAAAATTCACTTCTAGTTTTTTACAGATTGCAATCTACTTGACAGAACTAACCAGTAACAGCAAAGTATAGTCTGAAATTGATAAGAGGGGTGCAGTTGGAGTCACTAGTTATTAATCCTTCCAGTGTGTATATATTCTAGGTTGGAACTGGACTCATTCCTATTTATAGTGTCCTATGTGAAAGAAATATTATGGTTAAGCACGGTGAAGGAAGGGACTATTAATGTTGACTCTATAAAACTTTGAATGGTTTGGTTATGCAATTATAAATTAGTAAAATATGTTATGGGGAAGTCTTTAGTTTAAGTTAATTGGTATGTCTTTGCCAACGTCATTACAGTACTTATTTTTGGAATGCAATCTTATTTTCTCAGACTAATTCTCTTGTTTGGAAATCTGAGAACCAGATCAGTATAATTAGCTTCTACTCCCATCTAAGATTTCTCCATCTTCATTCCTTTCCTCACTGTAAGTGCATCAAAGGCAAAAAGGCTACCATTGGTGCTTACTGTGAATGCTATGGAGATACGAGTTGCTTTCCCCAATAAGGAGGAGTATTTAATGAAATGTTGGAATATCTCCTCCAAAAGCCTACTAGTCCATCTAGAGTTTTATTTGTCCCTAGCAATGCCAAGCAGACAGTATTTGCCCCATTAATATTTAAGACTATACATGTGAATGGAATTCTGGACAATGAAGTACACATTTGTTGACACATAAGTTACATACAGTGGTAGGCAGCAGTTTTCAGGAACCACACTGGAAGAAGATGCTTTGGTTAGCTGTATTAAGAGCTTATATTTATTGTGTGAGACACTGTCCTAAAACCTTTACATATATAACAATTGTTTAGTTGTTAATAGCTTGAAGTATAAATGTTGTTATGATATCTGCCTTCAAAGAATGTACTGAAACTAAAAATAGTTAGGTAATTTTGGCATCACTCTAGAACTCCTAAGTAGTAGAGTCATGAAAAAAAAATCCATGGTCTTCTAAAGAAAAAAACCCAGCTTTATTGGAATATAATTTATATACCATAAAATTAAGCTATGTGAAGTGTTCAACCTAATAGTTCTAAGTATATTCAGAGTCAATAATAATTATACTTATTGGGCGCCTGGGTGGCTCAGTCAGTTGAGTGCCCGACTTCAGCTCAGGTCATGATCTTGCGGTTTGTGAGTTCCAGCCTCACGTCAGGCTCTGTGCTGACAGCTCAGAGCCTGGAGCCTGCTTCAGATTCTGTGTCTCCCTCTGTCTCTCTGCCCCTCCCCTGCTTGTGCTCTGTCTCTCTCTGTCTCTCAAAAAGGAATAAATGTAAAAAAATCTTTTTTAAATAATTATACTTCTTTATCACCACAGTTTTAGCATATTTTTATGGCTCCATCCAAAAACTGTATTATACTCATTAGCTACCAGTATTTTTTCCCCTTAATTCATTATCCTTGTCCCCCTACCCCCCAATCCAAGACAACCATTAGCCTACTTTCTGTCTCTCTCTGGATCTGCTGATTATAGACATTTCCTGTAAATTTACTCAGACAATATATGGTTTTTTGTCACTGACTTATTTTGCTTAGCATAATATTTTCACTGGTGACCCATGTAGCAGCATGTATCTATACTTCATTTTTTTTTGCAAAAAATACTTCACTCTATGGATATTTAGTTGTTTATTAGTTCATAAATGTTATTTGATGCTCTTTTAACCACAAGTCTACTAGCTCTCTCACATTACTTATGGTTGTCTCCTAATAACCATCCAAGGTCTTTTGTACCTGACAGTTCGGATGACTCAGGTGACTGTTTCAGCACTAACAAAAAGGACAGCTCTAAGCTTAAGGTTTCTGAGTCTTAGAGGCACCTCTGGTTCAAACTAACTGTGAACCTCAGAGAATGGTAATAATAGGCAAGCAAGACTGGGTAGGAGCAGAAATACTTCTCTCTGTCTGCACTTTCAGTTCCCTTCACTTGAATCCTTAGCTCAAGTGCCATACTGTCTGAATTGCACAAAACAGGGAAAATATTTTCAGCAAGTTTTCAGAGCAGATTGGACCCTCGGAATTCTGTATATAAAGTATATTTTGTGTAACAGTAGAATATCACCTTTGGATTTTTCGTTTTCAAAAGATCGATTGTAGCACGTTTCGTTGAGATTAACTCAAATTTTCCTATAAATATAGATTATATATTAGTAGGTGACATGCACAATGATATTCAGTCTATCTGTCTTTTGATGGCATATTGAAGACAGTATCAAGGATGGATCATTTGGTGACATGATCTATTTGATAGAGTGCAGTTGGAACCATTGCATAAAGTAGAGAATTTGTCTTTCAGAATATTCTTTGGAAGTTCAGATGTATACACCTATTAATCATTTATATAAAATTAATGTTTTATTTTATGGTTTATGTAAATATTATGTAGCTAAGTTATGATGCTCAATTTCCCCTGTTACTAAAGTGTAATAGTATATTTAAAGAAAGAAATTTTTCCTTTAGAAATTTTCTTATTGGAAAATATTAGTTGGTTTATTAATGTATACTTTATATTGAATGAAACATGTTTAGAGTAAGATTCTATTAGTACTTTTTTGGATTTTATATGATCTTTGACATTGATTATGATTAATAAAGGACCAAAGGTAAGGAAGGGGTGTTGTATTACTTAGGAGCAAGACATTTAACATCTTCTTGTTTGAATTCACACATAATTTAGGTGAAACACTGGGGCCTTGATAATTAGGAAAATAATAAACGTAAAAAGTCAGCTTTATCATAGTGTGTGATCTGACCCAACAATTAGTGTGTCTGATAATGACCCATAGTTTCAGTATGTGTGTTTGTTTGTTTGTTTTAATTTTGAGAGAGAAAGAAGGAGAGCATGCATATGCATGCAAGCAGGGAGGGAGCAGAGAGATCAGAGAGAACCCCAAGCAAGCTCTGTGCTGTCATCATGGAGCCCAACAAGGGTCTTTGTCTCAGGAACCCTGAGATCATGACCTTAGCTAAAACAAAGAGTCAGACACTTAAGCAACTGACTCACCCAGTTTATTTAATAAAAGTAAGTAAACAGAATAGCCCTTGTCTTTTATAATCTATGGTATGTGACTTTAAACCACTGTATTTCTTTGTGATAATCTGAGATTATATTTTAAAAAACACATGTGTCCCAAAGGAAAAAAAAAAGATGGTTGACCAATGTGGAAATTTATGCAGGTATTTACTTATTCATAAACAGCTAATAGAGGCATACCAGATGTTCTAAAAAGAAGAGCAGACTAATAGGGATGGTATGAGAGAGTTATTTTTAGCTTTATGTTTGCAGGTAGAATTCATTTATAGGACCATTTTTACAGTGCTGTTAGGGCCTTTACATTCATTTTATACCCAGAGCTGTCATCTGTTTCCAAATTTTGACACTTGAGAAGTAGCTGTATGAATAGAACAGAATGATTACGAATAACCTACAGTTATCACTGCCAGAAATTCCTGGTTCCACTCTGGCCTGAGTAGTTGACAGTCGAGCATGGCAATACATATTGGGTAATGCACTTCTGTTCCAAGAGAGGAGACACATGTTTGACAGTTGAGTCAAGTGCTCATACCTGGGAATTAATTGAAAGTTATTTTATACTATGTTTGCTTCAGGCAAGTCTTTAAGAATTTCTTTTCATTTCTTTTTGTGGATGGTTGTGACTGTTTTATGTATTGGTTTGCTTAATATTTTGCATCAACTTGATGTTGCATTTGTAAGTAATGTAGTTTACCAGTTACCAGTTTGAGTGTCTCTGTTTTCCTATATTAATGTCCAAGTTTCTGAATATTGGATATTTCTTGCACTGTCCCTCCTTTTTATGTAGGCCAATCCACAAATACTGATACTCTCATAAAAATATTTTGAATTGTCTCTTTTAAATTGATATATTATTCATATACCATAAACTGTACTCTTTTAAAGTGTACAGGTCAGTGATTTTTAGAATACTCATGAGATTGTAAAATATTACCACTCTTTAATTCCAGAACATTTTTAAAGCAAAGAGAAACCCTGGATCCATTAGTAGCCACTCAACATTTGCCTCTCCCTCAGTTCCCTGGAAACCATTAATCTGTACTCTGCCTTTGTATATTTGCCTGTTTTGAATATTTCACATAAATAGAATAAAACGATATATAGAGTTTTGTATCTGGGTTTTCACTCAGCATGATTCTTCAGTGTTTACGTCGTAGCATGAATCACTTCTTCACTCCTTTTTATGGATGAATACTACTACATTATATGAATATATAACATTTTTTATTCATTAACTTCTCATGGACATTGGGGTTGTTTTCATTTTTTACTGTTCTGAATAATGCTCCTTTGTACTAGTTTTTGTAAGAACATGTGTTTTTATTTGTCTTGGTTATATACCTAGGATTGGACTTACCAGGTCCTAAGGAAACTGTGATGAACTTTAGGGGGAAAAATGAACAGAACTGTTTTCCAAAGTGTTTGTGCCATTTTACATTCCCACTAACAATGTGTGAGGGTCCCTGTTTCACATCCTTTACATTTCCGCAGGCATTTAAGACCAGCTTGTTAATTTCTGAAATAAAATCAACTAAAAATTTGATAGGGATTTGCATATAATCTACAGATAAATTTGGAACTGTTGCTGTCTTAATGATAGGTCTTGGAAACTATGAATATGGGATGCCCACCTTTTTGGTCTTTAAATTTTTCAGTGTTGTTTTAAAACTTTTAGTGTACAAATCTAGGACTTCTTTAATTAACTTTATTCTTTAATATTTTATTTCTTTAAAGTGTATTTATTTTGAGAGAGAGAGAGAGAGAGAGAGAGAGAGAGAGACAGAGAGGTGCACACATGCAAACAGGGTAGAAGAAGTGAGAGAGGGAGAGAATTCTAAGCAGGCTCTTTGCCATCTGCACTGACTGTGAGATCATGACCTGAGGCAAAATCAAGAGTAGGACGCTTAACTGACTGAGCCACCCAGTCACCCCATAAGTATTTTATTTTTAATGGGTTTTTAAATGAGCTGTTTATTTCATTTTAAGTTTGTTCATTGCTAGTGTATTAAATATAACTGATATTCATATATTGATTCTGTAACTTTGCTCTATTTTTTTTTATTAGACGTAGTAGTTTGTTTAATGGAGTATTCTATAGAGTTTTCTGTACAGATTATGTGATCTTCAAATAGAGATAACATTACTTTTTCTTTTCCAATTTAAATTTCATTCTTTTGAGTAAGGGCCCTTGCTAGAACCTCCACTACCATGATCAATAGAAGTAGCAAGAGCAGTTATCCTTGTCTTGTTTTTGACCTTGTAAGGCAGGATTTCATTCTTTCCCTAATAAGTATGATGTTACCAGTGGGTTCATTGTGGATGGCCTCAATCAGGTTAAGGAAATAAATGCCTTTTTATTCTTGTTCCTTGAGTGTTTTTATCTTGGGATGGTGTTAAATTTTATAAAATACTTTTTGTACATGTATAAAGTGATCGTGTGGTTTTTGTTCTTTATTATATTAATATGCACTATTGTATTAATTGATTTTCATATGTTGAACCAACTTTGGATTACTTGAGAAACCAAAGGAACAGGTCATAAGTTCTTTTTATATCTTGCAGGGTTAGGTTTGTTAGTATTTTGTTGAAGTTTTTGTGTCTATCTTCGTACAGAGTTTTAGTCTTCGTTTTCATTTCTAGGGATGTCTTTGACTAGTTTTGGCATTAGGGTAATATTGGCCTCATAGAATGGGTTGGGAAGTTCTCTCTTCTCATGTATTTTATTTTTTATTTTTGTATTTTTAAAATTTTTATTTTAGATAGAGCCTGAGTGGTGAAGGTGACAGAGAGAGAGAGAGAGAGAGAGAGAGAGAGAGAGAGAGAGAGAGAGAGAGAATCTTGAGCAGGTTCTGTGTTCAGTGTGGAGTCTGACACTGGGTTCAATCCCACTATCCTGGAATCATGACCTGGGCCAATATCAAGAGTCACATGCCTAACCAACTAAGCCACCAAAGTGTTCCAACTTCTTGTATTCTTTTAAGGAATTTATTAACCATTTTATAAAATTTACTAGTGTAGTAAATTCTGTTCCTGGACTTCTTTGTGGGAAGTTTCTTTATTATTAATTAATTTGTTTTACTTGTTGTAGGTCTGTTTAGAGTTTCTATTTCTTCTTGAAGTTTCAGTAGTTTATATCTCTCTAGGAATTTGTCCATTTCATACAGGTTATCTAATTTGTTGGCATACAGTTACTCATAGTATTCCCTTATAATCATTTTTTGTAATTCTGTACATTTGGTTGTAATCTTCCCTCTTTTCTTAATTTTAGGATTTTGAGTCTTATTTATCTATTTATTTAGTCAGTCTAGCCAAAATTTTACTGGTATTATTATCAAAGAACTAAATTCTGGTTTAATTGATTTTTCTTTGTTGTTTTTACTTTTCATATTTTACTTATTTTCTATTTAATTTATTATTTCTTCCCTTCTGCTAGTTTTAATTTTAGTTTGTTCTTCTCTTTCCAGCATCTTAGGATGGGAGGTCAAGTTATTGATTGGAAATATTTCTTCTGTTTTAATATAAGCATTTATAGCTTTCAGTTTTTGTCCAAGCTTTAGAGCTTCACTGTATACTACAGGTTGTTGAATATTGTGTCATCGTTTTTATTCATCTCAAAATAATGTCTTTTTTCTGTCTTCTTAAACCCTTGGTTATTTATAGGCATGTTATTTACTTTCCACATATTTGTGAGTTTCTCATATTTGCTTTCGCTTTTAATTCTAATAATGTCCATTTGTAGTCAGAGAACATTTTATGATTTTAGTTCCTTTACATTTTTGAAACTTGTTTGATGACCTTTTATAGTCTATATATAGTCTTTAGTCTAAGGTGTGTGTACAGGCTGTAGACCTTTTATAGTTGAACTTAGGAAATGTTTCCATTTGCATTTGAGAAGAATATGTAGTTCTCTGTTTTGGAATGGAGTGTTGTATACATACTTCTTAGTTTGTTTATAATGTTATTAAAATCTTGTTGATCTTTGCTTAGTTTTCTTTACACTCCTGAAAGCAGGGAATTGAAGTGTCCAGATATTATTGTTGAATTGTCTAATTTTCCTTTCATTTCTGTCATTTTTCCTTGATGTATTTTGAGTCTTTATTGTTAAGTGCGTATAGGTTTGTAACTATTTTCCTAGTGGATGAGCCATTTTTTCATTATGAAGTGTTTTCCTTACTTCTAGTAACATTTTAGGCTTTAAGTTTGATCTTAGTAATGCCAGTCTCGCTCTTTTGTTTATTTGCATGGCATGTCTTTTTCCATTCTTTTACTTTCAATCTATTGTGTCTTGCATCAAAGAAGTTTTCCTTACATACAACATATAGTTGGCTCATGTATTTTTGAAATTATTCTGCAAGTCTTTAGCTTTACAATGTGATTTAATGTATTTATATTCAGTGTTATTGGTAATAACATGTAGGATTTATATCTTCCTTTTTACTGCTTCTTTAATATATGTCTTATGTCTCTTTTGTTTGTGACTTATTTTTCCATTTCCATTGACATCCCTACAGTCTACGCCTTCCTCTGGCAGGGATTCAATAGAATACCCTACCTGGCTTAAGCAATTGTTGCCTTTAGAAAATGGAGTTCTACTGATGCCACATCATTCAATATATCAAATAAAATGAAATTTTAGATTTTTTGAATTTCCTCACATTTTAAATTTCGGCAAATCAGATATTTTTTAACTTCTTATTTAAATTCTAGTCAGTTAACATATATTGTAATACTGTTTTTCAGGAGTACAATTTACTGATATATGACTTACGTTTAATGTCCAGTGCTCAACATAACAAGTGTCCTCAATACCCATCACCCATTTAGCGCATTTCCCACCCACTACCCCTACATCAACCCTCAGTTCTCTGTAGTTAAGAGTCTCTTATAGTTTGCTTCCCTCTCTCTTTTTTTCTTTTCCCATGTTCATCTGTTTTATTTCTTAAATTCCACATATGAATAAAATCATATGGTATTTCTCTTTCTCCAACTAAGCCATTTTGGTTAGCATAATACACTCTGGCTCCATCTACATCATTGAAGAAGACAAGATTTCATTCTTTTTGATGGCTGGATAATATTGCATTGTGTGTGTATGTATGTATGTATGCGTGTGTGTGTGTGTCCATGCACACACCACATCTTCAAAGAAGAAATATGTGGTATAATTCATTTTTTAAATACATTAATGCAGACCCAAAAAGCTATATGTATTGAGAAAATAGAGTAAAAGACAAAAAATTTGCTATCTCTATTTTCTGTGTTTAGTATGTCTCAGGACCACCTGAAGTTTGGTATGCTTCTTTTAATATGTTATCTTCTCACATAAATCCTGCCTAATTGTTAAAAATGTATGAAATGACAATAATAAAAGCTTAGTTGTATTAAACACTTTACAGTATGTCAGGGACATGTATGTCACTTACTCATTTTATCTTATTGCAGGTGGAACATATGAAAATTTTGCCAGACATCAATTAACTACTCCAAGAGTAGATGTTAGAGTTTCTGGAACCAAATGCATGAAGGAGTAAATATCTGTTCTCTTCCTTGACACTATACTAAAAGGGAAGGGTGTTGGAGTAATAATCAAATGACTTGGCTTTAGTGCTGTCTTCAGTTAGTTTACTGGGCGTTTTCCAAGTTTTCCTCTCTTAGAGACTTCAATTTTCTGTTTCATAAAATGAAAGTATGAGCCTTGATGACCCAAAAAGTCCCATATTATAGGTTAATGTTATTTGACAATGACTTGCACTCTGGAGCAATGGAGTCTATATAAGAAAATTTTCAGTCCTACAGGAGGTATAAGGGAGAAGCATTTTAGTTGCTGTCATGTTGTGGAATGTCTGTCATTCACTGTTCCTAAAAGCATAGTTCATGCTTGAACAACCACAAATTTGACTGTAAAGTCCACTTATAGGTAGATTTTTTTTCAATAAATACAGATTATAACTGTATTTTCTCTTGGGATTTTCTTAATAACACCTTCTTTTCTCTAGCTTACTTTATTGTAAGAATTCAATATATAATACATATAACTATAAAATATGTGTTGACTCCTTATGTTACTAATAAGGCTTCTAGTCAACATTAGGGTATTAGTAATTACATTTGTAAGTGATAATTAAGAAATTAAGGAGAGTCAAAAGTAGTACATAAATTTTCAATTGCCTGGGGTTATGTGCTCCTAACTACTGCATTGTTTTAGGTCAAGGTGTAGTATCTTCTGATTTACGAAGCTAGTAGAGAGACATTTATAACATAAGGGTTTGCATTCCACTTTTTCTTGGCAGCATATTCTGTCTCATCATACACTGTCTTTATTTTTAATTTTATCCCATCATCTGTAGCTAATGTCTGACCTAATACTAACTCCATTACTTGGTCCCTTTAAAAATGGCTTCTCTTTACCCCAGTGGCATATTGAGCCACTCCTGAGATTTCAGGAGTTCCTTGATATTTTATATAAAATTACCATGATTATCGTGGATATGAAGCCTTTCAACCCTCCACTACCTAGGACTTACTATTTCTGTGCTCTCGCTTGTTTTCCATTATTCTATAGAAATCAAAAGATTGCAGTTGAAATATAGAGAATGTTCTTACTGCAAGTGCTCAAGTGCACAAATCTGGTTAACTCTCAAATGATAGATCTTCAACCTGTCTTTCAAAGCTGTAATGTGTTTTGAAATTTTCACATTTGATTTATAAACAAAAAGCCTTCCTTGACTTTATCTTCCTGTTTTCACACTATTTTTCACCTTAAAGAATGAAAAATAACAGCTAAGGAATGTAGCCTAGGATAAAAACACCAGAAACAGAGATGCACACTAAATAAAAAACACACCTACCATTCCTCCTTGAAATAACATGAATGTCTTATTAGATCTGACAAAATTCAATGAATTTCTAATTGAAGGCTGTTTTTCCCTTCCTGATTGAACCTGTCTTGTCTAGCAATAGCAACAAGAATGAGTCATAGACTCTTCAGAAAGCAAGGCGTTACAGATTGAGTCGGTGATGGATTTTTTCCCTTGATTTGAAATAATACTCTTGCCTCTGTCTTTCTGTCAACCCTAGAGTAGTATTTTGATTTGTAATTTTATATTGATTTTAATTTGTGCCATTATTTTCTTGAAACCATTGAAGAAATATATCAAACAGAAACATATTTGACAAGTAGCAGAAAGAAGCCTTTCAGTGGCACAGGAACTGTTGGGTTTTCTTTCTATTGATGCTTTTAAGGACTCTTTGCCAATCTACTTCTTATCATCTGAAGTAAAAGTAGTGCATAGAGTGTTACTTGAGACAGTTTTGACAGAGAGTGCTGCTGTACACCTGTGAGAACAAATGACTGATGCTCTTTTTGGTCACTCAGCAGGAATAGCATTTCAATGGGCTTTCTTCAGTGCGTGAGCATTCTAAGGGGAGTTAGTAGTGTTCATTTAATCTACTGCCTATACAGCTGGCTTGTTTTGTCAAAGAAAGGCTTATACACATTTGTAACACTTTGGAAAACTGTGTGATTAGATAATTATTTGCAAAATTGCTCGTATAAAAAGTAATTGAATAGAAATATGTTTTTAACGCACGGATGTTTCCTTCTGAAAACTCTTAGCCCTTCATTTAAAGATAACGGAATTTCGGGGCGCCTGGGTGGCGCAGTCGGTTAAGCGTCCGACTTCAGCCAGGTCACGATCTCGCGGTCCGTGAGTTCCAGCCCCGCGTCAGGCTCTGGGCTGATGGCTCAGAGCCTGGAACCTGTTTCCGATTCTGTGTCTCCCTCTCTCTCTGCCCCTCCCCCGTTCATGCTCTGTCTCTCTCTGTCCCCAAAAAAATAAATAAACGTTGAAAAAAAATTAAAAAAAAATAAAGATAACAGAATTTCTCAGTTATTTTGTAGATATTTATCTGATGTATGGAATTCAAAAGATCCTTAATCAAGGATGTATATCTGGTGTATTAGAAGCACTTAATAAATACACATTGAATGAATGTATGAAAACTAATTTTAAAAATGGGAAGGCTTCCAAGACATGAGAAAACACTTTTTTTAAGCTAAACGTAAAAATGAGGAGTGAATTTTGTGGTTGCTTTAGAATTGTTTCTAAATATTTTGGTTCTTACTTTTTCCAGGTAATGATACAGTTGTACTGCTCTAAAAAGTGAGGGGGGGGGAAAATGAGGGCAAACCAATTACTGTGGTCAATGGAATATGAGTGGAAGTGACATGAATCACAACTGGATGGAAGGTTTAAAAAACAGTGCCTAGATCTCCATATTTCCTTGCAGTTTTGTGGAAATTTTGGAAATGTTTATTGGTTCTACATCTTGTTGTATCCCTTTGTGTCATTAAAGTAGTGAAACAATGCCAACCCACATTCGACGTAGATCATATGAATGAAACAAAAAAGCGTTTTAAGGAATGATTTTGATGTTAATAATGAGCTATAACTTAGCTATTCTGGGTGATAGACAGCTCTTAATTATTGGCTAGTTTGTTACAAAAATCTACAGAAATTCTGTATCTCAGTGAGCCAGGAAAAAATCCATTTTGAGTGATCCTAAAATTTGTGCAATACAGTACTCACAATTTTCTGTGTAAAAATTGATGTGACTCAAATGGTTCAGTCTTTTTAAATAACAAAAACAGTGTCTTCTAGAATATTTATGGTTTGTAGTACAGATTACACTGTGAGAACACAGAACATAGTTTTTGAAAAATAAATTATTTTTCTACCAAATGTTAGCAAAACCTGCATTTTCAGATTAGTTGACCTAAGCTAGGTATTTTAGGTTCTTCTGGAGTTTTGGTTCGTTGTATTTGTGTATGTGTTTCTCTGTATGAGTGTGTAAGAGAGACTGTTTCCATAAATATGTTGTGTTCATTAATATAATAGGAAATAAGATTAAAAACTAGAGTCACATACTATTAAGAACACTAAGAAAAATAAAAGCAGTACAAATCAGACCCTATGAGGTAGGACCAAAATTGTACTTCCAGGCAAACACATAGCTTTAAATAAAATTTCATCACATATTATAAGTAAAGTAAACTAATATTTAACCTGAAAAGTTACAAAAGATAATAAATTAAAGCTATCAGAGTAAGGAACATAATGAAAAAATCATTTAATAATGCAAAACCAGAAAATAAATTATTTAAATCTAAGAGCTGTTATTTAAAAACAAGACTGTATAAACTCATGCAGAAAAAATAAAATACGTTCACTGAATTAGTTATTAATAATGGGACTTAATACACAAAAGGTTTAAAATACTAGAGAAAAGGATGGGTTTTTGAGAATTACAAATTAACGCAAGTGAAAGTTAATAAAATAATCCAGGAAAAAAATGTAAACTTGTCATATTTATCTGTGTTAGGATGACACTGGCTATGATCTTAACAATAAACCAGTTCCAATTAACAATGTGTAATTTCTTTCTTAACAAAATTGTTTCAGAGTACAGAAATAGAAAGCTGACAAATGTCCTTTATGCAGCTGTGTAATCTGACCTGATGCAGAGTCTGGGGTACTGAATAAATCTAAGAGCTTGTGGTAATGGTGGTGACGATTCTGAAACTTCTTATAGACTAGGGGCGTGCACAGTGCTATCATGTGAATGTTTACGTTCCCTGTGACATTTATATGTTGAAACTAAACCCCAAAGTGATGGTATTTGGAGGTAGGACATTTGGGTGGTGATTAGGACTTTAGGGTGGAATCCTCAGGAATGGAATTAGTGCCCTTATAAAAGATTCCACAGGGATCCCGAATCCCTTTCATCATGTGAGGGTACAGTGAGAAGATTAATAAAATGCTGAAGTAGAGAATTTATTGGGATACCTCAAATGGTCTATTTTAGTTAGTTAGGAGTTTCCTTATGTATTTAAAAAAAGCTTGTGAATCTAAAATCATTAAGCTTGGATTTAAGTTTTGAACTACTAGTGATGAGTGTTGGTTGTGTGACTCTTGGAGTACCCATCAGAAAACTATCGGTTATATTAATAAAATAATTTAGAAGATGTGAGTTATCTTTTTTTAGTATTTTATTTTTTAGTGATTTCTGTACCCAACGTGGGGCTCAGACTGACAACCCCCAGATTAAGAGGTGCATGCTCTACTGATTGAGCCAGCCAGGCACCCCTGGGTTATCTTTGACAGGACATAGAGTTTCCTTTTTTACGTCATAGTTTCATAATATTAATGGTTAAATCAATTAGCTTTAATAAACGGAAATAACAGTAGAATATCTTTTCAGTTGTCAATACATAGATATTAAGCACTAATGTTTAAAATCTTTCATTCTGTGTGTTCTCTCTGTACTAGTGCATCTGTTTAACAATCATATTTAGTTTTGAACAGGTCACCCCTTTTCAGGATATATTTGAGGTCTATCCTCCTACTTACCTATCTTAATTTTAAAAAATTGTAAAAGCTCAAATTAGACTAAATGACTGCTGGGAAAAAAATCTCAAAATGCAGGTTGGTGATAGTGTAAATTTTTCTAATGAACACATTAAAACTTGAGTTTACAATACCCTGACAGCCCTTTTCCTAACGGAATACTACAAAACAGAGGCATAAGCTATAGTCTATTGGGAAGTCATTTTTAACCACTTCAATTCATGCATGTGACATAAAACGTTTGTGTATCATGTCACATCTTCCTAGTAATATGTACATAACAGTTGCCTTTTGAAGGCTTTAATTTATCCATGGTTATCTTTTAAATGCATACTGTTGCAGACTTTTAAAGTAAGTAGCAAATAAAAAAATAACATGCAAATTGAGTTTGATTCAATGTATATCTTCCTTTAATTTTCAGGACCTTTTTCTTCTTCCCCATGCCTTCCTTTCATCTCACAAAAGACACACTATCACCTTCTTAATTACCTCTGCCTTAGGCACCGTATTTAAACTGTGGGACTTATAGGTCACTCAACTGTAAAGTAGGTGTCATAGTATCAGTTTTACCTATTTGCTGGCTTGGTTGTCTGGGCCACATGGCAAATATTTCTCAAGCACCCTGTAAGTTTTTGTATAAACGTGAGGAGTAGCACTGCTCTCTGAGTCTAGACTGGTCAGATTATCATTAAGAAGACAACTTTGTATTTCTGAACTCCGTTTAACAGTGGTACTGGTTTGTGAAGACCACTTGGAGTTTCATTTAATTATGAGGTTAACCTCATAAATTTATCTAAAGACCACATATGTTTAGTTTATTTTTTAGAAGAAGCTAGCAACCAGAGGATTTCATCAAAATAACAACCAAAGTACCCAGAAAAATCAGTAGCACCTTTGCAGCTCCACTTCTTTATTCTCACCTAGACTAAGTGCTGAGCACAGTTGTAGAAGTTATCCTTCCTGGATTGCACCTGTCTCTCTCACAGACGAATCCCGAAGCGTGTTATCATATCCACCAGTTGAAGGTGCAGTGGATCGCTGAGACGTTTCTTTACGTATATTCTTTGGTCTCCTCTTCTGTTGTAATAGGCATAGTTTTCAGTAACTTTGGAGGCTTTCTTGTACTTAATCTGTCAGTTTTTTCGCATATGATGCAGCTGCTGGAAAAGAAATTGGAGCTGTTATACTCTGTGCTTTGATACAGTTTGTAAAATGCAAGATGGGAGACAGTAAACCAAACGCAGCATGCTAGTAATTTCTTTAAAAGGACTGATGTACCAGCATTCAGACCTTTGGGCCAGGAAGCTGGAATCTCTTTTGCTCTGAGAAAATGAACATTGTTTCAAAGTGTTACCTTACTTCTGAATCAGGAGGATAGATGTCTTTGGTATGAATTCTTGGACTCCTTTCCAAAGCCTTACTTTTTTGACTTTCTTTTCCTCATTGTTTTTTTTTTTTATTTCTCGTTTTAAATCAAAAATTTTTTTAAATGTTAACCTTAGATGAAGTGATCTGATACAATAAAAGAGAGTGTTTGAGTATATTGGTATGTCATCATGTGAATAGATCCTTCACTATATACATAAAGTAAAGGGCATATGTGCTGGAAATAAACAGTATTGGAAGTATTTTAATCAGAAAGATAGCTTATGCTAGAAGAGCTAAACCTTCCTTCCAACAGGAATTGTCAAAATACAAGGATACAACAAAGTGTCATTGAACACATCAGAATTCTTCTCCCTTAAATAGGATGACTGTTTTCTTTCCCATTGAAGCATTTCTAGGATCAATACAGATTTTTCACATTCATTGCCTATTGTGTGAGAAACATACTCTATTTTAATTGAGAATTCTTAGGGGTGTGTCATACCGTCTCAATGTGCAGGTTTCCTTTTTCTTGTGTGTCTTTACTTTGCCTGTCTGTTTATGTCATGGAGAGGCTTATCAAACAATTTCTACTGTAATAAAATAATTTTGTCCATCCAAATATGTCAACTTGCCTGTTAGTATTTTTAAAAATTTTATAATTTGGGTGCTCCTGGGTGGCTTAGTTAAGCATCTGACTCTTGGTTTTGACTCGGGTCATGATCTCCTGGTTTGTGGGTTAGAGCCCTACATCGGCTCTGTGCTGACAGTGTGGAAGCTGATTGGGATTCTCTTTCTCCCTCCTTCTCTGCCCTGCCCCAGTTGCTTGGTCTCTCTCTCTCTCTCTCTCTCTTTCTCTCAAAATAAATTAATGTTTTGAAAATTAAAAATTAGTAATTTTATTATATCTATTCAACAGGAGAGATTGAAGAGGAAAGTAAATTAGTATTTCTCAATGTTTATAAAATGTTTACTCTGCTTTAAGCATTGTCCCAAATATTATATATAATATATATAAATTATGTAATTATATTAAGTATAATTACATTTAATATTAGCAAGTGTCATATAAGGGAAATATTATTATGATTTTAGACACCTGAAATATCTAGAAATAATCAAGAATGACAGCTAATAAGTTGGAAGAAGTGTGCCTAGAAACCATGTTTCTCTTGTCTGAAAGTTTATATTGTTTTTGGCTTCTTAAGAGAGAAGAGATTTCTTAAGAGAAACTTTGCAAAAGGAATGTCTTAAAAGAAAGTTTAACTTGTTCAAGCCCTTCATTTATATTAATAAAATAATTTTATAACATTTTATAATTTTCATATAAGTTCTCAACAGCAGTCTGTTCATCTGTCACAATAAATCCCTATGTTGGGTATAATTATGTCTTTGGGCTTATTTAAAATGTTGGTCTTCTACAGTCTGTCAGTCTCAAAGAATGAAAGGAGACGATGTCTTAGGAACAAAAAAGTAGCTGGGATAAAAATCGAGTAGTTCGTAGGAGATATAATCTTGTAGTTAGAGTTAGAGTGAGGCTCTATGTCTCAGTCTGTGTGCTCTAGCACCCCTAGATCTTTTTTTCCTCATGTATATGTTATATATATACTTAATTCTATGTATTATATATACATATAAGAAGGTGGAACTTAATTATCTCATTACTCTTCAGGCTCTAAAATGTGCTGACAAAGTTCATGAGATGTGTTAATGGTGTATAGAGAAAGAAACTTTGATCAAAACTACTTGATAAAAGGTAATCCACACAGATTATAAAAAAAAAAGAAAAGAAAATCAGTGTTACAGGATAGAGAATCTTTAGATGACCAAATTTGTGACTTGTTTTCCAATCTGAATTTTAATAGTTGGTTTCCTTTACCTTTTCTTTTCCCATGTACATTCCATATTAACATAGAGTTAATGTACATTTGCTGTTTATCCCAGGTGGATAACTATAGTTCTTATAGTTGACCTTCATAATGTAACTTTATTGGCATAGTTAAGGTTAATGGCACATTAATTTTACACAAGACATGAGTCAGTATTCCATTTTAATTTACCATGTTAATAATGACTAGTGTTCTAAGTTGCTTGTGTCACGTTAGGCTGCCATAAATTTTCCTGAAGCAAATATCAGTGTGAACTCAGAACCATGTACAGTGCTGATGTCTCAAATTATTAATGCCAGTGCAGATTGAAAAGAAACACATGAGTATACATTTGGTTGATAATTTCTTTATGCATTATTATCACTCTTTTTCAGTAAGCAATTAGCATAAGTGCTCTCTGAGTTTACTTGTCCTAAAGGGAACAGCACTTATAATTAAGAATAATTACAATGCAACAGTAGAACTTTGTTTATAACATTCTAGATATGGTATAATTTCTGAAATATTTTATTTCAGTCAAAAGAGCCAACATTAGAATCTCAGGGGAGAGGTCTAAACAAAATGGTAGATAAATCCACGTGGAACCATGTTGGGTTGCTAAATTCTCAGAACGGAGTAAAACCGGGTAATTTGGGCGCTGTCAAAAGCTGGCTGAGCAGGCTCCATTTTATAGCTCTCGGGGGACCCATTTTAATTCACAAGGCACATTAATTCTAAACTCCCTCATAAACACGTATTTGTTTGAAGCATTGTCCCAGTTGTGAAATGTGGCTTGGAACAATTGTAGATGGCATAGCCATAAAAAGCTTCAACTCAGGAGTCATGTAGATATGGGTTCGAAGTTCTCCTCCACCATTTATGTGTGGTGTGTCCTCATGAGAGTTATTTAAAACTCTCAAGTTTCCTTAGCTTTAAATGGAAATAATAACTTGTGCCCACAGAACTGCCATGAGAGTGTAATACAATAATCTTCCCAGAGTGACTGAGACTTTGTAAATATCTAAAAAATGTGAAGTTCTGCAAATGAGAAGTACTAATCTGTTTAAATAAGGTTTAAAAAATTTGACTCTTTAGCATGCAATTATTATAATTTTTAAGAACCTGTGTTTTCAGTACCATTATTTTTTTTATTTCATATTCTTATCAACGTTAGTCGCTTTTTGTTTTAACTTAGCTTGTCACACCTAGTTTGTCTTTCAGGTATTGGTTCTATACAATCTAATATCTCAGTTTCCCATTAGTGAAACTACAGAATTAACACATTGACTTGGATGAGAAGGACATCTGTGGTCCCATTAACTTCAGAGTCATGTGTGTCTCACTGTATCACTTAGCTGTTTGTGTTGTAAGAGAGAGAAGCATCTTATGATACACAGTAACATGATTTGACCTTGATTTTAACTTAACCACAGTCTGAGCTTCTTTGAAATAGAGTAGTAGTTGTGTTCAAAACCCGTGTTCATGACATGTAGTAGGGATCATGGATTTGGGGAGCCTACCTAGAGGGAAGAAAGAATACTGCCAACACCTGTCCTGATGTGCTTTGTATGCTCTGAAAAATAAGTTAAATGCGCTAAGTGGCAGTGTTCATATTTATAAGAACTCTCTCTACCTGTGCCAGAAAGTCGCATAAGATCACATGAAAACATGTACATTATATATTTTTTTATAATACTTTAGAGCTGTCAGGCAGTGTTTTTAAATGAGCATAAATGATTCAAACTGTAAATTTAAAGCAGGGACTCAAATACTTGTATAGCAGTATTCATAGCAGCATTACTCACAATAGCCCAACATCAACAGATAAGTAGATAAACAAAATATAATGTATACATATAATGACATATAATGAAGCCTTGAAAAGGAGTGACATTCTGGTACATTCTGTAACATGGGTGGGCCTTAAAAATAGGCAAGTGAAATAAGCCATACACAGAAGGACAGATACTAATATAAAATTCCTAAGTAGCTTACAAGAGCTACTTAGAATACTCAAATTCATAGCAACGGAAAGAAGAATAGAAGTTAACAGGGGCTGGGGAGTTATTTTTTAATGAGTGCCGCCTTTCTGTTGGGAATGATGAAAAAGTTGTAGAGACGGTTGCACTTCATGGTACTGAACTGTACATTTAAAAATAATTGAAATAGTAAATTTTACTTTAAGTGTATTTTACCACAACAACATATACTATAAAATTTTTAAAGAGAACCAAAATTTAGATCTTAAAATTCAAAATATCTAATTGTCTGACATGTGCTGTCATAATGTCTTTTTCTTTTAATGAGTAACTAGCTGTGTTTGTGAAATGTTTTAAGGGGATCTGAACTTTAAAATGGAGAAAAATTTGAAGTCTCAGATTAGTGGATTTCAGATTAATGGAATACCATAGGATTATTGAAGTTCACTCTCCTGAGCACCCTAGCTCATCTCTGGCTGCTGTCATATGGGTCCAAAATTGCCATCTCAGTGGCGCAGAGCCTCAGCTTATGATAAGAAAAGATATTTTTCGTGCAAGAGCTGTCTTGCCTCGAAGGGAAGGATCTGGAATGACTGTCAATAACGGCAAGCACATACCTGAGGAATCAATCTCTCCCATTTTAATTTCATAGACATGCACCACTGGCAAGATGAGGATTACAGGATGAAGTCTCCTATAGGAATACTGGCTGAGGTAACAAAATCAAGCCCCATTAGGCTGTCTCTGGAGCACAGACTGTAAATAGCAAGGGGAAAGAAAGACAAGAGAAGGGAAGTGAGTGAAAGCTAGAATCTGGGAGAATGTCCTCGCATGCATGCATGGCCTCATGGAGATTCATGGAACCTGGTAAATGAAAGCTCTGATCACTCTCAAAGTGCCGTTCTGCATTCTGCTTCAAATTTTATTAATTCTATGCATTACAGAGGTTTAGATGTCTCTTTTTCTTCTATTTCTCAGAGCTCCTAGGTTGAAATCATCATTTATTATTTTTGCAGTCAGGGTGTGCCTCAAACCAAATGACCATGTTTTGAAGCTAAACAAATAATCCACCCATTAAATTTAGTTCTTCGATTCTTTGATTTCCTTCCTTCCTTCTCTCCCTCCATTCTTCCCTCTTTCCTTCCTTCTTTCTTTTCTTTGCCTTTTTTTTTCCTCTGGAACACTGTGGTCAGAGTAGCTATGGCGTTACAATTCTGATTTGAATAAGCAAGCGCATACATGCTCATGTATCTCTGTATACTCTCATGTGGGCTACTTTAGTGCATTGACTCAAATTAAATTACTTTCAAGTGTGAATAATACAATATTAATATCAGCAGCTTTGGGAAATAGTAAAGATTTGTGTTGTGCTTATAATATTGCCTGAGTGTTTTTGCAAACCTAAGTAGTGCATTGGCAATCCAGGGAGTGCTAGCCTTGGAAAATGGAAAATGATTTTTTGGGGACAGTTTTTATTTAAATTCCAGTTGGTTACCATACAGGGTAATATTAGTTTCAGGTATACCATACAGTGATTACACTTCCATACAACACCCAGTGCTCATCACAAGTGCACTACTTAATCCCCATCCCTGTTTAACACATCTCCCACTTACCTCCCCTCTGGTAACTAACCATGTTTGTTTTCTATAGTTAAGAGTCTGTTTCTTTGTTTGCTTTTCTTTCTCTTTTTGTTTTCCCCTTTGCTCCTTTGTTTTATTCCTTAAATTTCACGAAGACTGAAATCACGTGGTATTTGTCTTTCTCTGATTTCTTTCATTTAGCATAATACTCTTTAGCTCCATGTCCTTGCATATAGCAAAAATTCATTCATTTTTGTGGTAATATTCCATTTTGTGTGTATGTGTGTGTGTGTGTATATATATATATGTATATATATATGTATATGTGTGTATATATATGTATATGTGTATATATATATATGTGTGTGTGTGTGTATGTATACACACATACACACACACATCCCACTATATCTTTATCCATTCATCAGTTGATGGACACTTGGGTTATTTCTATAGTTTGGCTATTGTAGATAATGCTGTTATAAACATCAGGGTGTATGTATCTCTTTGAATTGGTATTTTTGTAGTCTTTGAGTAAATACCTAGTAGTGCAGTTCTGGATCACAGAGTAGCTATTTGTTTTTTTTTTTTCTTTTGTGTTTTTTTTTTTGTTTTTTGTTTTTTTTGAGGAAATTTCATACTGCTTTCCAGATTAGCTGCACAAGTGTATGTGTTCCCCTTTCTCCGCATCCTCACCAACACCTGTTGTTTCTTGTACTGTTGATTTTAGCCATTCAAACAGGTGTCAGGTGATATCTCACTGTATTTTGATTTGTATTTTCCTCATAATCAGGGATGTTGAGCATCATGTATTTGTTGGCCATCTGTATGTCTTCTTTGAAAAAATGTCTATTCATGTTTTCTGCCTATTTTTTTTAATGTTTGTTTATTTTTGAGAGAGAGAGTAAGTGAGCGAGCGAGTGGGGGAGGGGCAGAGACAGAGAGGGAGACACAGAATCCAAAGCAGGCTCTAGGCTCTGAGCTGTCAGCATAGAGCCTCACGCAGGGCTCGAACCCATGAACTGTGAGATCATGACCAGAGCCAAAGTCAGACGTTAACCAACTGAGCCACTCAGGTGCCCCTTCTGCCTATTTTTTTATCGGATAATTTGTATTTCGGGTCTTGAGTTATATCAGTTCTTTCTATGTTTTGGATACTAACCCTTTGTCAGGTATGTCATTTGCAAATAGCTTTTCCCATTCTGTAGGTTGCATTTTAGTTTTGTGGATTGCTTCCTTTGTGTGCAGAAGCTTTTTACTTTGAGGAAGTCCCAGTAGTATATTTTTGCTTTTGTTTTTCTTGCCTGAGGAGACATATCTAGAAAGAAGTGGATATGGCCAATGTCAAAGGAGTCACAGACATGTTCTCCTTTAGGATTTTTATATTTTAATCTTCAATCCGTTTGCATTTATTTTTGTGAATGGTGTAAGAAAGTGGTCCAGTTTAATTCTTGTGCGTGTAACTGTTCAGTTTCCCCAATACCATTTGTTGCGGAGACTGTCTTTGCTCCATTGGATATTCTTTCCTGCTGTGTCAAGGATTATTTGACCATGTAGTTTTGCGTTCATTTCTGGGTTTTCTATTCTGTTCTATTGATCTGTGTGTCTGTTTTTTGTGCCATCACCATAGTGTTTTGGTCACTACAGCTTGTAATATAAGTTGAAGTCCGGGATTGTGATACCATCAGCTTTGCTTTTCTTTTTCAAGGTTGCTTTGGCTATTTGGGGTCTTTTGTGGTTTCATACAAATTTCAGGTTTGTTTATTCTATCTCTGTGAAAAATTCTATTGGTATTTTGATAGGAATTGCATTGAATGTGTAGATTACTTAGGGTAATAGAGACATTTTACTAATATTTGTTCTTCCTGTCTGTGAGCATGGAATGTGTTTCCATTTCTTTGTGTTCTTCAATTTCTTTCATCACTAATTTAAACTTTTCAGAGTACACATCTTTCACCTCTTTGCTTAGGTTTATTCCTAGGTATCTTACTGTTTTTGGTGCAATTGTAAATGGGTTTCATTCCTTAATTTCTCTTTCTGCTGCTCATTATTGGTGTATAGAAATGCAACAGATTTCTGTACATTGATTATCTGGTGACTTTACTTAATTTGTGTATCCATTTTAGCAGTTTTTTGATGGAGTCTTTCAAGGTTATCTCTGTAGAGTATTATGTCAAAAAGTTAAAATTTTACTACTTCCTTGCCAGTTTGTATGCATTTTATTTCTTTTTGTTGTTTGATTGCTGTTGGTAAAACTTCTACTACTATGTTGAATGAAGTGATGAGAGTGGACCTCCTTGTCTTTTTCCTGTGTAGAGAAAAAGCTGTCAGTTTTTACCCATAGAGGATGATATCAACTGTGGGTTTTTCATATGGCCTTTATTGAGATGTGTTCACTCAAAACCTACTTTGTTGAGAGTTTTTATCATGAAAGGATTTTGTACTTTGTCAAATGCTTCTTCTGCATCTATGAAAAGGATCATATAGTTCTTATCCTTTCTGTTATTAATGTGGTGTACTCTATTGATTCATTTGCAAATATTGAACCATCCTTGCAACCTAGAAATAAATCTCAATTGATCATGACAAGTGTTTTTTTTTTTTTTTCAAATATATTGTTGAATTCAGTTTGCTACTATTTTATTGAGAATTTTTACATTCATTTTCATCTGGGATATTGGCCTATAGTTCTCTTTTTTAATGGTTTCTTTATCTGGTTTTGGTATCAGGGTAATGCTGGCCTCATAGAATGAACTTAGAAGTTGTCCTTTCTTTGCTATATTTTTTGGATTGTTTCAGAAGAACAGGTATCAACTCTTCTTTAAAAGTTTCATAAAATTTGCCTGTGAATCCATCTGGTCCTGGACTTTTGTTTTTTGGAAGATTTTTGATTGCTGTTTCAATTGCTTGCTGGTTTCATTCTGTACAAGTTTTCTGTTTCTTCCTTTTTCAGTTTTGGTAGTTTGTATGTTTTTAGATATTATCCATTTCTTCCAGATTGTCCCATTTGTTGGTATATAGTTTTTCATATTCTTTTGTAATTGTATTTCTGAGGTGTTGGTTATTATTTTCTCTCTCATTTGTAATTTTACTTATTTGGGTCCTTTCTCTTTTCTTTTTGATAAGTTGAGCTAGAGGTTTATCAATTTGTTGATTTTTTTCAAAACACTAGCTCGTGGTTTCATTGATTTGTTCTACTGTTTTCCTAGTGTTGTCATTTATCTCGGCTTTAATCTTTATTATTTCCCTTCTTCTTCTGGTGATAGGTTTCTTTTGTTCTTTTTCTAGCTCTTTTAGGTGTAAGGGTAAGTTGTTTATTTGAGATTTTTCCTGCTTTTGAGGTAGGCCTGTGTTGTTATATACTTCACTGTTAGGCTTGCTTTTGCTGCATCCCAAAGGACCATTGTGTTTTCATTTTCATTTGTTTCCATGCATTTTTAAAATTTTACTTCATTTCCTGGTTGACCCATTCTTTATTTAGGATCGTGTTGTTTAACCTGTAAGTATTTGTGATTTTTCTAAATTTTTTTCTTGTGGTTGACCTCTAGTTTCAGAAAAGGTGCATGGTTTGACTTCAAACCTTTTGTATTTGTTGGGGTCTGTTTTTTGACCTAATATGTGATCCATTCTGTAGAATGATCCATGTACTCTTAAAAAGAATGTTTATTCTAATGTAGGATCAAATGTTCTCATCTGTTAAGTCCATCTGGTGCAGTCTGTCATTCAAAGCCATTGTTTCCTTGTTGTTTTTATGTTTAGATGATCTGAGCATTGATGTGAGTGGGATATTAGAGGTCCCAAATAGTACTGTGTTGTTATCCTTTAGTTTTACTGTATTTGTTATTAATTATTTTTATGTTTGGATGCTCTCATGTTGGGTGCATAAATACATACAATTGTTAGAGCTTCTTTTGAATTTTCCTCTTTATGATTATATAATGCCCTTCTTCTTGTTACAGTCTTTGTTTTAAAGCCTAGTTGGTCCCATATGACTATTGCTACTCCAGCTTTCTTTTGATATCCATTTGCATGAGAAATGTTTCTCCACCTCATTACTTTCAATCTGCAGTAATCTGTCTAAAGTGAGTGTCTTGTAGGTAGCATATAGAGGAGTCTTATTTTATTTTCCATTCTGATATCCTATGTCTTGTGATGGGAGTATTTTATCCATTTACATTCAAACTAATTATTGATACATCTGTATTTATTGCCTTTTCATTACCAGTTTTGTCATTGTGGAGATTTTTCTCTGATTCTTTCTTGTCTTTGTCACTTTTGGTCTCTCCTTTGCATTCAAAAAGCCCACTGTAACCAGAAGGGCTGGTTTAGTGCTCATGCACTCCTTTAGTTTTTGTTTGTCTGGAAAACTCATTATCTCTCCTATTCTGAATGGTCACCTTGCTGGATAGAGTATTTGTGGCTGCTGATATTTGCAATTCAACACAATGAATATATCATGCCATCCATTCTGGCTTGCCAAGTTTCTGTGGAAAAAACTCCAGCTAGCCTTAAGAGCTTTCCCTTGTAAGAGACAGACTTCTTTTATCTGGCTGCTTTTAGGATTCTTTTCTTTATTGCTATATTTTGCAGATTTAATTACAATATGTCTTGGTATTGGCCTATTTTTGTTGATTTAGCTGGGAGTTCTCTGTGTCTCTTGGATATGGATATATGTTTCCTTCCACAGATCAGGGAAGTTTTTTGCTATTATTTCTTGAAATATGTTGTGCCCTCTTTTCTTTGTCTTGTTGTGGGACTCTTATAATACACATGTTATTATACTTGATGGCATTACTGAGTTCCCAAAGTCTCTTTTTATGTTTCATTCTTCTTCTTTCTCTCTTTTATTCAGCTTCATTATTTTCCATTATTTTGTCTTCTAGGTCACTAATTCCTTCCTCTACTTCCTTTAGCCTGCTGTTCATTGCATCAGGTTGTTTCTAATCTCATTTATTACATTCTTCTTCTCTGGTTGATTCTTTTTAAGCTCTTTTATCTCTGTGGTAAGGGTCTAATTTTTGTTTTTTAGTCTATTCTCAGGGCCAGTGAGTATCTTTTTGATTGTTCCTGTATATTCTCCATCAGGCATGCTACTTACATCTATTTTACTTAGATCTCTTTCTGTGGCCTTGTCTTGTTCTTTCATTTGAGATAAATTCCTCTGTCTTGGTATGTTGTGTAAGTCTCTGCCTTCTTTGCTGTATTAGCAAAGCCAGTTTTGTCTCCTGCTCATGAAATTAATGGCGTTAAGAAGAGGAGGTCATATAGTACCCATGCCTGGCACTTGTGGGAATGTCTCTGGTGTGTCCTGCATGCACTGTGCTGTTGTCTTTTAGCTGCTCTGTCTTTCAGGCCAGTTGTCTGCAGAGGCTCTCTTTGTCTGCTGTGGGCAATGTTTGGTCTCTGGCTTGAATGTGGCACATTTAAAAAAATTTATTTTAGGGGGGAGAGAGAGCGAGCAGAGGAGAGGGGCGGAAGGAGAGGGTAAGAATATTAAGCAGACTCCATGTTGAGTGTGCAGCCCAACATGGGGCTCAGTCTCACTACCCTGAGGTTTTGACCTGAGCAGAAATTAAGAGTTGGACAGTCAACTGCCTGAGCCACCCACTTACCCCTGAATGTGGCACATTTTAGCCGGATGTGCTCCAGTCTGCTTGTGAAATGAGATCTGATACCAACTCTACCAAAACTCCAGAACTAAGACCCTGCAAAACTCTGTGGTTAGGAGATGTGGTGGGGGTAAAGGTTTGTGCTGGTCTTCTGGGTAAGGGGCCTGCTGTGCTGGAACTTAGAAAAACCTGAATGAGAAAAGCATTCCCTCCAGAGCAGAGGAGGGTGGGGTTGGTGTAAGCATCTCTGTGTTGGTAGCAGCCAGTGTTGGTGTTCCACTGCTTCATGCCCGTGACTCTGTGTTTATGCTTGTGGGCAGGGGAGGAAAATGGTGGAAAATAATTCCTAAACCAAGGTTATTTCCTTGAGATGGACTTTTCATTCTCAGCACTATGGACATTTTGGAGTGGATAGTCCTTTGTTAGGGAACATATTCTGTTAAATGTAGGATGTTTAGCTTTATCTTAGGACTCTAGATGCCGCTAACACACCCTCTGCAACTAAACTAATGTCTCCAGACATGGTAAAGTGTCCTCTGGTATGGGAGGGGCATAACTGCTCCCAGTTGAGAGGCTCTGTCTAGAGTATGAGATGAATCCCAGGGCCATGGCATTGGTTTGGCTTGGAACGCTTAGATTTT
The DNA here is from genome assembly GCF_027475565.1 of Acinonyx jubatus. Classification (NCBI taxonomy): domain Eukaryota; kingdom Metazoa; phylum Chordata; class Mammalia; order Carnivora; family Felidae; genus Acinonyx; species Acinonyx jubatus. The sequence goes on along the minus strand of NC_069383.1, from coordinate 122,237,897 downwards.
CAGAGCAGAGTATGGGGTGAGAGTAGAGGAATGATGGAGAAAATAGTTAGACGATGTGTCTATAGTATTTTTCCCATGACGGTGCTTCCTGGTTTTTTTTTTTTTTTGAAGATTTTATTTTTTTAAGTAATCTCTACACCCACCATGAGGCTTGAAATCACACGAGCCAGCCAGGTGCCCTAGCATTGCTTCTTTTAAGGCAGACAGAAACTCCTATTTTATAGTGCACATCCTGTTTGTGTTCTGTGAAACATGAAATTTGTGAACACTATACTGCTTTCTTGTTAGCCAAAAGCATAAGGAGGCAACTTTAGATGTGGCTTTCTTTATTTAGGGCAGGAATGTCATTTTTCTGGATACTACCAAGATTCTTTTGGTGTCACTTTTAATTGTATAATTGACAAATCCAGGGATTCACCATAAGCAGAGTTGAGTCCAGGGGTTCAGACTGGACTGTTTGAACTGTATTGGACTGTTTCTGTCTCATTGGACTGTTTCATTGGACTGTTTCTCTTTGTATCTGACCTCTGTTTTCCTGTCTATTGCTGGGACAGAGATAGCTGGCTCCCATGAACCTTGAATGTATTTCCAAAAGTAAAGAACTCACCTTTCCTAAGTCCATGGATTAAACTCAGGAAATATTTCACTCTGCTTGTGGTTTAGATGTTCTCTTGATTCAGGCACTTTTACAGGGGGATGGGTCAGCCTAGGTCAGCTAATACCTATCCACCCTTCCTTCTCCCATCAGTTGTGCAACTCTGAAAACAGAATCACAAAGAATGATTCCCTTGCAAATTAGAGAGCCTTTGAAAAGAAAATTGTGCTGAAATTTCTGAATGAAAATCTTTCCCCCAAATTTCTTCACATATATTTTCTAGGTCTTTTAATCTCTCTCAGGTGTTCCTTCTTTCTACTTCTAAGGTATCTTCTTAGTATAGTTCTCAAAGTCTAATCCAGGGAACACTGTGGGGTTAACCAAGATTTTCAGGTGGTTATTCATTTAAAAGCTTTTTTTCATAATACCAAGATTTGTCTCTTTTTTCAAGTTTGTTTATTTTTGAGGAGAGAGAAAGCATGTGCTAGCAGGGACAGGGCAGAGAGAGAGAGAGAGAGAGAGAGGGAGAGAGAGAATCCTGAGCAGGCTCTCTGTTGTCAGTGTGAGTTTTACTCAGGGCTCAGTCTCATAAACCATGAGAACATGACCTGAGCAGAAATCAAGAGTCGGATGCTTAACTGAAATACCCAGGTGTCACCCAGTATTTGTCTTTGTCTCAGTTTCTCACAAGTTTTCAGTGGACTTTTCCAGAGGCTGCATGACATGTGATATTACATAAAACTAAACGTAGAGAAAAATAGAGGGATCCACTTATGTTCAGTTGAGGCAGACCTTTAAAGGATTTGCGAACGTGTAAAACATGCATTGTAATCTCTCTCTTTGTTTTGTTTCAGATAATACAGTTATTTTTCCTTAAGATGTGCAATTTGTGTAAATATGGAGTGGATTTATTCTCATTGTTAAATGAATGAGTATTTTTAGAAGTTTCATTTTTAGTTTCTGTTACAGTAAATGTCAGTAGACAGAACAGAACCCATGTAAATAAGTTTTTTGACTCTCAAAAATTTAAGAGTGAACCTTTTAAGATCTCACTGGAATACTTAGAGTGCTCCTGATGTGTTTTCCACTCTGGCTTTTGGAACTCCAGTATCTCCAAACCCAGAAAAGCTGTGGAATCTGTTCATTTCAGTTCCCCCAGTGGCTCTGCTCTACTGGGCCTTGTGGAAACTCGCCTGGTGCCCTGCAATGTCGTGTTCAGCCGACAACTCATCTGGACCTCTATGCAAAGGTCTACAGATCCTTCTTTGGGCAGTGCCCTCTTTTTCAATATCTAACCGTGTGAATTCCAAACTGTATTAAATAGCCCCAGACTCCAATTTGTTTCACACAGCGAGACCACTGCTTTTGGTTTGGGCTTCACTTCTCTTTGCTGTGGCTTGGATAATGCCCACAGAAGTAGTCAGGAAAAACTAGGAGCTTACCTCATGTGTGTGCTATCTCTAAAGGATCACAGCTTTATGCTGTCTGTTGTCTAATGCCTGAAATCAGTTTTTTCATATATTTTGTTCAGTTCTATAGATTACAAGGTTAAAGTAAGTGTGATACCCATTACACTGAGGCCAAAATTAGAAGTCAATTTTATCTATAGTTAGATATTTCTTTACAAAATATTTCTTTACTAATTTGTAAAGAAGTAGTAAGTCCTTTTAACATAGTAATAGTCCCTTCTTATAAAGAATAGTAAGTCCCTTTTTGCAAAAAAGGACTCATATGTTAGGAAACATATGAGAATTTCTCTTTCTACATTTTATATAATTTTAAATAATTGCTTATATTTAATTATATGTATAATTTAATAAGATACTAATACATGTTTATAGTTTAGAACTAAACATGCATAATTAGAAATGTTGTGCTATTTTTTAACAGAAGTGTACTATCGAAAATGTGGAACTTTTCCTATAGTATTTGAACTCTTTTTTTTGAAAATTATAATGGATCAGAGTGAAAAGAAGAAATATTTATTTTAGGGAATTAACCAAATCATTAAGGAAATATACTTTTGCAGATAACCACTATGAGGAGAAATTGAGCATTGATCCCTAAAACCTCCCTAGTCTGACATCTCAGTCATCAGGTGACTCGGTCCCTTATGAAGAGAGAATGAGACAGTGGGGTTTCAGTTGAAGCAAGAATAGGAGTGGCTGCTACTATATTTGAGTTGGTACTATGTACTAGGCCCTGGGCAATAAACGTATCATGGCCTCTATTGTACAAATGCAGAGTTTGACACTAAGAATACTTTGCCTCTGGTCATAAATGAATAAATGAGGTAGTTAGGATTGAACCAGCATTTCTGTAACCCTAAAGCTTCTTTATCAGTTCACCAAGCTTTCTAGGATCTGGACTACACAAGGAACAGTTTTCTACCTACAAAGATGTGGAACACCAATATGATTTTTCCAAGTGTTTCAAATGTTGCACTGCCTACCTTGGAGTTCAGTTAAGCCATAACCGATTTATAGTGAGCTAGGGAAATTTCAAGTTGGTATGAATTATACAGTTCTCAGTAGGTGTGTGTGTGTGTGTGTGTGTGTGTGTGTGTGTGTGTTGTGCTAAGTTTCTTTCAAGAAAGCTAAAGAAATTTCCCACTGAGTGGGAAATATTTGCGTTCTTCACCTACTTGTGCATGGATTTCCAAATTGATGGCTATTTGCTTCAAAAGTAGACAGGAAATCAATCCTGGAAATTATTGTGTGTGTAGCTCAATTCACTACGTTGTAAAATATTATTTCTTTCATCTCCTTTATGTTGCTTAGTTGCTATTTCATTCTTCATGGTAATAGCAAAATATTCGTTGATATTGTAAACACCCACTGACCTTTAAGATTTGTTCTCAGGTTCAGCAGCCATTTGTTTCAGAGACACTTGGCTTTTACATCAGCAGGTCTCTTCCTCTTTGAGAAAGAAAATGAAGTCATGCTTTATATTTTACATTTTGTTGTGGATGTGTTTCCCTTCAAATATATGTCATTGTGTAATAAGTACTTCTGTCTTTAAAGAAAACCATGTTATAGTTCTCTTTCTGGACCATGAGTAACAGTGGTTATGGGAAAGGATGCACGTTCTCAGGTGCCTGGTGGGAACTAGTAACCCTCCTCCAAAGAACCACAATAAATACTTGTTTCTAGTGAAAATCAGGGGCCATGTTTGTAAACCCCATTCTAGGCTTTTACACCTAATTACTCATACAGAATTTCCCTTTGTATATACTGATTTTCTCCCAATTCTCAACATTTATATACCATGGTCATATTTTTTAACATAGGTGCATAGTAGACTATCCTTTATTCTACTTAATGTTTCTGTAAATGTAATGAATTAAAAAAATCAATGTTTATTTGTTTTGGGTGGAGAGAGAGACAGAGCATGAATGGGGGAGGGGCAGAGAGAAGGAGACACAATCTGAAGCAAGCTCCTGGCTGAACTGTCAGCACAGAGCCTGACGCCAGGCTGAAACTCACAAACTGTGAGGTCATGACCTCAGCTGAAGTCAGACACTTAACTGACTGAGCCACCCAGCACCCCAATCTAATGAATTTTTTAATTACTTAAAATTGTGCATATGAAGAACATTAATATCAATAATATGAATAGAAGAAAATATTATAAATGGAAAATAATTCCAAAATAAATATACACATATTCATACAAATGTAAGTACACATAGATTTAAAATGTTCAGAAAATAAAAATAATAGTATGTACCACCAGAAGTCTTATGGCCACATTTTTGAAAACTGTGACCCCCTATTAGCCCTATTTTTCTGGTTTGAAGTTGCACTTCAGAGGCCTTACCATGGTTTCCATTATAGGTTTCCCCTGCTTTGTGAAAGTAGAGCGTTTCTATGAAATCTTTCATGGCCCTAATGGCATAAAGCAAAAAACAGTTACCATTAGTAGTTTTTTTTTAATTTTTTTTAATTTTTTTTAACGTTTATTTATTTTTGAGACAGAGAGAGACAGAGCATGAACGGGGGAGGGGCAGAGAGAGAGGGAGACACAGAATCGGAAGTGTGCTCCGGGCTCTGAGCCATCAGCCCAGAGCCCAACGCGGGGCTCGAACCCACGGACTGTGAGATCGTGACCTGAGCCAAAGTTGGATGCTCAACCAACTGAGCCACCCAGGCACCCCTACCATTAGTTTTTATAGAAAAATTTTGAGCATTCTCAGACCCCAAAAATGACTTCTCTCAGACTTTTCTGATAGCTTAGGACACATCTTGTTAACAGATGCACAAAATAAATCAAAGTGAACCACAAACTCTCTCGGTCACAGTTGTGTGTCAAAGCTACCATGGCTTGATGCTCACTGTAGTTCCTGGGAGGGAGCTTGGCAGTGTGCTCAGGGTGTGCACTGACTCCATAACTACCGAACGCAATACAAACACTGAACACTTTGTGCTTTTTGCCGTTCTTTAAATAAAAGCGAAATTCTTCAGATTTCTTTTGGTTAGGGAACACAGCCACTCTGCTAATGTAGGTCTTTCCTAAAAGTGAATTGGTGTAACATGAACTTTCAAAAAGCAGAGGATACCTGTGTGTACAAGTCGTGTATGGCCATGAACAGATTTTCTGTCTTGAGGAACCAGATTGTGAGCCCCTCAGGCCTGCCGGCAATGTTTCCTTCACCCTATGTTCCATTATGTCATTTACTGCATGTTGTTATGCACTGTGTATTTAATTCATGCTCACCAAAGTGAGCACTTGCACAGCAGTCTCCAGGAATGAAGTCCACTGCCACTTATGAGAACAGAACAGTCCCCAAGAATAACCTCAAGGAATCAGTGATATCTGGAAAAGTTATGTAAATACATAGGACTTAGATTTCCTCTTCTATAAAATGAGATAATGAACTCTTTTATCTAGAGGTGTTTCTTTTTATTAAAAACAGCCACTTAAGAGAAAGATACCATATGTTTTCACTCTTCTGTGGATCCTGAGAAACTTAACAGAAACCCACGGGGGAGGGGAAGGAAAAAAAAAGAAAAAAAAGGTTAGAGTGGGAGAGAGAGCCAAAGCATAAGAGACTCTTAAAAACTGAGAACAAACTGAGGGTTGATGGGGGGTGGGAAGGAGGGGAGGGTAGGTGATGGGCATTGAAGAGGGCATCTTTTGGGATGAGCACTGGGTGTTGTATGGAGACTAATTTGACAATAAATTTCATATAATAAAAATAAATAAATAAATAAATGAATAAATAAATAAATAAATAAATAAAACCACTTAATAGCCTTTACTGTCTATAGAGCTCCTGGTAAACGTTAATGTATATAATCCTCATAACAGCTCTAGGAGACAATAAGATTGGTACCTTCATTTAATACATGAAGGAAATAAGGCACAGAGGGAGTAAGTAATTTCCTGACGGTCACTCAGCTAGAATATGGAGAATTGAGTTTTGAAAGCCATAGTCTGTACTCTATCACTACTGTGTGCTGTATTTCTTCTTAGAGTATATGAAATTAGCCGTCTGAAAATATTTGGATTCTATTATTGTACAGTTACATGCTGTGATTTTTGCTCCATTTCAGTTGTCTTCCATCTGCTGGGCAGACATCTAGATTTTTCCTTTCCCTGAATTGGTAAAATTCAGATAAAGAGCATGAACTTATAGGAAATATCAAATTCTAAGTGTCCAATATATTTTTTTACGGTGTCACATAATGTGACACATTAGGCTGTTGTGGAATGTCAAGCATTGGCATAATGTATGTCTTGGAAATGCAGAGTGACAGGTTGTCATTATAACTGTTTCGATTTTTTGTGATAATGGTAAACCCTGGAAAATTTCATTTTCTGGTTTTGCACATCACCAACACATTGACATTTCCCCTGTTTTCCCAATGGGAGAGATAGAATTAAATGTAGCCAAACCTGATAATTTTCCTTAGTGGAAATGTAAAGGGCTAAGAAGCCTCCATTTGTATATGGGCTTCAATAATTTGAAGAGAATTATTTTCCATCTGTATTTCTAGGATGTAGAGGCAGATGGAGTAGTTTTTCACAGCACTGAGTCATTGATGTGAACACCTAGTGATACAGATCATTCAAATTACAAGTTAGGTGCGAATAGTGCCTTTGTTTAGAACAGGGTCCTGTGCATTATGGGAAGATTAGCAAGCATCCCTTTCATCTATCCACTAGATGCCAGGAGTAAACCACCCTTACCCCCTTTCCCCAAATTCGTATCACCAAAAATGTTTCTAGACCTTGCCAGAAAATTGCCTCTGGTGGATAGTCACTGACTTAGAGCAGTGGAATTTCTGGTTCTTTGTTGTTGTAAACTCCTAAAATTCATACCTTTGCACATATTTTAAGACTTTAGGTTGTTTTTAGGTCTTTGTCTCATGGGTCACAATGCCAAGTTTGCAGTTCCAAACATATTATGGCAAAGTAACTATTATGTATTCTCCACTAGCATAATCTCTTACAAAGTTAAGCCACATCACTGGCAGAACCTTTGAGAAATGATGCATTTTCACCTCATTTTAAGGTTTATGAAAGTAATCTCTCCAAATACTGGTAATATTAATATCTGACAAATATAGTTTTATAATTATAGGGTGCTTTTTAACTCAATTTTTGAATTTAATTTTCCTGGTAATTATTTTCTTAAAATTTGTTTTAATGTTTATTTATTTTTGAGAGAGAGAGAGAGAGAGAAAGAGGGAGAGAGGGAGAGAGGGAGAGAGGGAGGGAGGAAGGGAGGGAGGGAGGGAGGGAGAGGGAGAGGGAGTACAAGGGTGGAAGAGGCAGAGAGAGGAGGAGACACAGAAGCCTAAGCAGGCTCCAGGCTTCCAGCTGTCAGCACGGAGCTGATGCTGGACTCAAACTCACAGACCCTGAGATAATGACCTGAGCAGAAGTCTGATGCTCAGCCGACTGAGTCACCCAGGTGCCCCTAATTTTCTCAGTAATTCTGAAGAAAGTTTTAATTTACCCACTTTGTTGATTAATAAGTGGAGTCTTGAGAAGTAGTTTTTATTTCTTAGGAGGTAGAGAGATCAGAAAGTACCACCATTCTGAGTAATTTTAGGTGAGTTGAGTTTTCTTGCTGAATTAACCTTAAGTAAAGCTCTCTTCTTGTGTATAAACCTTTTTTATTCTATCTTTGAGAACAGTGCTAAGGATGCCTGCCTGTTTCTCCTGCTCTTCTATTTCTAAATCCATATACCACCATCTCCTATTTTGATGTCACTGGTTGTTTGTCTTGGGAGCTCATGTAGACTGGACCATCTGTCTATAGCCCCTCAAGTGAGCTGCTCTAATTATGTTACATAGGGACAACTTGTGAAGCTCAGAATCTCAAGTTTCTAACCTTACAATTGATAAGCAATGTAAGCCATTCTAATCACTATTGTCAATCCTTTCTCTGTCTTAAATAGATGCATAGATCTTTAGGCTGTTAAGCATCTTTGAGTCCTGTTTACTTTGTAGTCAAAACCCCAGAAATTAGTCTTCTAGAATATGGCTCTTCAAGCCAGAGTCCTCAAGGTGATGGTGCCTGTGTAACCTTGATATGAAGCCTCCAACACTGTGTAATATTGTCATCTCAGGGAGAGCCACTCTTCATTAGCTTAAATTGTCAGCTTTATGTTTCAGTAGGATAAATACACATTTTCCTTACGGTAATGAGTTTTTTTTTCTCACTTTGTGAAAACTGCAGGGACCCTTGTTATCGAGAGATAATCATATGCTAGCAGTGCCACTTATTATGCCCAGTGAAAGTCCCAAGGATATGATTATCTTTTAATAACTCTAAAGCCTGTTATGTATCATGTTTTATTGTTGTTTACTTTGAGTGCGTGGGGGGAACCCATTAGTGATCTCTGTGGTTGATATTATTCATTGGGATAATGATAAAAGAATCAAATGACCATTTGTTTGCTTGTAGCTAGATTGCACAATAAGAAATGCATCCCACTTCCCACTGAAAATGCATATAAATGTAATCTCTAGCTTAGTATTAGTTCAGTAGCCTGGATGTTAATACTAAATTAACATCAAGCAAAGCCAAAAGAAATTTAGAAAATACACGGGGATAATTTAATGTCTTTGTGACCTTTACCTCCCACAGAAAGTTCAGGTTGGGTTTTAAATTCCTGTGGAAGAAGTAAACACCCGTGAGAAGAAAGTACTCGCTAATTCAATGATGGAAAATGACATCAATAACTTAAATAAAGTAGGATCGATGTAAGGAAAATCCCTTTAAATGTAATGGTCTTTTAGAATACGGAAACTTACTGAATTTTTTCCCTCTCACTACATACCTTCCTTTCATGTTCAAAGAATATAATAATTTTGGTTTCACTTATTGAATACCTGTTAGAGATCAGATAATTGTCATGCTTTCTCTCATTTTATCTTAACTAGAATCTTGCAAGGTAGGTGATATTCTTCCTGTATTTTAGGTGGGGAAACTGAAACTTTAAGGGGTTAAATAATGTGCTAGAATTTATGTAGAAGATAAGCAGCAAAGCCTGTTCAGATCTCATTTCAGAGTCCATGTGTTACCTACTGATTACTTAAAGCCATGATAAGAAGGATGATCACAGTTAAAGGACCCTTGTGGCTGACAGTGGTCTTGTATATGTTTATTATTAGGTAGACACCTGCCTGACACTAACGAAAGGGAAAAAAGATCGCTAAAGTGATCAGACCACTATCTTCTCCCCCTCCCCTGCCCCCATCTTGCAACCAACGTCTGTGAGAACTGAAAGAATTCGGGATGCCTCAACTAGTTTTTTGAACATTTTAATTACGACTATTTTCGTGCTATCAACTGTCACTTGGGAAGGATTGTTTTGTCTTAAATAAATACCCAACACAGTTTTTACCTCTGAAGTATTTGGGAAGGGTCTAGATCAAGACCTTTTGTTCTCTAGAGTAAAGTCATCTGTTTTGACCTAGGCCATCCCAGCTGCTGCCTCTTTCTAGCTACATTTAGCCAAGAAGCTCTGCAGTCATTTGGGGATTTCTGGTTTCTTTGTATTGTAATAAAATCAATGTGTTGCTGATGACCCCAGCTGATTTGTTCCAAACTCCTAGACCCATTTTGAACAGGGAGAAATTCATCCATTTATTCATGCATTAATTTCCTATCCACACATGTGACTTTTTGGGGTGTATAATAAAATCCACAAGTAAACTTTACCCATAGTTTAAGACTGTTACAATAGCAGGTAAATGGTATGGACTTAACATTGGAAAACTTAATAAATATTCAATGATGTTTAAAAATAATTAAATATTTTGTGCATATCATAAACTGGGCACTGTGCTTTGCATGGATTATCTCATTCTGCCTTCATGAAAATACTGAAAGGTACATACATAATTATTAGGCTCATTTTATACATAAGGAAGCTGAACTTGAAGGAAGTGAATGAAATGAAAGCCTTTCCTCTGGTTCTTATCCAGCAGAGGCTATTATCCCATTGCCTATAATGGATGTATGGTGTCTTTCCCTGTGTACAACAGCACCAAAGTAGCCAAGAATAATGCCAGGCACCAATACAACAGCACCAAAGTAGCCAAGAATAAAGGTGTATCTTTACACCTTTTCAAGGAATGGCATTGTGTAACTATCTACTTCATTCATCTCTGAGCATGCTGGCAGAGCATGAAGTTTCCAGAGGTGGAAACTTTTAACTAAATCACATTCCCCCCCTGATAAAAGAATATGACTGTTCGACATTTTTTCCAATGAAGAATAAGTAATTCCTAATTATAAAATCAAGAACTCCTCAACCTATCTAGGCATCATTAGAAGTTTCCTTTTAAGAGCAGTCAAGAAAACACACACTGGAAATGGAATTAATTTTTAAGTTGCATATCCTTTACTTAGTTTTTAATTTGGATCCATTCATTCATTCAGCACATATTTAAGGAACACTTGTTTTGGACTAGGTTGTACTATGCAACTTCAAATTGAAGAATAAGACAAGATAAAACAGATGCATATTTTCCTACAATAAAAGATAAAAGATAGGTGTCTGGGTGTGGGGTGGGTGGTAAACATACTGTGATTAATGTCGAGCTAGAAACATGCTTTATATAACAGGATGATGAGATTCATTACATTCCTGAAATGCTGTGGTTTTGTAAAGAGGATTATTTCCAAAGTAATATGCTGTGACTTTTTAAAAATTGAAGTATAGTTTGTATATATTAGTTTTAGGTGTAGAACATAATGATTTGACAAATGTATACGTTGCAAAATGCTTAACATAAGTGTAGTTCCCATCTGTCATTACCAAAAACCTTTTACAATATCATTGACTATATTCCCCTTTTTTTCATCTCCATGACGTACTTATTTTGTAATTGGAAGTCTGTACCTTTTAGTCCTCTTAACCTATTTCAACTAACTCTCTACTCTGAACCAGTAAAACCTAAACATTACCTCTAATAGGATGGCTAGTAACAAAAAAGGCAAGAACTAACAGATGTTGGTGAATAGGTAGAGAACAGGAGACATTTGTGCCCTGTTGGTGGGAATGTAAATTGACACAGCCACAATGGAAAACATTGTGGAGTTTCCTCAGAAAAATAGAGAAGTACCATATGATCCAGTATTTCCACTTCTGAGTATTTCCCTTAGGAAAATGAAAACACTGATTTGAAAAGACATATGCACCCCTGTGTTTATTGCAGCGTTATTTATAATAGCCAAGATGTTGAAGCAACCTAAGTGCCCATCAATAGTTGATTGGATAAGATGTGGTGTGTATATACACAATGGAATATTACTCAGCCCTAAAGTATGAAATCAAGTGAAATATGTCAGACAAAGAGAGACAAATAACATGATTTCATTTATATGTGAATCTAAAGTCAAACAAGAGCAACAACAACAACAAAATGCAAACAGTCTCAAATATAGAGAATAGTCTATTACAATTTTACATTTATTTCGATGATGTTTGTTTGTTTGGATGTTGGTGGCTATGTAGAGTAGGAGCTTGATTTGTCAGCAAATACCATGAAGTTAGGAATATTGTTCTGTTTCTTTTCCCAGTAACTATTTTGGAATAAATGAATAAATGTAAATATAAAATCTCTTGGTCTGTAAGAGTAAAGGAACAGCTGAGTATGAATCATATTTATGAGTCACGAAAATTTGTGTATATAGATTTTCTTTCAAATAGTGTTGTGGGGTGATTTCTGTTGTATGTTTTTTTAAAATATTTATTTTGAGGGATACAGAGTGTGAGTGGAGAGGGGCAGAGAGAGAAAGAGAGAGGGAGGGAAAGAGAGAATCTGCTGACAGCACAAAGCCCAACATGGGGCTCATGCTTTATCTTTTTATTACTCATCTACATGACTTCCCCAGTTTCTTCAGGCACATAGCTGAACTTCTATATTATGCCCAGAAAGGTTGCCTTCAATGGGCTCATTCCTTAACCAGCAACCATTTAGTTGCAAGTTACAGAAATCTATACTAGTTCAAGTGAAAAGAAGGGTTGTTGAAACCATATGCCAGGCAAAATGATTGTGATCTACATAAGAAGAGAAAACTAGGTAAAACCTGACCTCATAGGGATTTGAAAAGCCAGGAGATGCGGTTACTTGTCACCCCTTTTATTTAATCCCTTGTTTCTCATGGGGATCAGAATTAAGGGTGTTTATTATGCCAACCCTAGTTTTTTCTGAATGACTGTTTGATTCTCTGATTCTCTCAACAGACTAGTTTCTTTTACAATAATTTCACCTTTACTTGCCTTTATCTCTCATTGGTACGGTTTACAATCTCTAAGAGAGAATCCTATTAGGCTTAATGTGGGTCAAGCATTCCTCCCTTTTCAATTGCTACAGCCAATTAGTTTTAATTACACAGTACATAGGGCAGTCCTTTCCAGGACCTTTGGATGGGGCAAGTTCTTTAAGGTGCAAATGTTGATTCAGAGACTTTCTTGGGATCAGTCCCACATATTCCTCCTTATGTTTCCAGCCCTTCCATCCTTCCTTCATTCCTTTGGGCATTGTTCTTTGCTCCATAATAGCTAACAAGTCTGATAAATGTATTTGTGTTAGGCCATCTAACAGGTAATTTATTTTTGGCCAGTGTTTCCTCTGGGAGTAAATCCAAAAATCAGAGGGGTGAATTTAATGCTAAATATTTTAGACATTGAGAAAATATTTGGTAGTATGTAGTTTTTTAGGTGCTGACTTTCCTTTTTGTGTGTATTGTCCTTCATGCAACCATTTATAATATATGAGAATCTTTTACCACTGTTACTATAATATTACTACTGGTGTGCCATATGCTAGGTAGAAGCCTGAATACCTAAATTGCATTATGTTATTTAATTTTCAGTTGTTCTTTGTGGCTGAATAATGCTATTGTCCCCACTTTACAGGTGAAATTGAGGCTTATTTCAGTTAATGAATTGGTCAAGATCACATGACTAGTAAATAATTGAACCAGCATCCCATCTCAGGCAGCTGTCCTGGACCTTGGGCTTTTAAATAATAGGAACTTGATTATTGTTTCATGAATAAAGTTAGAACCCAATTTTTCATTTCAAATCTATATCCTTCATTTGGACAAATATAATATTACTTTCATTCTGTGAAGAATGTGTGTGTGTGTGTGTGTGTGTGTGTGTGTGTGTGTGTGTGTGTGTGTCAAGTTTTGGTAAGATTTGAAAGGAAAGAATGAAACCTTGACCAAAGTTGTGTTTTTTGTTTTTTTCAGGATTATTATCATTTCAACTGTTGTTAATGATGTGTTAGAGTTGCAAATGATGCCAATAGCTATAAATAAAACTTTACCTTCTAATCAGTGGTTACTCTTAATATAAGAAAAAGTGAGGCTTTTAGGTACACATTGAACTTTGGTAGTCAATTCACATACATGCAGTTGGTGATTGACCATAGTAAAATAAAACAAATGGTGATTTATTTATGATTCATTATTAACTTGAGTATAGGATTTTTGTCTTTTGAATAGGAAATACTTCCTTTCGTTTGTCATAATCATTTGTGGCACTTTATTTATTTTGAGCAAATATGTACTAAAGGACATTAAAAAAGATAAATTAAATTTCTGGATATATTAACAATATAAAAAAGACATGTTTGGTCCTTACCTTCTAGACATTATTGATATTAACTTGAAAGTAAAGGTAGTTAGGTACTTAATATATGATAAATTATTATAATCTTAGGAAGTGATATTGTATTTATGGCTAATCAGGAAAATATAATATTTCTATCCTAATCAATTATGCTACATTTGTATGTAAATTAGGTTAGACTTGTGTAATGATATTTCTGAGTGGCCAATCTCTATATATCTACAGAAAATGATGTTTTTAATTATAAAAGAAATAAGACAGTTATTTTGCTCAGAAGTAAAATTATTTACCATAGAAAGTTGGTTAGAGGATGCACATGTTACATAAACATGAAGATATAAGTATATACATTTATTCTCAGTAATATTGTATATCTGTATTTTCCTTAGATGGACCCAGTATTGCTTCAGGGGAAAATACTCTCAGGCACAGAATTATTTCGCAATTAAAGTTTAACTTGGTGGCTTTAAGAGAAGGTATAATACCATATTTATGGAAAGAATGTTTTGTTTTTGTTACTGTTACCCTCATTCATATGACTATCAAAAACCACCAGATATTTCCTAGTTCATTGTTTACCTTTTCATTATTTTATAAGCTTTTGTAATATACTTTCTTTAGAAGTAGTCTTTTTTATTGAATCTGAACACCACAAAATATCACAGGCTCCTAGAGCCATTATACTAACAAAGAAAGGATAGAGTGCTGAACTGACTTTTCACAAGACACATAGCTAGTGGGAGACAAAGCAGAGAAAGGAACCTGGTATCCTGGCTCCTAATGTGGGCAGTTTTATCAAGGTGGACATTTATACCAACCATATTTATTTTTCATTTCCTCCTAATTTAATTTTAGAATGGCAGTAGTTAAGTATCAGCTGCACATAAGCTTATTTATACTTGAAAAGTGTATTTATTTGCATATTTTTTATTTTTATTCCAGGAATCTTTGACCTACAATACCTCCACATTATGTGGTCCCAAGAACTTCCCTAAAAGGTAAGCTTCCCACAAAGGGAGATTTTCCTTATTTCACCTTACCTTTGATTAACATCCTTAGTTTTTATGGACACATTGATAGCCTTTCCTTGCAGAGTGATACCATAAGATCATTTTTAATGTTTTTCTGAAGGTTGAAGTTAATGAAGATATTTACATCATGTAAATTAAGATTGACAATAGGAAATTGAGACCTTTCCCAAGTCTTTCTGGAGAAGATACTTGCAGTAGCTTTCCTGTGGTTCACATTAATTTGATAATTCAAAAACTTCTGAATTTGGGAAGTTTTGAATAATTCAAAAACTTCTGAATTTGGGAAACTTCTGAATCATGGGAAGACTATTGGGAATAAAGTAAAGGTTGTTGCATTTTTGCCAAATGGTTTTAAAGGAATGGGCATTTTATCAGTCAAATAAACACAAATACTTAGTTTCTAGGTTCTATAGATATTCAGGTCTTAAAATTGAAGCCTTTAGGGCTAAAACACAAGCAGTATAACTCATGGTCTATGATAAATGCATTTTTTCCTTCATAAAATAATCAGATCCAAAAAGTCTCTGTTTTTATTTCCTAACACTGCTGTAATACAGTACCATGAGCTGAGTGGCTTAAGACAACAGAAGTTGATTTTTTTCACAGTACTGTAGTTTAGAAGTGTGAAATCGAAAGGTAGGTAGGGTCTTACTCTCTGAAGGCTCTAAAGGAGGAATTTGTCCTTGATTCCTCTAGTTTTTGGTGTTCTTTGATGTGTAATGACTTTACTCAATTCCCTCTTTGTCTTCACATTGACTTCTCCCCTGTGTGCTTGTGTCTAAGTTTGTATTTGTAATAAGGACACCTGTCATTGGATTGAGGGCCCACACTAATCCAATATGACCTTATCTCAACTTGATTATATCTGCAAGAACCTTTTTCCAAATAAGGTCACATTCATGGACCTAAGGGTTGTGATTTCAACATTTCTTTTTTATTCCCTAATATAGGGGATATATTATGTTAAAAGGTATAATATCTATTTCTTGATGGACAACTTATTTTCCAAGCAAGATAAAAATTATAATATTACTTAATCAGTACAGGAGTTGATGACATTAGGTAAATATTAACACATGATTTTGACTCTTAGGGGAAGATTATTTTTAGTACACTCAATAATAAAAAATAGGAAAAAATTAATTTTACTTGTTTTCTTAGATATTTTTCGCAAGCCAAGATTGAGTAGAGTATTTTGACGAGTTAAGTATTGCTCTGTAATAAACTATTCCCAGATTCAGTTGCTAAAAACAGTAATTATTTATTACCTCTGATGAATCTTTTGGTTAGGTGTTTGGGTCTTCTGATATGTAACAGACTCCCCCAGTCTTGAATGGGTGTGTTAGTGTGTATGAGGTCTGTGTATAGGTAAATTAGGGGAAGCCTCTGCTCTGAATAGTCTCTAGTCCTCCAGGAAGAGCCAGTTCTTTTTCTCATTGTTATGGCTTTTTCTTATTCCACAGTATTCTGAATGTTCTTAAACTTAGTATTAGTTTCTGTTTTTATTTCCTTAGACTTGTTTACTTACAGTCCATCCCAGACAAGGTAGTAGGAGTGATCTTCCTAAAGCATTCCCTAAATCTAATCAGATTATCACAAACAGCTGTAAATCTTCCATTGTTCCTTGTTTTTCTTTGATCAACTCCCAACTATTCGACATGGCTTTAGAAGGTTCCATATTATTTGACCATTGCTTACCTCTCAACCTTTATTTCTCCCCTACCCCACAGCTTCCTAAATACGTTCCACTAACTTGAATTATAAAAAAAAAAAATGTTTAAATATGCCATTTTCTCCTGTTTTTACTCATTATATTCCTTCTTTTATAAATATCATGTTCTCCCCACCCTGCCCCCTTCTCCCATCTTTCATCAACTCTTTTTGTTGCTAACTGAAAACTTAAAATTTGAGGAAATTTTCTATGGTTTTTCTTCTCTAGGTTAGTCCTAGGCTTCTTTCCAATGCCTATATCACTGTGGACAGAATGAAAATCACACTGTACTGTAATTGCTTGTTTGATTAGCTTACTTTTCCATCATGGATTCTACTAAGCCAGTAATGATATCTCTTTTCTACATCATGGTACTCAGTCTTCAGTAATAATCCTTGGGAAGAATGGGATATTTAATGACATCTTTTGTGTTCTCGTTCCTCTGTCTTTAAAGATGTAGAGGTACCTGGTTGGCCCAGTCAATTCAGTGTCTAGCTCTCAGCTCAGGTCTTGATCTCAGGGTCGTGAGTTCAAGTCCCACATTGGGCTCTGCACTGGGAGTGAAGCCTATTTTATAAAAAAGAGAAAAAGAAAAAGGAAGTTTATCATGTTGACATCATACTCAGTGGCAGAAAGCTGAGAGTTTTACCCTAAAGATTAGAAATAAGATAAGGATGCCAACTCTTTCTACTGAACTTGAGCATAGTATTAGAAGTCCTAGCCAGAAATTAGACAAGAAAAAGAAATGAAAGGCATCCATATTGGAAAGGAAGACATAAAATTATCACTCTTTACAGATGACATGATTTTATATGTAGAAAACCATAAAGATTCCACCAAAAAACTGTGAGAACTAATAAATTGAGTAAAGGTGCAAGGTACAAAATCAATATACAAAAATCTGTTGTATTTTTATTCTCTAACAACTATTGAGGGGAATTTAAGAACACAGCCCCATTAACATTTGCATCAAAAAGAATACAATACTTAAGAACAAATTTAACCAAAGATGTGAAAGACAGATACTCTTGAAAGCAAGAAAGAATTGATCATTAAAAAGTCTATACTACTGAGAGCAATCCACAAATTCAGTGCAGTTCTTATCAAATTTCCAATGGCATTTTTCTCAGAAATAGAACAAAAGAACTAAAATGTGTATGAAACCATGGAAGATCCTATATAGGCAAAGTGATCCTGAGAAAAAAGAACAAAGCTGGAGGCATCACACTCCTTGATTTCAGACAGTACTACAAAGGTATAGTAATCAAACACTTGAGTATTGGCATAAAAACAGACCATTGGATCACTGGAACAGAATAGAGGGCCCAGAAATAAACCTCCATGCATATATGGTCATTTTATGGCAAAGCAGTAAAAAATAAACAATGGAGAAAGGACAGTGTCTTTAATAAATAGTGTTGGGAACTATTTATTAAGCAGCCACATACAAAATAATGAAACTAAGTCAGTATCTTACATCAAATAAAAAATTAACTCAAAATGATTTAAAGACTTGGATGTAAGATCAGAAACCATAGAATTCCTAGAATATAACACAGGTAATAAGCTCTTTGAGATTGCTCTAAGTGGCATTCTTTTGGATCTGACTCTAAAAGCAATGGTTACAAAAGCAAACATAAACTATTGGGACTACATAAAACTAAAAACCTTCAGCACAGTGAAAGAAACAACCAACACAATTAAAAGGTAACTTCCATTTGCAAGTCATACATCTGACAAGGGTTAATGTCTAAAACATGTAAAGATCTTACATAATAATAAAAATAAAAACCCAGTTAAAATGAGGGCAGACGATCGGAATAGACATTTTTCCAAAGAGGACATGCACATGGCCAACAGGCAGTGGAAAGGTGTTCGACATCACCTATCATTGGGGAAATGCAAGTCAAAACCACAATGAGATATCATTTCCCACCTGTCAGAAGGGTTAAAATCAAAAAGACAAAAAGTAATGTTAAATTTAAGTTAAAAGAAAAAGACAAAAAATTAAAAAAAACACTGACAAGGATGTGGAAAAAAGGGAACCCTCATGCACTGTTGGTGGGAGTGTAGAATTGTGCAGCCACTGTGAAAACCAGTATGGAGGTTTCTCACAAAATTAAAAAAAAATACCATAAGATCCAGCAATTTCACTTCTGGATATTTATTTCCCCCCCCCACAATAAAGACACTAGTTTGAACAGATACATGCATCCCTGTATTGATTGCAGCATTATTTTCAGTAGTCAAGATAGGCAAAGAACCTAAACAGCCATAGATGGATGAATGGATAAAGAAGATGTGGTGTGTATGCGTACGTATATATGTTACACACACACACACACACACACACACACACACACACACAATTGTAATTCTCCTCGGCTATAAAAAAAGAATGAAATCTTATCATTTGTGGCATCATGAATAGACCTAGAATGTATGATGCTAAGTGAAATAAGGTCAGAAAGAGAAAGACAAATACTGACTGCATAATTTAACTTATAGCTGTAATCCAAAAAACAAAACAAATGAACAAACAAACCCAAACCAAACCTGTGGATACAGAGAATAGATTGGTGATTACCACAAGGCAGGGGGCTTCTGCGAAGGCAAAATGGGTCAAATTGGATCAAGAAGTACAAGCTTCAGTTATAAAATAAGTAAGTCATGGGGATGTAACAGAATGGTGACTGTTGTCATTGATACTGAATTACTGAATTGCAAATCTGAGTAACTAAGAAAGTAAATCTTAAAAGTTCTCTTCACAAACAAAATACTGTAACTTTGTATGATGACAGATGGTAAATAGACTTAATGTGGTGAACATTTTGCAGTGTATATAAATGTTGAATCATTATATAGTACAGTAGAAAATAATACAATGTTGTATCTCAGTTTTACTTCAGTAAACCAAAAAAAGTTGGTGGACATTTTCATAATTGAGACTGGAAAGCAGGAGGAGGTCAGGTTCTCTCAAATTGTAATGATGCCCTTTTGGTTGTCCTTAAGGAAGGCCTTGCCACCACCTCCAGGTTCCCTAGCCTTTTGTCTTCCACCCCAAGTTGTAAAAGTGGTAGCTTATGGGTTAGAACAGCCTCAAAACAGACTTATTTTGGTTCACACATTTGTTCTTGTTTGTTTCTTTTTAATTGCAAAAACAATGTTTAAATTGTTGCCAGCACTTGAAAATTCAATTTCAGATAAAATGATGATTTCCAGATTTTCTAAGGAGAAATCAGAGTATCTTTCTATCCCAGGCTTACATTCCTAGATGGCAGGAGGGCTTTCCTGCAAGGCAGCTGCCTCTCCCTGCCTTCTCCCTTTTATCATGCCACTTCATTTGCTACTTATTTGGCCCTGACAGGCCCTTGAGTTCAGTATCCTCAGCTACACAAAGACTTCTGGATTGATGGAATGTGGAAGGTTAGCCTCCGAGAGTCTGTCTCTGGTGAACCAAAGATCATAGGTTCAGTGGCTGAATGGGCCATTTAGTTGTTCCTGTCATATATCTATCAAGTAAGTGAAAATAATTTTGGCTTTATGTGCAGAGTCTTTATGCTTTAAGTTCCTGCTATAATATTGGAGCCAGGTAAGCTGACTTCTCTGAGACTCATTTTTCCCATCGGCAAAATGGAGACTGTAATATCCTTCAAGGTCTTACAACATGTAAATTTCCTTTGTTAATACCACAACAGTTAGTCTAATGTACACGCAGAGGGAAAATAGTTAGTTTGTATTCTCTGGATTGGTACAAGTGATTTTCATCTTTTGTTAGATATTAATCGATTAAAAATAAGTTAGGAAAATTAAGTACTGATACATGCTACAATGGGGATGAACTGTGAAAATAGTTTAAGAAGACAACACAAAAGTCCACATGTATGATGTTATTTATCTGAAATGTCCAGAATAGGCAAAATTATAGAGATAGAAATTATAATAGTGGTTTCCAAGAACTAAGGGGAGAGGAGAATATGAACATACTGCTAATGAGCACAGAGTTTCTTTTTTTGGGTGATAAATTAGATAGTGGTGATAGTTGCACAATGTTGTGAGTATACTAAAAACCACTGAATTATACAGTGAATGGTGAATTTTATATGTGAATTATATCTCACTATAGAAATAGATTATGAAATACATGTTTTAAGATGACACAATTTCTCCTTCAGGTGTGGTGACTAAGGCATGTAGCAAAATAAGCAGACTTCTTAGGTTGTCATTCACATCAGTACATACCATCTTCCCTAAAGTCCTGATGTGTCTTCCAAGGCCAAAGACCAAGTCGGGTTTCTAATTCTAAGGATTCATAGTTTAATATCAAAGTTATCAGTGATGGAGTCAGACAGTTGGGTAAACATTTAAAAGTTTTCAATTTTTATCTCTGTAAGACTCAGATTCGTCAAACTATAAAGTAAGGGTACTAATAGTCATTTTGCTGGGTGATTGCAAGAGTGAGGAAGAACAAATGTCAAGTACTGATCATAGTGTCAGTTATGAAACAGGCCCTCTATAATTTATACTTTTTAAATGAGTGTTACATGGTTGTAAATATGAGGCTATATTACATTAGGTTATTGGCAGCCCAACTGTCTCAAGGTTGGTTCTTTTTCCTGTGTTAGCATCTTGGCCAGAAAGAAAAGAATGGTTAGAATTTCTGCTAGCACTTAATGAATTTAATCAGCCCCTGAGGGACATTTGATATAGCAGGGAAATTTTTTACAAAGAAACATGATTTTTATCCTTCCTATTTTTCTCTTGAGAGTTGACAGAGCCTTTCCTAGCAGAGGTAACATTACCTGTGCTGAGAGAAGAGTATTAACATACCATGAGGGTAATGTTAGAACAAAAAGAACACATCCCTGTGGCCTTACAATAAAATGTTTCTGTGTCTGTTGTTCTGAATTCAATTTAAATTGCTACCAAGAAAACACACTACTGCCTGAAAATGTACAATTCAATTTTTTGTCCTTTTTATTATTTATGATTTTTTTTCCTTTAGACCATAGTGTTTGTTCTTTTTTAACTTTGGTTTTGTCTTTGCAAATTAAATTCATAGTCTGGGAATATAGAAGATGATTGAGTTATTCATGTAGTATCTTATAAATTGTAACATTAAGCAGAAACTTTTCATCTTAATT
The DNA here is from genome assembly GCF_027475565.1 of Acinonyx jubatus. Lineage (NCBI taxonomy): Eukaryota > Metazoa > Chordata > Mammalia > Carnivora > Felidae > Acinonyx > Acinonyx jubatus. Next base: position 122,216,310 of record NC_069383.1, on the reverse strand, counting down.
ATGAAAAAGCCTTTATGAATTGTGTCATTTGACCCAGTTGCTATCATATCCTTTTCTTTATGGATAATGAAAATGATTATGCTATGGTGAATGGGTTGGAACAACAGGAAACTTTGGGGTCATTTGTTCTTTCAGTAAGTAGATAGGGATCAGACTATATGTCAGAATCTATATTAAGGTCTAATGATATGGTGGCAAATAAAATATATATGTACCCTTGACTTTGAGTTTGCTGTATCATAGGGATGGCAAGTAATAAACAAAATACTGATTGTATTAGGTGCTATGAACAAAATGAAGAGAATGCAATGATAAACAAGTTATTGAATGAAAGAAAAGACATTGATGAAATAAATTGAAGATGATGTCACAAATGGAAAGATAATCCATGTTCCTGGTTAGAAGAATTAATATTATTAAATACCCACACTATCCAGAACAATCTACAGATTTAATGCAATTCCTATAAAAATACCAACAGCATTTTTCACAGAGCTAGACAAACAATCCTAAAATTTGTATGGAACCACAAAAGACACCAAATGGCCAAAGCAATACTGAAAAAGAAAAACAAAGCTGGAGGCATCACAATTCTGGACTTCAACTTCTATTACAAATCTGTAGTAATCAAACAGTATAGTACTGACACAGAAATACACACATAGATCAGTGGAACGTAATAGAAGACCTGGAAATAAACCCACATTTATATACGGTCGATTAATCTTCGACAAAGCAGGGAAGAACATCCAACGGGAAAGACTGTGTCTTCAACAAATGGTGCTGGGGAAACTGGAACGCTGCATGCAAAAGAATGAAGCTGGACCACTTTCTTACACCATATACAATAATAAACTCGTAATGAATTAAAGACCTAAATGTGAGACCTGAAACCATAAAACTCCTAGAAGAAAACACAGGTAGTAATTTCTTTGACACTGGATTTAGCAACATTGTTCTCAATATGTGTACTCAGGCAAGGGAATCAAAACCAAAAATAACCTATTGGGAATAAATGAAATAAAAACTTTCATACAGTGAAACCATCAACAAAACAAAAAGACAACATACCTAATGGGAAGAGATATATGCAAATGATATATCTGATAAGGGGTTGGTATCCAAAATACATAAAGAATTCATACAACTCAACACCAAGACAACAAATAAACCAATTAAAACATGGGCAGAGGACCCAAATAGACCTTTTTCCAAAGAAGGCATATAGATGGCCAGCAGGTATATGAAAATGTTCTTTGCATCGCTAATCCTCAGGCAAATGCAAATCAAGACCACAAGGTATCCCCTGGCCCCTATCAGAATGGTTAGAATCAAAAAGACAAGAAATAACAAGCATTGGTGAGGATGTATAGAAAAAGGAACCTTCATGCACTGTTGCTAAGAATGTAAATTGGTACAGTCACTGTGAAAAATATCACAGAGTTTTCTCAAAAAATTAAAAGTAGAAATTCCCTATGATCCAGTAATTTCATTGCTGAGTGTTTACTCAAAGAAAACAAAAGCACTAATTTGAAAAGATATATGCACCCCTATGTTCACTGCACCATTATTTATAATAGCAAAGATGTGGAAGCCACCCAAGTAACCATCAATGCATGAATAGAAAAGAAGATGTGTATACACACACACAACTCTCTCTCTCTCTCTGCCATAAAAAAAAAGAAGGATATCTTACCATTTGCAACATCATGGATGGACATAGAGGGTAAGCTAATAAATAAGTCAGAGAAAGACACATACCATATAATTTCTCTTATTTGTAAAACAAAAGTAATGAATAAACAAAAAGCAGAATCAAAGCAACAAATACAGAGAAGAAACTGATGGTTGCCAGAGGGGAGGGCACCGGAGGGGGATGAAACAAAATAGGTGAAGAGTATGGGTAGGTACAGGCTTCTAGTTACAGAATGATGAGTCTTGGGATAAATGCTGCAGCAAAGGGAATACAGTCAGTGGTATTATAATTGTGTTGTGTGGTGAGATACTAACTGTACAAGTCATGAACATAGCATAATGTTTAGGCTTGTCACATCACTATTTTGTACTCCTGAAACTAATGTAACATTGTATGTGCACTATACTGTGTGTGTGTGTGTGTGGGGGGATAAATAAAGTGGGGAAAAAAGGATGCATGATTATAGTTCTGCATCACTACTAACATTTTGTGTGACCTGAGAGACTAATTTGATGAATGGATATCATTTCTTTCCTTTCCCCCTTCCCCTTTTCTCTGTTTCTTTGTTTCTTGGTGAATTGACTTTTTGATCATTATGGAATTTTCTCTTTTTGTTCTCAATTGTGGTTTTGGACATAATATTTATTTTATATGATTTTAACATGACTCTACTCCTATATATAAATTATCATTTGCCGGGAAATGATACTTCTACTTTGTTCCTTATGTGTCATTTTAGGTGAGTCTCCAGTTAATAGCATTCAGGTATATTTTACCATTTGATTTTTTTCCTGCTTTTATCAAGGGATTTGAATTTTTTATATATTTTTTGATGTTGAAATATTTTAACATTTTTTAATATCTGATTTTATGTTACTTTTTTGGTTGTTTCTGCATATTTCTTCTTTCCTACATTCTTAAGGACTGTTTTTTGTTATTCCACTCTTCTTTCCTCTTTTTTTGCATTTTTCACTCTATGTCTATTTCTAATAAGTTCCCTAAATTTTGAATTTAGCAATGCTGAATTTAAAATCATTCTTAAATAAAACCAAAATTGTTTAACTGTAATCATACCACCCAAAGTTGTAAGTTATTGTTGTATAGATAAATGTAGTATTCAATTATATTTCATTTTCTTTGAATTAGTAGTTATTATGTTCAATATGGTCAAAAATTAACTTACACATATTTTCCTATATATTGTACCAATTTATTGTTGCACATTGCTACCAGCATCCCCCTTCCTTTGAGTTCAAGTTCCTTTTAAGATATCCATTAAATAGTTCTTTATCAGGTTTTCTTAGTGGTAAATTCTGTAATTTTACCATGAAATATTATTCTTTACCATTATTACTGAATAATATACAAAGTTTGCAATTGCTAGTTGACAATTTTTCTTCTCAGTACTTTGAAGGTATTGTTCCATTGTTTCAACTTTTTATTACTGTAGATAATTACGTTTTCTGTTAGTCAAATTGATGTTCTTTTCTATGTGATCTGTTTTTCTGTGTGTGCTTTTAAGACTTTCTCTTTGTGTTTGGAGTTTTGCAGTTTCACTATTCATTTATTTTTAATTTTTCTTAAGTAATACTATACTTTCCAATCTGAAGACACATTTCTTTTTTTTTGGTCTATTTACTGGAATGTGGACTTATAATTTTTTGTCTTTTACCCTTTTCTAAATATCTAATCACACATATTTTGCACTGTTTATCCCATCCGTAACTCCTTTCATATTTCTTATTTCTGTACATCTCCCTTTTGCATTCTGGGAAAATTCTTGAGATTCCTCCTCCAAGTTTTAAATTCCTTCTTCATCAGTGTCTACCCTGCCATTTAACTTTTTCTATCAATGAAGATAGCTAGTTTATGCTCCATTTGCAGACAACCCCAAGTCTCATGGGCTAAAACAACGTTTATTTCTCCCCCATGTTACATGACCAATGCAAGTTAACAGGCAATATCTCTTTATTATAATTACTCAGGGAATCATATTGATGGATTTGCTATTGGGGAATGCTTTCCTGATTAGTGAGGCAATTTAAGAAATTAGGATCATGAACTAGATCTGAGAGTTTCTTCCCAGGATCTACACATCATTTTTGCTCACATTTCTTTGAAAAAAGAATTCTCATGGCTGTGGGTGACTACAAAGAGGGCAGAAAATATAATCTTAACATGTGCCTGGACATAAAGGAGAACCAGAATATTTGTGAAAAGCACTTTACTGCAACCCTAAATGTTCACTGTGATTTAAAAATTTTGACTGTACTATTTAAAAAATTTCTATAAGTTCCATTTAGGTTTTCTTTCTGGTTCTGTTTTTAGTCATAATATTCTATTATTTTTATTATGGGTTCACTTCCTTTATATCTGTAATCATTTTAACCAATTTTATTTTCTATTGAAGTTTATCAGTTTGTATTATTTTGAGTGCTTTTCTTGCATATTCTTTTTAATGTGCCAGCATATTCTTTTGGGTGATAGTTTCTTTTTTCTCATATAATTTGTAATTTTCTATTTTGAGCTCACATTAGATTTTTCTTCCTGTGAGAATGCTTTGTTCCCTGTGTTGTAAAAAGCATGCTCTAAGAAGTGGCTTTGCTTTGCTTTTACCAAGGTCCTGGAATTTAAAGAGTCCTATACCATTTATTGTGTTAATGTTCTATGTTTCATGAATATTATGCATTTAGATCATAAACTCAGGTTTGACAAACACTTGAGGTTACAATTTCTTGTAGAGGGCACATTGACCCCAGGGCAGAGTGTAAGATTTCCTACTAGTTCTTGAGACCGTTTTACATACCCTTTTTTTTTTTTTTTTAGTTTGCACTTAATTTATGGGGTCCAAAATTTATATACAACTTTCAGTTCTATTTCTCTGTGGCCCACTGTCTAATGTGGCATTAGTACCTGGTGTACCACTTCTTGAACCAATAGCAAGGACCAGTGTGACTCTGAACTACCCCCACAGTAATTGAAACTTACTGTTTATTTAATCTTTGATTTTCCTGCTCCTTTATGAAATCTTCAGAATTCTGTTTCATTTCTGTAAGCTTAGCAGAGTTTTTAAAAATACATTGTTTTGGTTATATTTTATTCATTTTTTTTGTCTATGTTTACAGGTGGGCATTAGTCTGCATTAGCCAAGTCCACAATGTTTTTAAAACTGGTAGTTTCTAGAATCAACTTTCTGCTCTGTAACAAAACATATTCAAATTATGTTTTCCATAGTGCTGTTCTGACTCTGTGACACATCTCTCTAAATGAACTATTAGGAAGAAAAAACAGATGAAATGTCCAGTCTTCTGTTTTGTTTTCTACTTCAGTATTAACCAAATGGGTGGTGTTACAGAAATTATTAAACTTTGTTGGGCTTAAGTTTTCCCATGTATAAAACAAAAAGTTGAGATTCGATGACTTAGATAAATGGATTCTCTTTTCAGCTAAACAAGTTTAGAACAGACATGTTTTTAGGCAAGACCCTCCTTCATTTCTGGTATTCTAATTTTAATTATTTGATTATTTCTAGCTAATTTATTTTTAACATGTTACTGAAAAATTATGTCTTGGCTCCATTTAGTTTGTGATATTTTATAAGTAACTATGTTTAAAGGACCATCACTCTGTAGGTTAAATCTATGGATTGGTTGAAATTAGTTTGCTATTATAAAGGTCTCCGGAGGTGACATTAACATAAAGCATTTGTTGATTGCTATAGTATAATTTTTCAAGAGACCTTCCAGAGTAAGTCTGTGTTATTTCTATCATCATACAAAAAAGAAAGAAAATAGGGTACATTTTTATCTGGCCATGTTTAAACTAAGACATATGGTAGCTTGTGAAAATTGCAAAACAAAGTCTTTAGAATATTTAGTACTGAATCACCCTTCTAATTGTGCATGTAGTGAAGGTACCCAGTTCACCCAAAACAGTCTTTAGAGTCTCCTACCTAAAAGTGGTCCCCAAACTATAGACTCCCAGGATTTGAGCATTGCATTCAAAGATGTGCTGACAGATATTATCCAAAGGCCAATGAATTGCTGTCAGTTTCATTTTAGCCACATAAATTTTAAGGAAAAAGTAAAGATGATACATGCATCTGAAGATTGTACAGAGAGTTTATTGAAAACCCAGGCTTGCAAGGACCAATAGACTGTCTGCAAACTGTTAGCATTACTCTGATTTCACAGACAAAGGGACTGGGATAATATTACCCGGTGGAGACATTCACATACAAAGTGGAATAAGATTTCAGATGGTGTGCTGATGGTCCAATATAATGCACCAAGTACATTGAAACAAACAACCAGAAACAAGCTAGAGAAATTTGAGAAGCTTAAACTTGGGGATCTGTGCAGAGAAATTGAAAGGAACAACAGTCGACTTTATCTGCAAATGATGAAATCTCTTGCAACAGGAGGATGTGAACATATGTCTGGTAGGGGCAGGGCGTAGAAGAATTAGAGAAATCTACGTTTTTCCATTATGATCTATTTTGAAGTGAGACAGACTCTGTCTAAAAAGTCAAGGACTGAATGTGCCTTAGAGAAATGGTCGTGGTTATTTTACCTTTTAATCCACCTTTGAAATAAAAGATTAGAGGTAAGATAAAAGCTATCTGGATCCTTGCTGGAAGAATGAAGCTTTTAAAGGAGAGCCATAATTACAGCTATCTTCAAAGTTGGTGTATGCCAAGTCTTAGGGAAGTGCAGGATTAATCTTGTTGATAATGACAGAACCTAAGGTATCCCCAGCAGTGGTTCTTAAGGGCTTGAAAACCAAGGATTTGGAGAGCAGGTGGTTGGACACAGCTGCTGAATAATCCTCTTAACCTCATCTGTACTTCACAGGGAGAAAAATAGCAGGAAAATAAAAACCTCTACCAAGTGGTTGGTAGCAGTGAAGTAAAAGGAGCATCAAAAGTATACAAGGGCAAATTTGTTCTCATGCTAATAATTTTGAACAAAAGAAGCAGTTGCTGTAGAGAGGTGTGTACTATTATCAACTAAAGACATAATAAGTATGCCTAAATAAAGAATAAAACCGAGTAGGATTCTGAGAGTAGTAATTTCTTCAAGCACTTCTCAAGCTATTATTCACTGAGGACATAAATCCCTCTTAATATCTTGTCATTAATTTTTTGTTCATGAAATAGCTAGAAATGAATAGCTCTCAGTCAATATTTAATTGATACTTATAAATTGAACTTAATCAAAAACTATATGTCTCTTCTAAAAAAAAACAAACAAACTATATGTGTCCCTATCCAACAAAAAATTAGTCAAGGCAAATGTAACAGAAAAATGGGAAGCAAAGCAGGCACATGGCACCAGACTTTATGGAAGAGAGAGATAAAACTTCAATCATTAAGCCATTGACTTTCCTAGAATATTGTAGCAGTGACCAACTAGTCCTGATTAATCCTCCCTTTCCTTCAAAGCATGATGGAGCCTAAAAAGAAATGGACTAATATATACTTGTGTTTTTATGCACTAAAATAGTTCCATATCTTAGTAATCCTGGTTTTAAAAGTTCCTATTTTGAGTTTACTTCAAACATGTTGATTTTTGATGCTCAAGTTCTGTTTATTATGTGGGGAACCATACAGTATAACTCCTACCATGAAGCCAGATCATTTAGTGCTCAAACTGGAAAGAGTAAACTCATAGAACACAAGAAGTAAAAAAGGGCCTCAAGTAACATCCTGACCAGAAATTTCATCTTATGGTTGGGGAAATTGAGGCTCAGAAATATTTAATGACTTGTCCAGAAGCACATGCTCACACAGAAGTCTCAATATTCATTCAGATGTATGTTTTCCGCCCAGTGCTGGGAAGTCTTATTCATGTGGAGAGTGAGAATTTACTTCCTCACATTTTTTCCCTCCTTCAGGGACAGAAGGAAGATGACCTTCCCTTAAAGACTTGAATGACATTGAGTTTTATTCAACAGAAACAGGACTGTTTATATGCTTTAAAACATAAAGCAGTTCTCACTTGATGATGATGATGATGTTAACAGCTTACATATTTTGAGTACCTATGAGGTGACAGGCACTTTCCTAATCCTTATAAACATATTTTCTTTAAAATTTATAATATTTGGGGTGCCTCGGTGGTTAAGTTGGTTAAGCATCTGACTTTGGCTCAGGTCATAATCTCATGGTTCGTGGGTTCAAGCCCCGCATCAGGCTTTATGCTGACAGCTTGGAGCCTAGAGCCTGTCTTGGATTCTGTGTCCCCCCTCTCTCTTTGCCCCTCCCCTGTTCTTGCTGTGTCTCACTCTGTCTCTAAAAAAGAAATAATTATTAAAAAAATTAAACTTATCGTACCCACAGGTAGGTTCTAACATCTTACTTATTTGATAAAAAATCTGAAGTTCAGAGTGGTTAAATAAGTTTCTCATTATCTCATAGTAAGTCTCTGGCAGAGGTGGGATTTAGTCTCAGTTCCATCTCGATACTAGGGCCAGGATTCATAATCACTGTTCATACTCCTACAGGTGGGCAGAAACTCAGTGTTCTTAAACCTTAAGTGCCAATTAAGGGATTGTATACATAGGGTTCAAGAGGAACACCCACGAGGATGATGTCAGAATAGCTTGTTGCACCCCAAACTCTTACCTTCCACAAGGTGGTAAAGTACTAATGGGGACTTTGTGTTTGAAAATCTGATATTAACAGGAGACAGTTGTGCTGAGCTGCTTTCGGCTGGCACTGCAGAGAAATCACACTTGGCTGCAAAGAAGCTGTTGATTGCTTACACAGGTTTCTGTGGTATGCCAGCAATTCTTGCCAACCTGCTCTTCCTTATCAAAGAGCCAGTAGTTCCAAGTGAGGTGAGAATCCCACTTGACAAGCAGACATAAGCCATTTGGGGAAAATACAAATTAAAAGGCTCCAAGATAGAAATAGAAGCATTAGCAGCAGGAAGTATCTTGGGGATACATTGTGTCAGATTACATAGGGGAGTTGGGAGAATAAGTGAGTCACAGCCTCCCAGTAGATAAACCCTGCTGTGTCTGTAGTTGGGCAGCCTCAGAAGCTGTATTTGCTATATAAAGGTGCCAGCGCTGCTTGAAATGCCCCCAAGCTAGCATCTGCTTAGTAACATCTTTGAATAATGCACAGTTTTCCTGTTTTTCAGGTCGCTTTAGCATTTGTTCTAACTTCTGACCTGTGAGTCAAAGCATTATCATGGAATTTTATCCATGTTTAAGGGTAGGAACACAGAAATGTAGAATTACACGTTTTGCCTTAATATCACCCATTAATCCAGTCGATGAAGCTAAAACTAAAATGTTGACTTCAAAGAGTTTCAGTCTTTAAAAATAGCATAAATATGGAGTCAGGGGGCACATTTGATCAATGTCTTAGCCAAGAAATCTCATTTGTGAGATACAGAAACTAGACCAAGCAAAAAGTTTACTGGTAGAATGGAAGAAATCTCACAGTACCTCCAACTCGAGTGCACAGCTGTGCTGACCTCAGGACAGACAAGTCAGGTGCAAAGGTGTTACCTTTGTGTATTTCAAGGACCAGGAGGTCGCTCACTGCCTGTGCTCTCACTCTTTCTCTTGTGCTTTCTCTCCCTCCCTCCACCCCCAGCTTCAGTCTTCCTCCCTCTCTCCCTCTTTCTCCCCTCCCCTTTAGTCTTCCTCCCTCCCTGTCTCACTCTCTTTCTCTCTCTCTGCCATGCTGTTTTCTTTTCTTTTCTTTTTGCAGATACTTCTTCCTGCATCAGTATGTAGTCAGGTAAAATTGGTTGTCCTAGCTCTGAATTAACATAACTCATTGGCTCCCTTGTTCACATCTAGTTTAGTCACTGTGTCCAACTCAGAACTTACACAAAAAGATAAATATGCCTGTTCCAGTCACTTTGTGTTGCAAGGAGACACCAAAACTTCCATTTAGGCTTGACTGTGGCAATTGTATGCTTCTGAGATAAAGGGCTCTAGGCTTCTTATACAACTCAAAGCTTTCTTTTATTCAGCAAATTGTTGCGAATGTTCAGTTCTGATCTAGTTTAAATTCCAGTGAGAGCAGGGCTTATCCCTGGTTCATGTATAATATGAATACCTAACACCAGAGGAACCACTTCCTCCTTGCCTCCTTGAACTGCCCTCAGTGGTTGCCTGTGTGCTTTTCATCTTGTTTCAGTCACTGCTTCTTGACTGCTCATCTTGAATCAAAGAAAATTTAATACAAGGCTCGGGGATTCCATTTCCTATTAATAATTTACGCTATTCCCAGCTACTGGTGAGGGGACAGATAGGGTGGTTACCAGCTCTGGTCAAAAAGTTATTACAGGCAAAATGCTTCACAGCTTAAAAAAATGGGGGACGATGTAGATTCTCTTCTTTGACTTTGCTTGTGTTGTATTGGGATTCTCACACAGAGTCATGACACTGAGGCTTTTCTTTCCAGGAAGCAACCTTAGTTCGTGTTGGCACCGCTCAGTTGGGTTCGTACCCAAAGAACTGAACCCCAAATGCTACATGGCATAGTTTTTTGTGTATTTCTTCTTTGCCTCCCATATACAATGATACACAAACATGTAGTCTGAGTAAGTGGTCTTATGTTATAAGGTCATGAGGGATGTTGTCACATACGCATATAACGAGGTTGCCTTGAGGTTTTTTTTCTTTTTTTTCTTTCCTTAGGGAGGGGACCCTACTACAGTGTGTGTGCTTGTGTGTCATATCTAGCTCTTAACTAAGTCAGCAGAATAAATTTTTGCAAGAGACATTTGAATACAGTTGAAGACTTGCATATTTTTGCTAGAAATTCCAAGACTGTCAACACAATCAGATTTATGCAGGCTATATGGCATGGTGCCTATTTATTATTACAACCTGATGTCTAGACCAGTGTTTATCAAACTTAAATGTGCTCACAGATCACTTAGGAATCATGTTAAAAATGCAAACGAGGCCCCAGTAAGCCTGGGTAGGGTGGGAAAGTTTGCTTTTCTAACAGGTTTAATGTTATCCTGGTGCTACCGATCCACAGACTGTGCTTTGAGCAGCAATGACATTAAGATTTTGTTTTTACATGCAGACTTACTAGATTTTTCAGAACAAAAGAGAATATACTAACTTGTTATTGTGGACCTGAACAAAATGAATTTATGTGTAGTGAGGTAACTTGCTTAAGGACAATCTGGTTTGTAGCACTGCTGGAATTAAATACTGCATTCTGTTGATTCTCCCAACCTCAGAGACTTACATATTTATTGTGTTGATTCCTTGCTCTTTTGTTCACTTCAGTAAAAATACTGCATAGATAGCCTTAATTCATCGTCACTGTCTGGTTTTCAGCTTGAGCAGGTACTTTAAACGTAAACATACACACAGAAAGACAGATTTATCTATTTATCAGCCAGACTTTTCAAAGTAAAGCCTAGGATGCAGATAGATTGTTGATTGATACTAAAATTTTGACAGCTGGGAGTATATTTTCAGAAACCAAATGAGTAACTTGGGCTAAAGGGAACTCATCAGAATAAAACTCAGATATATTAAGGACCTTTCTAGTGAGCAGACTATGTCCTTTCTCAATGCAAACCTAAATGGCCTGTAATTTCAGTTACATGATCCTGCAACATGTAGTTTAGCTTTGAATAACTACTTTAAATAGCCATCATCTTCTTAATCCTTTATGTATCTGGTATCGTGCTTTAACATCTGTAAATTTAAAATACTGTGATACTGAAAGGATACTGAGTTTATCCTGTTTTACTTAGGGGGTTTTAAAATAACTACAGCTACTTTTGTGTCATAAAATGCCTGATTTCTACACTTAGCATTTGGTCTATAGACCTACTGTGTAACATGATCACTGTTTGGGAACATCTGTTTATCCCACATGTAATATTCTTATTTAATGTGAATGAAGGAAAGGCTTTGGTGGTAAAATCATTTCTTTGGGTTTCTAATAGTTTTTATAAGTTTTATCTTTGGGATACTTGCCAAAAAGAAAATAATATTTTTGTCTATTCAAGATGGTTATCATGGTTCACTTAATAGTCTAAGGAGCATTTTGTCTTGGGAGTTGTATAACCTGGGCCAGGCTTACCATTTGAGCCTCAGCCTTTGTACTTGAAGCCATGGCATTTGGTAACGTCTAGCTTACCGGGTAATATGGATGAAGTCACAGCATATTTAAAATTATTTAACCAGCTTTTGGCATATTAAGTACACAGCAGATATTCTTTTCTTCTCATTCCCTGAACATTTAATAAATCTAGGAACATGCTATAGCCAAATGATAATTCTCTTTATTTACCTCTGGCACCTAGAATGCTCTTGGATAACTGAAATAAGTCTTAATTATAACCAAAACTGCGCAATTAATAGTGTTAACTTGCTGTGGGAAAAATAAAGGAAACATACTTTCTAGAACCAGTTAAAAATGATTGTCGATGATATACTATTTCAGTTTTCCCACACCATTGCTTCCCCTGTTAGCATGTGTAAGTGAGAGCTAATGGTAAATAATGGTAACACAAATCAGAACTAAAGTACATAGCCATCTTTGATCGAGCAGCTGCAATGCTATTATTAATATCAATTTATTGGTTATATGTAATGAACTAATGTGTTGTAGTTTTGTTTGTGTTTTGTAGGAATCTTGTGGGTTTTTTTTTTTATCCTGGTATAGTTACTTGATCAGGGAGTGCAAGTCCTTGTTATTAAAGACAAGAGCATATGCAGAATGAAAAAATATGGCTGATCCATGCATAGGTCATATGTGCAAAACAGTGCATTTTTCTCTTTCACATTTATGTGAGCTCTAAGGAGCTCTATCTTTCAGTTGCAGTCAGATGTCACTGGTGGGTTTATTAATATGTCATATTTGCATCACATCATTTAATCATTTAATCATTCTGGACTTTTTCACCCCATCCAAGTCATCTTCTCTGAGTAAAATATGGTAAATATTTATTGGCAAGATTTTAATTAGCCAATGGCAGCTTTCAGATATAATGGAACTATAATTTTATTAGGTTCTTTGCTACATATGTACAACAGTCAGGTTTGCATCACAGGTTTCCAGTTTACAGATAGAGTCAACTCAGTTGTTATATCAGGCTTACTGTTTGGTTGGAGAGAACTGAATACAATTGTGTAATTATCACATTGTATAATGATAGTTCATATGTATAGTGTGCATTGTAATGCATTATAATGTATGACACCTCCATGTTTACTTAGAAACCCCTCTCTGAGAAATTGCAGGGATGCATGTTACTAGCAACTTAGGTGCTATAGGTCTTGATGGATGTTAAACAAACAGCAAGGGAGTTTTATTACTATGATAAATTGTATATAGCAATGATCATTTTCTACATTAAGGATGAGGTGAATCCAAACTAGCATGTGCTTAACTTAAATCATGTATGTTTGATAGTTCATTTACTTAATCACTGTCTTGTTAAGCAGATACTTGGGAATTTTTCCAAAATTATAGTACTATGCAACATACTGTTAAACACATAACCTGACTTAAGGGAATGAATAGAGCAGAGTGAAAACCAAGTGAACAGATAATCTCTGTATATTGTAACTTAGATCTTTCCTATGTAGCATAGAGTTTATGGGAACCTTCACAGTGTGGTTGATTGAAACAAGATGGTGAAGAGCAGGTAGGTGATTACAAGATACAGGGCACTTCAGGCAGATGGCCCATGTATGCAATAATTAATGTTTAATATGTATTGCCTTGGTTTTAGCAATAGAATATATTTTTCTCTCTAGTTAAATAATGTTTTGGGAATCTTTCAAGCCGTCTTTTTCCTTTCCCTTCTTCCTAAACAATTCTGTTTCTTTTTTCATTGAAATGAAAATACTGAAAAAAAATATATGTATATAATTATCCCAGTATTTTAATCTTCTGTGTTTCCTCAATGAAATGTGAATGCAATTCCATCTTGCATAATGCTGAAAATAGACTTAAAAAAATCCCTAAATGCTCGACATTTACTTTTCCTGAAAGCCTGGAATGATTCCTTCTGGAATGATTAGTTACAGTGCTGATAGTTATGAATGTTTACTGGGGCTGGGTGGTGGGGATTGCATGAGGTATTGTTGCTTTTATTAACCAGCTCATAATGTTGATAAAGAAATGACTTTACCATGGCCATGATATAGTGTGAGACACAATACATGATGAAGTGTTAAAACCTTGAAAATGGAGAGATTCTTCTTTAAACACAATAAGACTTTGTTTGTGTCTCTTTTATTGTATACCTGTATTAATCCTGCCCACCTAGGTTGGCCACTCAAGGAGAGCAAAGACTGTTTTATTATAGATACTCTATATCTGTGGTATTCAACAAGGGACAGTTTTGTCACCCAAGAAATATTTGGCAATGTCTGGGCATGCTTTTAGTTGTCACAACTGGGGAGTGGGTGCTATTAGTATTTAATGGCTGGAACCAGCAATAATGGTAAACATCCTACATTGCACAATATAGCCTCTACCACTGAGAATTATTAGCCTAAAATGTCAGTTTGGTCAAGATAGGGAATCCCTGCTGTGTATCATATTCTTAAGTTGTTCTTGTTAACTCATACATTGATGCCTCATTATAAAGGGGAAATTAGTTATCTAGTATTTATGCAACCATGTTGGTATAAGAGCTGAGTAGTTAGGTTGGAAATGACATGCTCTGTATAAAACAGAACTATTTATCCAATAAAATATTTTCAATAAAATAGCTGAAGAGACAGCTTCTCATTTAGTCTTGTATGATTATGGCATTAGTGACTTCATTCAGTAATGTATATTAAACATTAACCTTACTGATAGGACTGGGGATCTTTCAGGGAACAGCATAGACACAGATAGTGCTGTCATTAGATCTATAATTTTATAGGTCTAAGAGAGATGTTGGATAAATATATAAATGCATATTCAATTTATAATTTAGATGAATGTCTTAAGCAGACACACAAGGTGATCAAAGAACTATAGGAGCATCTGAGAAAAGTCTAGTAAAAATTCCCATTTAAGTAGATAAAGGAGAAAGAGTAAGAGTTGACCTGGCCAAGGAAGAATTCCAGGCAAAATGAAGAGCATAGGCGAAGGTGTAGAGGTAGAAAGAGAATGTTGCATTCCAAGAACAGTAAGGTGTCAAATATGACCAATGTGACAATTAAGGAGAGTGCCTTGAGAATTAGGCAAGGCCCAAATCTACCTAGGTAGGATCTATAATCCATGTAAAGAGTTCATAACTTTATTCTAAATATAAGGTTAGACTTTTGAGACTTTAAGCAGGGGAGTGACTATGGTAAGATTTACACTTAAAGTCTAGGTAAGACAACTAGAGTCATTATATTCCAAGTTCCTACAGGAGCATATCTATAATATCTTAAAGATGAAAGCGCTATGGGTATCTGTATTGGAACCACCAAGGGTGGCTTACTCTCTCATATGTAAAATGCCCAAATATCCCCATTCTACACTCTTCCTTAGTGAACCAGGTTTGTTTTGTTTTGTTTTGTCAAGTTGTAGAAAGACATCACTATTGTGTTAGTGAAGGAAGCAATCCCAGCATTTTTCAAATGTCTTCTCTGTAACAGGGGCCAGAATGGAGGAAACCTAACATGCATGGGTTATTTACCAAGTGCCACTTTTAGGTTAAGCGTGTCACATCTCTTCTTCCTCCAAGGGAAGTGCTGTTTTCCTCATCAGAAAAACTACATCTCCAGACGCCTGGCTGGCTCAGTCAGGAGAACATATGACTCTTGAACTCAGGATTGTAGGTTCAAACCCCATGTTGGGTGCAAAGATTACTTAAAATAAAAATAAAACCTTTAAAAACAAAAAAAGGAAACCACATCTCGGAAATGTTAAAGAACCCTACTAGTTTAAGACCCCTTAGGTAAATGTGATGAAAACTAATTTCTCTGTCTCCTAAACCTATACTTTTTTCCCCTGCAACATACAGGAGATAAGTGATTTATATGTTCTGTTTTTAAGCATTACAATAACCATGTGAAGTGGCTGTTATTTTGCCCTTATTTTTTATTTGTGGAACCTATCCAGGGTGTCTTGGTTAATAAATTTTGGGAAATGGAAGTTTAGATCAAGATCTGACTCCAGAACCCGATTCTCTTTTTGCTGAACACTGTTGCTGTCTCCAAACATCATCAAAGTCTAATATCTTTCCTCTTTTTATAGACTTCTTTGGAGATAGAGAATAACTGGTCAGCATCCTCGTAAGAGAGACTTTGTTATAATTTAAAGTCATCTTCAAGGTAGTATTGATAGCAAGCTTCATAAAGCATGGAATGTAGTAATTCTGCCAACGACTGAAACAATAAATAGTAAGGTAACGCATAATCTATAGCCTTAATGTAGGTGATTTCCTACAAATAGAAAATAAATAATGAGTATTGCATATTTCGAGTTATATGATCGCTTCTTAATGATCACTGAAGAATGGAATATTTATAACAGACTAGGCAACTTTATGTTCCAGCCATCTAAGAGCCAGAGCTTTGCTTAAATGTGGTGCTATAATATTTCAGTGTTACTCCTTACCCTTGTGTTGTGTGGATAACATGGCAGACTTCAACTAAATTAAGTTCGGAAGTCAGGCAGTCC